>NW_022195314.1:600000-972683 GCF_008641045.1 Pistacia vera | reverse complement strand
TTTGTTCCATAAACGGTTACCATCTATATGGAATCCTCTGATGGGTTATTCTAGTGAACTTGCCGATAGCAAACACCCATGTGTTGCACCAGGTTATCGGCAAACAACCTTGACAAGTGAGATCAGTCACTGCCTTTCGACAGGGTCGTTCAACATGATGATAGCCTTACTGTATTATCTGTGTTCTTGGTCAAAATAATACTAGGGCTATGGACATTTCTAGAATGGCCACCATATGTGATCATAGGGTTCTCACTATCAAGATTTGAAACACTTAATACCTCGTCACGGTTTTACCATCCTAAGGATATATATCAATACATATAGATATGATTTATATGATATAGTAGAAAATACATTTTTATTGATTAATAAACATTATTATAAAGAGTCAATTCTATAATAATTGATTGGCTCTAGGGCACCTACTCCAACAATTATAACATATCTAAAATATGATTTACATAATAGTTAGACATAATATAGTCAAATTGTCTTTTATTAATATCAACATGTTTTTACAAGTAGTCAAATGCTACAATTTAATTGGCTCTAGAACACCTACCCTAACAATAGCTGCTCACATTTGACTATATTATGATAGCGTTGCATGCAGGTGCATGTGGCCATGGTCAGTGCTACATGCAAACACGCACGGCAGGGATAGTGTCACACGTGTATAGCATGGGAGACAACCAGACACTCAAGACTCTGAGCACGACTATTGTTTGGGTAGGTGCCCTAAAGCCAATCAAATTGTAACATTTGGTTACTTGTAAAAACATGTTGATATTAATAATAGACAATTTGACTATATTACGTCTAACTATATTATGTAAATTGTATTTCAAATATGTTATAATATATGTCTTTAGAATAGTAGAATCATGACGAGGGTATCAAGTGCTTCAAATCTTGATTGTAAGAACCCTATGATCACATTAGATGGTCATTCTAGAAATTGTCCATAGCCCCAGTATTATCCTAAAATAAGGGCACATATAATATGATAAGGTAATCATGCGTTGAACAACCCTATCGAAAGATAGTAACGGATCTTGCATGTTAAAGTTGTTTGGTGACAACTTAGTGCGATGCATGGGTGCTTGTAATTGGAAAACTCACTGGACATGAGCAACCAAAGGATTCCATATAGATGCTAACCCTAATGTCTATGGAATACATCCTCTAACTGATAGTAGTGTATGTGATCCTTAGACTTGAGATCACTAGAGCGCCATGTGTAAATATCGGTGTAGTTTGACACTAGTCTAACGTAGTCATATTTAGGGTTATCAGTACGACAGTGATTGGCTGTATTGAGAAGTACACTATAGTTATGGTGGATTGACACAGGATTCATCACTATTAATTACAAGAGAATTATCTTGCTGAGTAATTTGGTATATGACAACAACTGCAAAACTATAGCCACAATGGAATTGAGTTGGTGTTCAAGTTCAGTTAAGTCGTTAGTTTGAATTACCGAATACTAACATATCAAGGTAGCATATTTGAAGTTGACATTATTTCTATACTTCAAATCTTGATGAGATAACAGATGATGAAAGGATTTGATTATACAGTAACCATACCATTGACAGGTAGCTGATATGCTAAATCCGAATCTATCGAGTAGCCTTGATGCTTGGCTAGAGGCCAATCTGGGTCCGTGTGTAATGAGACAATTGATTGAGTGTCAATTACAATATTACCCACTGCCGATACGATAGGGAGCCTACGGGTCATACACTTAAAAGACAAATCAAAGAAGATTTGGAATAGGGGCATTTTCGTCATTTTGGGGCGAAAGGTATTTTGGTAATTCTTACAGTGCAATTAAATTTTTTGAAGGTTATCGCCTAATAGGTTGTTGCCTATGTCTGATTTTAATAGTGAATTTTAATTTGTAAGATTACTTATTTATTCAAATATATATATTTATGTATATATATTAAAAGAATAAATAGTCATAATTTAAATTAATATATTGGTGTATATGCATTTTAAATGATGAATCATTATTGTATGAATAATGCAATAATAATAAAATACCAAAAACGACGTTGTCTTGAGCACTAAGTAAAGTCTAATTATTTATTTATAAATAATGGATATTAGTGGAAACAAAATGGAATATTCCTTGGCATATGCCAAATGAATATTAGGGTTAGGGTTTCCCTATAAAAACGGGCCTTAACCTTATTTCCCCATTAGCTCATCCTTGCCCCCCAAGATAGAAGTTGTAGGGAGAAATTTTCCTAGAAAATCTTCTCCTCTTTTTCTTCTTTGAACCATCACTCTCAAACTGGCAAATTGATTGTGTGGGTCTTGCTGTCTTTGTGTGCATTTCTGTGTGTTCACTTCTCCTCTTGAAGTGGGAGCATTTTTCCTTCAATTAAAAGTGGTGGAGCCTCCAATTGAAGGTTTGATTAGAATGATTCTTTAAGCTTTTATGTATATGTGTTTTGAATGGGTTATTAACATCAATCAATGATCCAGGATAAAATGGGTTTCGAATTAAAAAAATTGTTTATTATTCCGCACTTTATTCAATTAAAACCCTATAGATAACCCTTCCGGTTTACGTGGAAGGAGTCCATAAACATTGGCAAAAGGAATTCTCTATCTAGAGTATTGAAATTGTCATATGAAAAGTAGTTTCATAATGATACATTCCATTGTATTGATTGACATCTAGAATGAAGATTAAGCTGAGGGTTTTAACATACTATGAACTCATTCTTAATCGAAATTTGACAATGGAGGGATTTTACTACACAGAAGGTACAATCGGAAATAGGTTCATTGGAGTGTAACTTCATTGTGGCTTAGGGGTTATGGAGCATTGCTAGATGTCTACCATGATTAGTGGGAGTTTCGATCATAAAAAGTTATGACGAAACATATCGAAACACGATATTGGGCCCATGGCTAGGTCACGATGAACCTAAGTGGTCACACCTAAAAAACAAATGCGAGGTTCAAAGGTTAACAATATTCGGATGTAAATGTGTGCATTCGAATTAATATGTTGGTGAGAAATGGTTATCCATGGAAATGTAGCACTTATCAAGGGTAATAAGGTCATTATTGAATTAGATTCAATAATTTGCCAATATATATTTATTGGATTAGATTCAATAATATATATATGAATTGGATTCAATGTTGGGCTTATGTATATATATTTATTGGATTGGATTCAACATTGGGCTAATATATATACAAAATTGGATTAAATTAATTTTTAATTTAATTTATGGACTTGTCATTGAATTGAAATTATATTAAGGGGTTAATGGTAATTTGAAAAATGGAAAAAAGGTCCAAGTATAAATATGCACTTATAATCTCATTTTAACCTAATTTTTGCATTTTTCTTCTCACTCAAAAACCAAATTTTTTTTTCCTCTCTTCTTCGACCTTGTGGTGGACTTACTTTGAGGATTCTTAAAGTTTTTGAAGATCTTTCACCTCCAATTAAAACTAAAAGTGTTGCGAAGCTTCAAAAGGTATAAATTTCCACCCAATTTTTTATTATAACATGCCATATCATTTTTACACCATATTTCACCATGTTTACCCCTAAAAGCATGAAATCTTTCAATGGTATCAGAGCTTCATGATAGATCCATGCTTGTATATTCAATTTTTAGTTGAAAAAATGAATGAAATTTGTTGAACAACAAAAGGGGTAAAATGGCAATTTTGCAAATATGTGATATTGTGTAATTTTGATGTTTTTGATCTTCGATGTGTGATGTTCATGGTTGATTATATGTATATGTATGAAATTTTATGTTTTAGAAACAAAGAATTTCATGTTAGGGTTTGGTTATGTACATGTATGATGAATTGTTGCATTATGGATGCAATTTCGTGATTTTGGACAATTATTGTTCTTGGTTAGTACATATATGTGCTAGATCTATATTTTGATGCAAATTTTTTTATGATTTTAGCATGGTAAAATTTGGCCAACTTTTATTATGTGCCTTGTGCATTTTGAATTCAAGATCCATGGTAATAATATGTGATATTATGGGTTAAATATACATGAAATTCAATTGTATTGTGAATACAATTTTTGGTGATGAAATTATGGACATTGGCCATGTTTTAATAAGTTAAAATTATGATGGTGATCCATGCATAAATTGTTTATGTGAAAAAGACATATTTAATGGTGATTAGTAAATGTTGTTTTTATGATTTTTGCTTGATAGTCATGTGAAAATTGTACACATGGTTTATGTATATTGGATCATCATATTTGGCCATGTCATGAATTATATGGTGATTGAATTTTTCAAGATATGATTTTGATCAAATGTTATATGTATGGCATATTAATTTGATGAATTGTTCATGTGCATGTGTAATTAGGGATAAAGATAAGGATTAGGAATATTCTTGATTAACCAAACCATGGTTGATGGGTAATTAATGTTTTTAATCATGTCACCTTAATTTGATTAACAAATGACATGAGAGAGCATTAAATTAAATGTAGAGATTTTTTATAAAGTATAAGATATTTTGTAAAAGGTTAAGGGTGGTGAAATGTCACATGCACCCTTGGTTATCTTTTCCATATTTCATGTAATTGTTACATGTGTCCATACTTATCTAAATATTACACGATGCATAAGATAATTATTCATATTTTTTTTTTGAATAAATATTTGGTAAATATATGTGATATATTTATTTATTTTTATTGTCATTCCCTTTACTATTTTATGAATATGTTCATTTTATAATGGGAGTGTTTCAGTTGTATTAATATTTGTTTATGTGATAGATAAATATTAAAAAGGGTTTAAACTTAATTGTTAGAATTAGGTGAATAGTTTACCTAATTAGGATTTTGAATCCCACTAGGTTTTATATTTATAAGGATACATCAGGTTGTAGTGTATGTGATAAGTGTAAAAGATTTCTTAATCAAAGTTAAACTTTAAAATCTCCCTCAGGAAAAATATTAAGTCCAAGCTTTCCATTATGGACCAGTTAATTCTTTACCATAAAATTACAGATTCCAAGATTTCTATTATGTGTGGGAAACTAATTTTATGACATAGAATTGATTGTTTTAGTTCTTGGATAGAATTTTTTTCATTATACCCAAGATTTCTATTATGTGAGGTATCCAAAACTAGAGGCAAGGAAATGAAACCTTATATAGTGATATAAAAGGAAATAGTTTCCTACTTATTAAATTTAATTGACCAAGATTTCCATCATGTGAGATTTGATTAAATTTAATAAGAATTTGATTCCCCACTAGAAATTTATTCCAACAAAATTTTCAAATTGTCATTTCGAGGAGTATGAGATTTGAATAAAACAGTAGGAGCTAATAAGATTAGCATTAAGGGTATAAATTTACAAGACACTAATAAAACTTTTATTTCTCCTTGCAGTCTCTTTCTGTAGTTGTGTGATATTTAGTCCCTGAAAATGAGCAACAACCTCCTTTTGAGGATTCTCGGTGATAACAAGCTGATTGGAACCACCAATTATAATGATTGGTTAAGGAATTTGAGAATTATTCTCAATTCTGAAAAGGCTGGGTATGTCTTGGAAACACCCCTTTCAGTTTCTCTGCCTCCTGATGCCACAACGCAAGAAAAGGAAGTTTTTGATAAGTGGCAGGAGGATGACTTAAGAGCTCGAACCTACATGCTAGCTTCAATGAATGCCGAGCTCCAGCGTAAGCATGAAAAGATGCAGAGTTCGAATGAGATATTGCTCGCTTTGCAAGAGTTGTATGGTGAGCATCCAAGGGTAAAGGAATATGAACTGTGTGCGACACTATTCGGAATGAGACTAAGGGAAGGTATCTGCCCAAATGATCATGTCATTAAGATGATAAATATTATGGGGCAATTGGATGCGTTTGGGATTGTCATGCCAGACAGTCTCAAAGTTAATTTGATTCTGCAAACCCTTCCACCTAGTTTCAAGGCCTTCATCACAAATTATAATCTCAATTGGATTGAGCGCACTCTCACAGAACTGGCGAATGAGATTCAACAGTTTTATAAGCAGGAAGGAAAAGAGAATGGGCAAGAGGATGTTTCTGTAGCTTCTTCAAGTAGGACTAAGAAGAAGCAATGGAAACAAAAAAAAGATCCAAAAGTTGGACCACAAAAAAAGCCTTTTAAGAAGGATACCTCTAAGGCCGACAAAGCAAAAGATAAAGGGCAATGTTTCCACTGTAAGAAAGATGGACATTGGAAGAGGAATTGTCCTCTATATCTCGAGCGCTTGAAGAAAGCTCGAGTAGGTATGTTCCATTATTATGTTATAGAATTTGAATTAAATGTTAGTTCAAATGATCATTCCTAGATATTAGATTTAGTCGCTACATCTCATAAATGTGTTTCATTGCAGGCACTACAAAATAGTTTTGTGTTCTCAAAAGATGAAGTCATTTTGAAGATGGCAAATGGAGGAAAAGTTGCGGCCGAGGCAGTAGGTACTAGCCATTTGATGTTGCCATCAAGACACATTTTTTATTTTTCCAAAGCGACTAGAAATATCATTTTTGTTTCTGTTTCATGTAAATATGGTTACAAAATATAGTTTAATGGAAATGAATGTCTAATTTATTTTGGAAATGAATTAGTTGGCAAAGCAATTAATACAAATGGTTTGTATGTTTTAGAAATGAATGATTATAACATAATTAATACTGTCACTAATAAGAGATCTCAAAATGAAATTATTCCTAAATTACTTTGGCATCATTGATTAGGTCATACTGGAGATAAGTAAATGGACTTTTAAGTTCATTAGGTTAAGAATCCTATCCGACCTGTGAATCCCGTCTTCAAGGAAAAATGACCAAATCACCCTTTAAGAGTAAAGGGGAAAGATCCAAAGAATTATTGGAATTGATACATTCAGATGTATGCGGACCATTTAATGAAATGGCTAGAGGAGGTTTTCAATACTTCATTTCCTTTACCGACTACTATTCTAGGTATGGGTATGTATATTTAATGAAATGCAATGAATCCTTACAAAGTTCAAAGAATTTAAAAATGAAATAGAAAAACAAATCGAATAGAGTATTTAGATTTTACGATCGGATTGTGGCAATGAATACTTGAGTACGGAATTTCGAGATTTTCTAAAGAAGAATGGTAAAATATCCTAGTTAACTCCTCCATATACACTGCAACATAACGGCATGTCTAAAAGGAGCAAACTGTACTTTATTGGATATGGTAGTTTGATGGTGAGTTTTATAGACTTGCCAACGTTATTGTGGGGATTTGCCCATGATACCGCTATGCATATTCAGAATAGGGTACCATCTAAATCTATCGAGAAGACACCATACAAGATTTGGTATGGCAAACCTCTTAGTCTTAAATATATGAGAATTTGGGATTATTCAGCTTATGTCAAGATTGTCAAGACAGATAAGTTGGACGTTAGATCTAAGAAATGTCAGATTGTTGGATATCCTAAAGATAGTTTCAGATATTATTTTTACTTCCACACTAATCAAAGAATTTCAATTAGCAGAAATACACATTTCCTTGAGAAAGAGTTCGTAGAGGAAGGTGGTGCAGGAAGAAAATTGTGTTCTAGGAGGAGTCCTGGAAGCCTTGGACCAAAAATACTCAGATGGATTGTCCTTCTTAGGAAACCTTAACACCTAAAACAACGATTCCGATTCGTAAACCATCTAGAGTATCTCGACCTTCGGGAAAGATATAGATTTCTTCATGAAGAGATTTTTGAATCTATCATGATTGGAGAAGTCAGTCATGGGGATGATCCTTGAAGTATAAAGAAGTGATATTAGATATTGATTCTGGAAAATGGCTAAGAGCTATGAATTCTGAGATAGAATCCATGCATGCTAATCAAGGTGGACTCTTGTTGATCCTCTATAAGGAATAGTTCCTATTGGATGTAAATGGGTTTTCAAGAGAAAGATTGGCAAAGACGAAAAGGTAGAGACCTACAAAGCAAGACTGGTTGCTAAGGGTTATACTTAGAAACATGGGTTGGATTATGAGGAAACCTTCTCACTAATCGTTATGATTAAATCTATCAGAATTATGCTAGCCATAGTTGCATACTACGATTATGAGATATGGTAGATGGATATCAAAACAACGTTCCTCAATTGATTTATTGAGAAAAATATCTACATGCAACAACCTATTGGTTTTGTATCCAGTTCTTAAAGAAATAAGGTGTGCAACCTACATAGATCCATTTATGGGTTAAAACAAGCTTCAAGAAGCTATCTGGTTGGATGAAACAATCAAATCGTTTGGTTTCATAAAGAATCCAAATGAACCCTGTGTTTATAAATGGACAAAGGATCATACAACCATATTTCTCATACTATATGTACATGATGAACTATTGATGGGAAATGACATTGGAATGATGATTGAAGTTAAGATGTGGTTATCCAAAACTTTCTCCATGAAAAAGACTTAGTAGAAGCAACCTACATCCTAGGAATTCGTATCTATAGAGATAGAGAGAAAGGATTAATAGGCTTATCTCAAAAGATGTATATAGAAAATATGTTGAAATGATTCGGCATGCAAGACTCCAAATTTTTTTTTTCCCTATAGTCACAAAATTCATCTTTTGAAAGAAATGAGTCCCAAGACTGACCATGAGTGCAAGCGGATGAGTGAGATACCTTATGCTTCAGCCGTAGGTAGTCTCATGTACACTATGTTATGTACTACGCTTGGTATAGCATATGTTGTAAGTGTTACAAGCAGATATCAGTCCGATCTAAGGGAGAAGCACTGGTTTTCTATTAAAACAATCCTTAAGTACTTAAGAAGAATTAAGGATTTAATCCTGAGTTACAGAGATTTAGAATTGAAGATTCAGGAATACTCGAATTCTAATTTTCAATCAAACGTGAATGATAGAAAGTTTACATCCAGATTATGTTCACTTGTAATGGAGCTGCAATCAGTTGGAAAAGTTTCAAACAGTCAACTACTACCGATTCCACTACAGAAGCTGAGTATATTACTGCTTCAAAAGTAGCAAAAGAAGTTGTATGGCTGTGCAAGTTCATGATTAAACTTGGTGTGGTTCCAAAGATGGCTTATCCGATAATCATGTACTATGAAAATACTAGAGCAATTGCACAAGCAAAGGAAACAAGGGCGCACTAGAAGTCAAAACATATTCAACATAAATATCACACTTTGAGAGAATTCGTTGGAGCTGGAGAAATTTTAGTGTAGAAGACACCTTCAGCTAAAAATGTAGCTGACCCACTCACTAAAATGATGGCACATAAGCAATTGGACTATCATCTTGAGAAGATGTGTATTAGATACCATAATGATTGGTTCTAGTGCAAGTGAGAGTTTTGTTGGTGTATGCCCTAGGAACCAATTGTATTGTTGGTTCCAGGACATTAAATCTTGAAAATATATATATATTTTTTTGGGTAAATATTTTATTAATAAAAGAAAGTGTTCTTGTTTCACATGTTGATTTATTGCTCAATTAAATTATTAATATTGCATATGAAATGTTCGAATGATACTGATCTTCAAAAGATCAAATCATTGAAGCATTCCCAACGTAAGTAATGTTAATTGGGCAATAACATTGTATAGTAGGCATGCTAAATATCTCAATTGAATATCATATGATGGTATTAGTGTGGGTGATTATAAAAGTTATGTTATTAGAGCATTAGCATGGATAAATAGTCGGTGAACTGTTTATCGAATATGATCAATTACGATGAGTTCGAGGGACATTTAGAATGTGGTCAATGATACATGATAAGTGTTCAATAATTGATATTTTCAATCCTTTATATCAATCTTTGTGATATATTTTGTGATTAATTTAGCTGATTAATATATTTTGTGAATTAGGAAAGGAATGGAGGCATGCGAATGAAAGTTGAGCATAATGTGCAGTTTTCAGACATTGGCAAATTCGACTTCTAAAGGTTCAGTGGAGACTTTAATGATCTTAGAGTTCCAAAATGAGAAAGAGACCTTCTTGAGGTTTGAAGTAGACGTCCTAAGCTTTTTAAATTAGGCTACTCGTTTTAATCCTAGTAGATTTGGGTATTCAAAGTTTACATCAAAGTCAGAAGATCCAATCCCGTCATAGCTTAGGCGCAGATCAATTATTGGGCTATAACTTGAGTTAAAGTCCAATTGAGATGATTGAAGATGCGTTGGAAAGCTTATAACTAGGGATACAGCTTTCATGAAGAGCCCAAGCCCGAATTCAATTTTCTTATGACCCGAAATCATCTCACAAGGTCCAGCAGAAAATTATTCAAACTGTTTTGGAAAGAGTAGGACTCAATGCCTACAATTTAGGAATTAGAGTTGTAAACCCTTTGAGAGGCTATACACAAGTTTTTAGGGTTATTTGGAGGGGCTATAAATAGAACATTAGGTTTTTAAAAAAGAAAGGAAAAACACACACAAGGAGATTCATTTAGAAACACTTGTGGTTCTCAGTTTAAGATGTTTGGTTAGACTTTTTCAATTCAATTCGAGGGGATTTCAATTCCTAAACACATATCGATGGTATAATTGATAAAGTAATGTAATTTCTTACCTTTCTATGAATGTGATTTATGTTATTCAGTTTTAATGGAATATGATATTTGATTCGTTTAATTTACTTCAAGCTTGGTAGATAGATTGAATTGATATAGATTGCTAAAATTAGGGATTGTATTACGTAATCGATCTTTTCCTAATCATGCAGTAGCAATTAGTAATAAAAGATTGTGGATAAACTTTCTATTTTGTTACTTGAATAACAAAACCTAAGTTAAATAATCCAAGCTTATGAGATTGTTGCTTAGATTAACCTATTTCATTGGAACTTAAAAACACCATTACATTAAATCTAGAGAGCTTGTTCTAGGTTGCCTAATGGTTAGAGATTATTGAAGAGCATGTTTCATTAGTCAGAATTAAGGGAATTTCAGGTAGTAGAGCTTGTTACTACCTAGGATACTCACTTCATCTTACCCTAAATCCTGAAAATCCCACTACTACAAGTTGGAATGGCACGTCCTTTTGCAACAGCTTACACAAGGGCAATGCAATCTTCGAAAAATCCTTGATAAATCTACGATAGAAACCTGCATGTCCAAGAAAAGATCAAATCTCCCTACATTCACGGGGTAAGGTAAAGCAGAAATAACATCTATCTTGGATTTATCTACCTCTATCCCTCTAGCAGAAATAACATGCCCTAAAACTATACCTTGTTTTACCATAAAGTGACATTTTTCCTAATTTAATACAACATTAGTTTCTAAACATCTCCTCAATATTAATGTAAGGTTATCTAAGCATTTATCAAATAAATCACTATAGACACTAAAATCATCCATAAATACCTCTGTAATGTTTTCTACATAGTTAGAGAATATACTAACCATACACCGCTAAAAGGTTGTCGGAGTGTTGCACAATTCGAATGGCATTCGACAGTAAGCAAATGTACCAAATGGACATGTGAAGGTCATTTTCTCCTAATCCTCTGGTGTTATCCCAACCTGGTTGTAACCTAAAAAACCATCAAGGAAACAATAATGAGTATGACCAGCTAATCTCTCTAATATCTGATCTATAAAAGGGAGAGCGAAATGATCTTTTCAAGTTGCTGCGTTCAACTTCCTGTAATCGATACACACTCTCCATCCTGTTTGAACACGTGTGGGCACTAACTCATTCTCATTATTACGAACTCTACTTTTATTTACATCATTCATGCATGGCAATTATATTAAACATAGTTGTAAGTTTCATACCAGCGTTTAGAGGCTCCTTCAACTAATTTGGATTCGCTTTCACTCCAAGATAGGAATGAACGATAGGTATCCACATGAAGACAAGATGACGATCACCAAAGGATTCGATGTGCTAGCCAAACCGATTGGTTCAAGGATAATAGTGCATAATTTTTCACTTGATAAATTCTCTTCTCCAACCTATGAGTGTTCATGGTTTTGGGAGAGAATGAGAGAGAGAGAGATAAGGCGGCTAGGGTTTGTGTTTGATTGAATAATTTGTTTTAATTTTTAAGTTGCACTTAAATATTGCAACAATTAAAACCCTAATCTAATATGGAATAGTCATATACAAATTCCATATTTAGATTATATTTATTTCATTACCAAATCAAAGTTTTCTAATCATGGTATTTTAATTTTAATTTTAATTTTAAAATTGAATTTTAATTTATATTATATTTATTAATATTAATACATATTATTCTAAATATTATGTTATATTTAAAATAATATTTTCTTAATGAATAAAATAGAATAATAATCAAATATTATTTTATTCAATTTTTGGGACAGCCGATCGCCAATTAATTTTCAAATTTGAGAACTTGCGGCTCAAAATATGAGCCCGTAACATTACTTAGCACGAATAGGGCTGCAAACGAACTGAACAGTTCGCGAACAACTCAATGTTCATTCGATAACTATTCGACACTGTTCGCAAACAGTTTGATATTCGTTCGATAATATGTTCAATCAAGTTCGAACATGGGTTGTTCGTTCGATTATGTTCGCGAACATTATACGTTCGACTGATCCATCCGTTCGCGAACAATCTGTTCGATTGTTCGTTCGTTTATGTTCGAAAAACATGGTATGCATTATTATAATTTTTATATTTTTTTTTTCTTTTTTATACTATGTTTGGTTTAGTTTGGATGAATTTTTTTTAATGGTAATCAATAATAAAATATTATGATACTTTTGTTTTTCTTATATATATAATATGTTTGGATTTTTTTTTTCTAAATGTCATCAATAATTAAATATATAAGTATATAGCATTTTAATTAAAAAGTAATAAATTATTATGATACATAGCATGACAAATTTAATAACATAATAGATTGTAAAATCAAGTGATATATAATATAGTAAATCCAATAACATAATAGCTTCATATTTTTCCAAATGTAATCAATAATTAAATATTATAAGATAACATTTCAATTAATAAATAATAAATATAGTATGGTAAATTGATGAACATAACATATTGTATAATCAAGTGATGTATAGCATAACAAATTTAATAATATAATAACTTAGTTAAATATAGTATGGCAAATTGATTAACATAATATATTGTATCCCTAAGTGATATATAGCATGACAAATTTAATAATATAATAGCTTAATTAAATATAATATGACAAATTTATGAACATAACATATTGTATAATCAAGTGATATATAGCATGACAAATTTAATAACATAATAGCTTAATTAAACCTAAATTAATCACACATTTGTATTGATCATATATTACAATAGATCCTCACTCCACTATAAATTTATGTGTGTTGATACAAAATATATATGTAAACATTTAAAATATTTATAATAATATATGTAATGATAATAAATATATGATAACCTATAATTTTGGTAATTTCATAACATATTTAATATATTTAACCTATGATTAATATATGTATGATAATAATTTTGTGTATACACAATTACACATTATATATAATTATATATATAGATATATATATATATATATATATATATATATATATATTTCTCTTATATTTACCACCCAACCCAAATTTAAAACAAAAATCCAAAGTCAAACCCAATTCCACATTTTCCCTTACCCGGCCCAAATCCAAATCCAAATCCACCTTTATCCTTTTGCATATTGCGACAGCCTCACTCACATCATAGTTCACAGCCCTAATTTTTCTGCAATTTTGATCTTGCTCAACGCGATAGCCCCAGCTAGGGGTGTCAAAAGAACCAGTTGGAACCAGAACCGAAGGTACCTTGGGTTTAGTTCGGTTCCTACCCAGAACCAATCGTCAATGGGTAGTTCTGGTTCCAAATTTTTGGAACCGTTCCTGTGCGGTTTCCGGTTTCGTTTCCTATAGTTAGGAACCGAACCAGGAACCAGGAACCGAGACTAATATAAAATAAAATTAAATATTAGGGGGGTTAATAAAAACTTTTGTGGAAAAAGTAACGTGAATACATTTATATTTATATTTCATAACATTTAAAGTAAGTTGATTTGACTTTTGAGATTCTACCTTTACAAAGTAATGACGTTTGTAATTTTGAATATTGAATTTATAATTTGTAATTTTATTTTTGTTAACAAGTGCCAGGTGGGGGGGTATTTGTAAGTTTTTAAGGGTTTTTTTGCATTTTAAAGAATTTTGGGGGGTCATTTTAATTTTATAGGGTACCCAGAACCGGAACCAGAACCGTTGTTACAGGTTCTGGTTCTGGGTACCTAGGAATCGGAACCGTTGGTTCCAGTTCTGGTTCCAAATTTCAAGGAACCGTCGGTTCTGGTTTCGATTCCTTCAAAAAGTGCAGGGTACCCGGAACCGAACACCCCTAGCCCTAGCACCTCAACACTCAGCATTTAGGCGGAAATAAAATAATCAAACAAACATAGATAGAGTATAAAGGAGTAAATGAGAGAGATTTCAGTTTTAATTTGCAAACTCATATTCAAGGTAGCTACAGTTGATTCTCGTAAGTTATTTCGCTTTCTGTTTTCATGAATCACTGTTTGGCTCTTGAGAAAAGTCTAGATTCGTTTAATTTCGCTCATTTTACTTTGGAACAAACAGATCCTGAATTCAGTTAGTCGACCGATCACGAACTGGTCTTTTGTTAATCGAACAAACATGAACAGTCATCCTGTGTTCGTTCGAGTTCGAACACGAAATCGAACAATCCTTTATGCTTATTGAACGAGTTTCGAACGGGACTGTTTGTTCGTGTTCGGTTCGATTGCAAGCCTAAGCACGATCCGAAAATAATGTTGTCTTTTATCATTAGATTCCTTTTCTGGTCAATTATGTTTATTACTTTATTCTTATGTTATTTAAAACTAATAAATGCTTGTAAACTTATCTAATCAAACAATTAATAATATTTTAATAAAAAACTCTACTTTTATTTACTTAAAGGAGTTTTAATTTCATAAACTCTACTTAAAAAAGTCATAATAAACAAACTCTAAAATAATTTTGAACTTTAGTGTATATTAAAATTTTATCTGAAGTTTTATATTGTATTATGTTTTATGTCTTCAAGTGCATAGTTTTATTCTTATGTGATATGATATCACATGTACATTAATTCAGGTTTAATTTTTATTTTTATTAATAACCTATGACACTAAAATATCTTATAATTATTGTCACTCCTAAAATTTGAGCAAATTGAAATAATTTTTAGAATAAATTTATATATGAACGTCTGAGATTTTTTGTATTATATTTTAAATTAAATACAAGAAAGATGAATTATAATCATAATGTGTGGGAATGATGAAAGTTATTTATAATAAGTCTCGTGACTTGGGCATATATTACTCTTTTGCTCTCAGATGGGCCAAAATGGGCCTTCCAAGATATGCTGAAACAGGTCCACTGGGCTCAAATGGTACATATGCCGAGTAGGTCCACTTGTCCACCTCAGTTATCTAATTTTTTGGATTGATGCTTATAGAATAAGAGCATAGAAAACCAGAAACATGATTGTTAAAACATTTGAGATTAGGGGTGTCAAGAATATTTGTTTTTTTTTATTAACTTCTTAGGTTTAAACCACCGTAGAATCACTTAATAAGTTTGTGACTTACCTGCACGCAACGCAAGCTATAAAAAAAAAAGTTAACATCATGTTTATTAATTTTAAAGTTAATTTCAGATTGGATGTTGTTTAAGTCCCCGCTAAATCTCTTTCTAAATCTCAAAAATTAAAATCTTTTTAAATATTTAATTTATTCCAAAATAGCCACTTTCAACATTTTTCCTTCTAAGTTTATTTGTTAATCCATCGTCTCCATTTTTTTCTCCTAATAATTTCCATCGTCATTTTGCCTAGTTAATGGAATATCTTTTCCTTACAAAAAAAAAAAAAAAAAAATCATGAATATATGAACTTCAACTGACGAATTTCAAGCTAAGTTTTGGAATAAATAAGGGACTTTGGGTATTGAGAAAGAAGAGTTATTAGTAGATGAGGTGTGCTAAAACAATAAATGTCCTTCTTGACAATTATTTAAAAGTATCTATATATACTCTAAGCTTAGAAAGAAATTTACGTCGAGACTTAAATAACTGTACTGGGATTACTTTTATACACCTGTGACTTGTGAGATTGATTAGTATTAAATTATACATTTGGAAATAGAGGGCCGAAAGAGTACATTACGCAAGCCCAATAAAAAGCCCACAACTAGTCTTTTACTATTTTCTTTGGTTTAACATTTCAACAAGAAATAATACTACACATACATCATTTTCATATAATATTTCTCATAGAATATTATATGATAAAATATAATTTAGTAAAAATTTAATTTTAACTTTAAATTAACCAATAATATTTTATCATATAATATTATATGAGAATTATTATATGATATATGTGTAGTATTACTCTCTTTAACTGCACTGCACGACCGCATAAGTTTATTATTACATTAACAACCAAAACGCTCCGTTTTACACGGCCAGCCCATACTGACGTTTACGATAATGTCAAATCGCTGTAATCAAATTTTCTAACTCCAACCCTCACCTTCTTTCTCTCAGCTGAAATCTGTTTGATCAAACATGGCCACCGTAACGACTCTAACAAAATCTCTGGCTCAGCATTGTATGAAAAAATCCAAAGCCTGTTGGCATAAACCTTCTCAGCCACTGGTAAACTTGTTAATCTCAGAAGAAAATTTAAACCAATTTCATCAGTACCAGAGCCGTAGAACTCTCATTTTAGAATCCGCTTCCTCTGAGTTGGTCAAGCTTCAGCGACTCTCCGACTCTGATTCTGGTACTTGAATTTCTGCTTCTTTTTTTATTTTATTTTATTTTTTACTACTTTGTGTTTGTTGTTAATTCGTAGTACTTACTAATTATGATTAACAGGAATAATTGAGGTTAGTTTAAATAGGCCTGGAGCTAGAAATGCAATTGGAACGGAGCTATTGAGAGGCCTAAAGCATAAATTTGAAACTATTAGTGAGGATTCTTCTGCCAAAGTTGTAATGATTTCCAGTTCGGTTCCTAAAGTGTTCTGTGCTGGTGCTGATTTGAAGGTATGACACACTCGTTCTTTTGCAGTATTAGTACAATTCTAATTACCGAGACTTTACTGGTTTATTTATTTATTTTTATGTGATGCAAATTTGGGAGTTTTAACAATAAATCAGAAAAAAAAAATATATATATATAGTTTTGTCATGATTTCGTAGAGGAAATTGAAGTTATGGTAATAAAATTGAGGATATGTCTTTCTTCTGTCAACATGCATTGTTGAGTAGAAGCATGGGGCTAGTGATAGAATCATGATTTAATTGGTGATTTTCTTGGTTAGTGGCTTCATATTGTGGTTGTGTTGCTTGCATTTTTCCTTAGGAACAGTACTTATATGGTGAATACTTAACGGTTCTGCCTTTTATTGGTTTGTTAGGAACGCAGGGCTATGAGTGCATCTGAGATTCATTTTTTTGTCAACTCACTGCGATCCACATTCTCGTTCTTAGAGGTAAGACTTGATATCTGATTACCCTATTATATAAGTTTTCATGTACATGTGTGTACAAAAATTGTATAAGCATACTACATATGTGGAGGCTGATACTTATGCTCGTTTGCTGTTAGATATTCTTTATAACATGTGCTTACATCATTGCATTTTGTGGTGACTTTTATCTTACTTTTGAGCTTGTATTTACATGATACAGGCACTTCCTGTTCCTACCATTGCTGTCATTGAAGGAGCAGCATTGGGTGGTGGCCTTGAAATGGCACTAGCATGTGATCTTCGTGTCTGTGGTAGTTCCAATTTATTCATTGAGAATTTTTCTTTTTCCAAAAAAGAAAAAAGAAAGAAAAGTTGTAATGGATTTTAATTTCTAATTACTCAGGAGAAGATGCAGTATTGGGCTTGCCAGAAACAGGACTTGCTATAATTCCTGGGTATGTACAACATTTTGTTTTAAATCTGGTAAAGTTTTAGTAACATCTCTTGTGGATTGCAACTTGTTTTAAATTTTTTTGCTGGTGAGGGTTTAGATTAGTTCTGTTCACAAGAGTTCTGCTTGCAATCACTAATGTTTTGTTGCACGTAAGTAGATCAGTATTAGCTTAGAAGAGTGGCTTCTAATTACATTTTAATAATTTCAGATGGGCCATATTACTGCATGAATACTTTTTCTTTTCAAGAAGTAATTGCGGTGATAGATTACTCATATAGTCCTGGCTTTTAACAGAGCAGGTGGGACACAGCGGCTGCCTAGATTGGTTGGAAGGTCAGTAGCAAAAGATCTTATATTTACTGGTCGTAAAGTTGGTGGCAGAGATGCAATGTCTATTGGTGAGTTAGATTGTAGCAGACACATACATTCATACATACATACATACATACATACATATATGTATCCATCATATATAGCAATATAAGGGTTTTATGTGCAGGTCTTGTGAATTTCTGTGTTCCTGCCGGTCAAGCTCAGTTGAAGGCACTTGAAATTGCCCGGGAAATCAATCAGAAGGTAGGAATATGTGTCTTTACTATTATCGTAAAGGAATATTTATGTGGCGTGGAATCTGAATGCAATGCTGTTAAGAGTCTCTTGGCAGCCAAAAAGTTAGGACATTTGGAAGACCTTTCCTATCATGATTGATGTGTTTATAAGTTGGTTAGGTTATGCATGTTCGAAAACCCCGAAATGTTTTATTTAAGCAAAATGGAAAGAAAAGGACCATAACTGTGTGTTATATTATGCACACCAATTTTTGTATGACTTGCAGCTGGTGAGTTTGCGTTAATGATCCTCTTTTTGTTTCTTTTAGTGGGGTGAGTTATTGGTGAAACTTCAAACTATCTGGATAATGCTTGACATGAAAAAGTAGATCGAACTGAATTATTTTGTAGGACAAATAATGACATCTGATTTTCAAATTCAAGTCAACACCTATTGTTTGCAGGGTCCAATAGCAATTAGGATGGCGAAAAGGGCTATTAGTGAGGGACCTGAGATTGACATGGCATCAGCTTTGCAACTGGAAGAAGAGTGCTACCTAGAGACCTTAGATACGAAGGATCGGTTGGAGGGATTGGCTGCATTCGCTGAGAAACGGAAACCTAGGTATACTGGCATATAGAAAGAGTGTTTCTAATAAGTAATACCCCAGTTCCGAATTAGTTTTGTTGGGCATGTCAATGATTGCTCCTGTTAATAATTTGTACCCAGAATCAGGACGCCTTTTAGACAGGCTTCAGAAGTAAAAATGATAATAATAACAATGATAATTTATTTTAAAACTTTTTGTTCTGAATGTTTGCAATGGTTGTTTTGAATCTGTATATAGTGGAGCTGACCTAGTTTCTATGACGGGTGAAAGGACAATCAATTATAAAGATCTATTATAAGTAATGTTTAGATGAAGCACAGGACAATCTAATCATAGCATTTCTAAATATCCAAATCAAGGGTGGGTTCTGCTGAGGACAAAATAGAAGGAAATAGGGTGAAAGAAAGGGAAAAGAGGTGAGACCACTTCTCCCACTTTGTTGAAATTTGGACGCCAAGAAATTTCATATTTTTATATCTACAAATCTCAAAACTTTCATTAAGTGGACGTAGAGAGATGTTAAATATGAGATTCTTTATATGAACAATAACAAACATGTGACTCTAATAAGTAGGTGGATTCCACCAGACCCACTCCCTGGCATTTGCCAATCTTCATTTTTGGACGGGGCCCAACAACATCCTCATGCAAGCCAACTTCATCTCTTGCAACTGGACCCGCATTCATTTCGTCAAACATTAGAATTGAGTTTAAAAATTGAAGAACAAAAAGCATAGGAGAATTGACTTGTAGCCCCCATTAAATTAACAGTATTCCCAATTTTAAATGTACTTTTGCATTGACAAGTTTAACCTTAAGAGCGTAATAATTTCTAAATACACTTGGCCTTTAAATCTTACACAAACTCTAATTCTAAATTTCTTAAATCATTTAAACATTTTTTTTAATTTCAAAAATTCTTTGTTTAATGAAAATATATTAATAATGCTAAATAGAAATTAATCACACAAAAGATGAATCTGAATCCAAATATGAAGAAGAAAAAACTAAGCGTTTGGTGTAGTATTTTGGATAGGATTTTGAGGATAGTATTGGATTGTTGGATAGGGGAGTATTACGAGGTAAATTGAAAAATTTATGAAAAAGCCCATAGGTTTACTAATTTAATTAAAGACCCTACTATATAAAATGACAAAAACACCCCCACCACCTGCGTGTCAGATTCTGGCCGCCACCGCCGGAATTTGGCCGAAAAATTTCATTACGGCACAGACCGATCGGATCTGTGCCGTAACGCATCATTATGGCCTTTTCCGGCCAGATCCACCACGGATCTGGCTGGAAAAGGCCAGATCTAAGGGCCTGTTATGGCCATCGATGGCCGGAAAGGCCAAAACGACGGCCAAAGATGTGGCCGTCGTTTTCAGTCAACGACTGCCATTTCTTTGGCCGTCGATCTGGCCTTTTCCGGCCAGATCCGTGGTGGATCTGGCCGGAAAAGGCCAGATCGGTGTAATTCCGGCCATTGTACAGATTCCGGCTATCACCGGCGGTGGTTGCCGGAATCTGACAAATTGGGTTGATGGGGGGGTTTTGTTAATTTTTTTTAAAAAAATTTAGGGGGCATTTAGTGAAATTAATAACCTTATGGGGTCTAAAAGTAATTAAAAAAATAGGGTAATATTTCTGGAATAGTGTGCCAAACATTATTTGGAGAATAGGATTGGGAATATGGATAAAAATAGGGAGCCAAACGCACCCTAAGTTTCATATTTGAAATTTTGAAGAAGGGATATTAAAAGAAAAAACCCTAATTAAGAGATTGGGGAAAAGTGGTATAAATAAGAACTCTAAGTAAGTTTGAAATTTGGGAAAGGTGGCATAATAAAAAAAACTCTAATTAAGTTCGAAATTGGGGGAAAAGGGGAGTTCAGATAAAAACCCTAATTAAACTTAATTAAGGAGGACTATTTTTGGTATTAAATGAGGTTTGAAGAAATTTCTTAAAAATATAATAAAGGTGTATTTACCTATGGAGGATAGTGGTCAAGTTGGTGGGGGCTAAAATTCACTTCCCAAAGCATAGAGTGGAGGAGATTCACTTTCCTAAAGGAGTTAAGAGCATGTTTGGTTGGGTTATCTATCGGCTAAAAGAGCTTATTTAAAGCTATAAACACTTTAGACATTTTTTCAGGATGTTTGGTTTCATTTTAAAAGTGCTATAAAATTATAAATAAGTTATTTTAAGGCTTATGGGAAAAGCCATAAGCTCTTTTTGCGTTTATTTAAAATATTGAAATTTAAAAAATATTCTTATATATTTTATAAATTTCACTTGATCTATTCTTANATTATTTTGTAGGACAAATAATGACATCTGATTTTCAAATTCAAGTCAACACCTATTGTTTGCAGGGTCCAATAGCAATTAGGATGGCGAAAAGGGCTATTAGTGAGGGACCTGAGATTGACATGGCATCAGCTTTGCAACTGGAAGAAGAGTGCTACCTAGAGACCTTAGATACGAAGGATCGGTTGGAGGGATTGGCTGCATTCGCTGAGAAACGGAAACCTAGGTATACTGGCATATAGAAAGAGTGTTTCTAATAAGTAATACCCCAGTTCCGAATTAGTTTTGTTGGGCATGTCAATGATTGCTCCTGTTAATAATTTGTACCCAGAATCAGGACGCCTTTTAGACAGGCTTCAGAAGTAAAAATGATAATAATAACAATGATAATTTATTTTAAAACTTTTTGTTCTGAATGTTTGCAATGGTTGTTTTGAATCTGTATATAGTGGAGCTGACCTAGTTTCTATGACGGGTGAAAGGACAATCAATTATAAAGATCTATTATAAGTAATGTTTAGATGAAGCACAGGACAATCTAATCATAGCATTTCTAAATATCCAAATCAAGGGTGGGTTCTGCTGAGGACAAAATAGAAGGAAATAGGGTGAAAGAAAGGGAAAAGAGGTGAGACCACTTCTCCCACTTTGTTGAAATTTGGACGCCAAGAAATTTCATATTTTTATATCTACAAATCTCAAAACTTTCATTAAGTGGACGTAGAGAGATGTTAAATATGAGATTCTTTATATGAACAATAACAAACATGTGACTCTAATAAGTAGGTGGATTCCACCAGACCCACTCCCTGGCATTTGCCAATCTTCATTTTTGGACGGGGCCCAACAACATCCTCATGCAAGCCAACTTCATCTCTTGCAACTGGACCCGCATTCATTTCATCAAACATTAGAATTGAGTTTAAAAATTGAAGAACAAAAAGCATAGGAGAATTGACTTGTAGCCCCCATTAAATTAACAGTATTCCCAATTTTAAATGTACTTTTGCATTGACAAGTTTAACCTTAAGAGCGTAATAATTTCTAAATACACTTGGCCTTTAAATCTTACACAAACTCTAATTCTAAATTTCTTAAATCATTTAAACATTTTTTTTAATTTCAAAAATTCTTTGTTTAATGAAAATATATTAATAATGCTAAATAGAAATTAATCACACAAAAGATGAATCTGAATCCAAATATGAAGAAGAAAAAACTAAGCGTTTGGTGTAGTATTTTGGATAGGATTTTGAGGATAGTATTGGATTGTTGGATAGGGGAGTATTACGAGGTAAATTGAAAAATTTATGAAAAAGCCCATAGGTTTACTAATTTAATTAAAGACCCTACTATATAAAATGACAAAAACACCCCCACCACCTGCGTGTCAGATTCTGGCCGCCACCGCCGGAATTTGGCCGAAAAATTTCATTACGGCACAGACCGATCGGATCTGTGCCGTAACGCATCATTATGGCCTTTTCCGGCCAGATCCACCACGGATCTGGCTGGAAAAGGCCAGATCTAAGGGCCTGTTATGGCCATCGATGGCCGGAAAGGCCAAAACGACGGCCAAAGATGTGGCCGTCGTTTTCAGTCAACGACTGCCATTTCTTTGGCCGTCGATCTGGCCTTTTCCGGCCAGATCCGTGGTGGATCTGGCCGGAAAAGGCCAGATCGGTGTAATTCCGGCCATTGTACAGATTCCGGCTATCACCGGCGGTGGTTGCCGGAATCTGACAAATTGGGTTGATGGGGGGGTTTTGTTAATTTTTTTTAAAAAAATTTAGGGGGCATTTAGTGAAATTAATAACCTTATGGGGTCTAAAAGTAATTAAAAAAATAGGGTAATATTTCTGGAATAGTGTGCCAAACATTATTTGGAGAATAGGATTGGGAATATGGATAAAAATAGGGAGCCAAACGCACCCTAAGTTTCATATTTGAAATTTTGAAGAAGGGATATTAAAAGAAAAAACCCTAATTAAGAGATTGGGGAAAAGTGGTATAAATAAGAACTCTAAGTAAGTTTGAAATTTGGGAAAGGTGGCATAATAAAAAAAACTCTAATTAAGTTCGAAATTGGGGGAAAAGGGGAGTTCAGATAAAAACCCTAATTAAACTTAATTAAGGAGGACTATTTTTGGTATTAAATGAGGTTTGAAGAAATTTCTTAAAAATATAATAAAGGTGTATTTACCTATGGAGGATAGTGGTCAAGTTGGTGGGGGCTAAAATTCACTTCCCAAAGCATAGAGTGGAGGAGATTCACTTTCCTAAAGGAGTTAAGAGCATGTTTGGTTGGGTTATCTATCGGCTAAAAGAGCTTATTTAAAGCTATAAACACTTTAGACATTTTTTCAGGATGTTTGGTTTCATTTTAAAAGTGCTATAAAATTATAAATAAGTTATTTTAAGGCTTATGGGAAAAGCCATAAGCTCTTTTTGCGTTTATTTAAAATATTGAAATTTAAAAAATATTCTTATATATTTTATAAATTTCACTTGATCTATTCTTATATATTAAAACAGTTTTTGGTAAATTAATAGGAGAGAGTTTTTTACATTTTCCTTTACCAAACAACTAACCAATATTTTATCAAAACTTTAATTTATAAACTGTTTTCAGATAAATTCTTCTTCCATAAGCTCTACTCGAAGAAGACTGATCAAACGGACTCTAATTTCATTGGCTCAAGGGCGGGGGATGTGCTATAAAAAAAAAAAAACAGACTTCCATTGTAAATGTAGTGTGAATGAATTGTTATTCACCTGAGATTCAATGCAAAAGCCAATAAGAAGATAACTACAATGAACTCAAGTTATTCTCCGATCATTTCATTTTAGTCCCTTTTACATTTTATATCACATTTTCACATTCCGTGAAATCGTCATTTAATTTATACTGTTTAGAACAATAACTCTATTATTGAGTAAAAATTTACTCATATTTTAACTTTTAACATATAAGAATAGAATTTTAAATTAACATAATGATGATTTATAATCTCTAGAGTGTTATTATTTCAACCCCATAACAACTCTTTGTAAACCCAAATTTAATTAAATTAAGAGTGATACTGTTCGCCCCCACTTTTTATCTTACTATACCCTAATTGCTATTTTCTTTTTAATTACAGTTTTATCCTTCATAAAATTACTAAGACACTAAGAAAATAATTAATTCATTGTGCAACTATGAGAAGTGAAAGAGTTGGTCTTTTATTTTTTATTTTTAAACTATTACTTCTAAGAACTTAATTAAGGTCCACAGCTGGCGGTCCATTTTCTTCAAATTTGGAGCTCGTTTGTGTTATAATTAATTTTTAATTTTTGGAATTCAAATAGGTAATCAATTTAAAATATGTGATTAAGTAAAAGGTTTTAAATTTTAATTAATAAACTTCCCTAATAGAATTATTAATTATATATTGTTGATGTCCATGAATTAATTGAATACTATCATAACTTTTTTCTTGTTCCAAAGCTTATTAATTTAAGTTTCTTATATATAATTAAACTTATTTTTGTTCATAACTTATGTTCTTGTCCCAAAGCTTATAATTGACGTTTGTTTTTGGAATTCAAATAGGTAATCAGTATTCAATATCATGAATTACTATTGGAACTATAAAGTGTTGATGGATGTCCATGAATTAAATAACTATCATAACTTCTATTATTGTTCCAAAATCTTATCAATCTAAATTGTTGTTATAGAAACTTAAACTAATAAATGATTTAATTTTAGAACTTGACTCCATTCTAAGTATTGAGAAAATAATTAATTTAGAGAAGTGAAACAGTTGGTTTATTTTTCTTTGTTATTTTTTTATGAAGCTATTTTGAAGAAATTAAATTTATCTCAATAAATAGTCTTGTCTATATATATTAATCACAAACTTTACTTCCTTCTTTTTATTATTTTCTTACGGGTTTTTAGTTCCATGGGATGCAAAAACAGCCCATACAACACTGAAATGAAAAAACTTTGGAGAATTTATAGGTAGAAGACACTTTTGATGAGGAAGAATGTGAAAAAAAAAAATCAGAATCGGAATCTCATAACAAGTCTTCCATGCATATAAAAGATCAAGAAGAATCATCTAAAAGAATTTGAAATGAAGATCACGAAATTTCAATTTTAAATATTGCAATCAAATTTTCATCTAAAAAAATATTGGGACGGCTGAGTCAGGGTGGTATCCTCTAGGTTAAATCTCTGAATCCTTGGGCCGAGCCGAGTGAGGAGTGGCAAGTGTTATCCTAAACCGAATGGGAGAGGATTTGTAGGTAAAAGACTTTCCAAGTATTTCTGTCAGTAGTGGTGTGGGTCAAGTAGAAACTCAAACCGAGTGAAGGCTTCAGGCTGAGTGGAGCTAAGTACCCCACCTTAAAACCGAGTGGAGCAAAGTGTTTTACCAATCACGCACCTTGAGCTGGATCAAATGAAGATGGACAGATGGAATGGGTATGAAAAGGTCGAGACCTACGTGATTTTGCCTAAAGGGGAGCCTGTGGGAACCCTTGGGGTTAATGTTGCCCATCATGTTGGCCAAGAGGAACCAAGATGAGACGAGTCGAGTGAAGAGGATGCAAATGAGCATGAGCGGAGTGGGGAAGAGTCGAATGATTCATCAGGTAGAAACCTTCAATGAGTGAGAGCTCAAGGGGTGAGCCGAGTCGTTGGGTGGTGACATTCTGACCATTAACCCAAGATCAATACTTGTGAGGGACGGTGAGTGGAGACTAAGTTAAATGTACAAGATACCAGACTCGATTTGCATTTGCATACTGAGAGCTAACGAAATGGTCAACTGAGATGTTCTTGGATGGGTTAGCATGTACGAACAACCATTCTATGACGGGTTGAGGCTGCCTATCCCTAGGCTGGTCCGTGAAGTCTTGGACCACTTTATGATTGACCCCTCTCAACTAATGTCGAATAGATGGAGGCTACGCTTTCGTTAGAGATCTTGAGTATGAGGTTCAAGGTGGAGTATGGATTGTATGACTTACTCTATTCATATTATCTGAAAGAACATGATAAGGAAAAGGGTCGGTACCAAACTACGCTAAGACATGACTGACTACACCTGGTGACATGCCTCAGGTCGAGCGACAAGAATTGGAAGGATTATTATTTCTTCATCTAGGGTGAATTAGTATTTGGACTGAGTAGGCTTGGGGATATACCATTCTATTGGAAGGCCATAGGTGAGTACCCTGTATTTCCTTACATTAAAATTTGATGATTGAATCTCATTTATTTTGTCTTACATAGATCTTTTGTATAACTGAGTCGAACAAAGTAGTGATCGCATAGATATGCAGGCTAAGAAGATTCTTGCAATCCTAAAAGACGAACGTGCTTGGAGGCTATTGTTGTCTGAGTTGAGTCTTCACGGAAGTCACCTTTGGGCTAGTGTAGAGGAGATACAAAAAGATACCCCAATTCCTCCCTTGAAGCATGTGTGACATGTGTTGATGGTTCGATACTTCAACCACTTGTTATATGGTAAGTCTTCTCTAAACCCCCTAACCTCAAGAGAGTTGTCACTTGCAGAAGGCCTAATGAAAGGAGGGTATAAGCTTTTGAGTACGAGTGAGACGCTCGCAAATCACAAAGCTAAGAGAAAGAGAGTTGTCACCAAGGAAACTGCCCGAGTGGATGAGGATGTGGCCCATGTTGCTTCAACTCGGCCCTCATCTGTGGGAGTCGAATCTGTTAGTAAATTGATGAACGGAGGCAATGGAAAAAATAAAAATTTTGCCCATTGATTACTCTGATTTTGCCAAGATCAAGGTCTGATATATATATATTACATGCTTAAACTGAAACAATAAAGATCCATGCAAGGATTAAATTATATCACCATTTGGAGGTTCCGTCAGTGTCTCTAAATGTGATTCACTACCGATTCGAGAATGGAATTAAACTCACGTCGTCCACATGAAAAAAGTACGTCAGAGACCAAGAATTAATTTTGGTTGAATTAATTCTTGGCTTTAAGGATGGTATTTAGGATGATAGAGTGAAGAGAAAAAGAGAGAAATTTTCTCTCAAGAACACTCACCAATGGCAACCAAAGGAATTATATAAATAATACCTAGTTTTGCTTCATTTAATAATGAAGCAAATTTCCATTCCATCCCCACAATTTAGCAACAATCTAAACTTAGGTGGAATCGCGTATTAGTCCCCATTTAATTATTTAGTTAAATAATAATATTAACTCTAATAATTAAATTTGTAATTTTGCTAAATTACTCCAATAATAAAATTGGACATAGGCTACAATCTCAGTAAATTTAATTACGCAGCAAAATTACCAATATGCCCATTCGTCTAAAAGACGAATATGCCCTTCCAAAATTTATCATCCTTAAACTATCTTTTAAGTCTGTGACCCATATGCTCCTTATCATATCAGCAATGAGTATTATCGCGATTGACACCAATCAATTGTCTCACCACACACATACCAAGATTAGCCCTTAGCAAGGCATCATGGCCACCCGATAGATTCGAATTTAGCAAAACAAGTACCTATCAACTATATGGTTACTGTGCAATCAAATCATTTCATCATCTGTTATCTCATTGAGATTGAGGTAAAGAAATAGTATCAACCTCAGTTATTTTCGATATCTTTGTATTCAAGTACTGGACCAATAACTGGAATAATAATTAGATTAGGCAACAACTCAATCCCACTGTGGCCACAGCTTTAGTGTCATTGCTATATACTGAATCGTACCGTGAGATAACTTATCCCATGTCTGGGAGTGATGAATCCTCTGTCGATCCACCATAGTCTTGATACACTCTTCAATGTAGCCAATCAATACCGTATTGATAGCTCTAAATAGAACTATGTTAGGCTAGTGTCAAACTACACTAATTGGTGCACAAAACACTTTGGTGATCTCAAGTCTAAGGATCACATGCACCACCATTCGTTAAAGGATTTCTTTCATAGACATTGGGGTTACCATCTATATGAAATCCTCTAGTGGGTCAGTCCAATTAACTTGTCTACCGCAAGCACCCATGTGTTGTACCAAGTTGTCGACAAACAATCTTGACAAGTGAGATCAGTCACTGCCTTTTAACAGGGTCGTTTAACACTATGATAGTCTTACCGTATTATTTGTGTCCTTGGTCAGAATAATACTAGGGTTACAGACATTTTTAGAATGACCACCATATGTGATCATAGAGTTTTCACTATCAAGATTTGAAACACTTGCTACATTCGTCATAGTTCTACCATCCTAAAGACGTATATCAATACATATCAATATGATTTACATGATATAGAATAAAATGCCCTTTATTAATTAATGAACATTTGCAAAGAGTTAAATCTATAATATTTGATTGACTCTAGGGCACCTACTCTAACATAATTATCAAAGGCGGTTCTAGTGGACGAGGAGAGTGAGATGCTGACCATTACTATCCTAGCATCAACTTTGGTCTACTCTGATGCCACTACTATGGGGGGCATAGCTGACTCACTGCTACTTCCTAAGGATCAACGCTGGCTTAGCAAGATGGGTGCACTCTCGTCGACTAACTAGAGTGTCTCACGGGCTCTTTAGGTAAATTTCATCTTTTATTCTTATTTTCTCATATCTATACTAATTGTTGACTTGTCTTAACTGAATATTCCCTGTGTAAGCTTTATCGAGTAGTTTGTTTTTCAAGCAGACTATCTCCGCCTAGGAGAACTGAAATTGGGATTTGTACAACACCAACACTACTCTCCGCAAGCAGTTTGCAAAGGCCCAAGAGAAAGAGAAAGAGAAAGAAAGGAGGGCCAAGTTAAAAGAGGTGGTGGCTAAGCTGGAAGATACAAAGGCTAAGCTCAAAGCGGGGAAGGAAGAGAGTGCATCGCTTAAGAATTGAATCGATATGTTTGTAGTCTACACCATCCTCAAGAGCCCTGTAGAGTTAATGATGGAGTTCAAAGCGGGCAAATCCTTCGAGTGGAAGCCTAAT
Source organism: Pistacia vera (assembly GCF_008641045.1). Classification (NCBI taxonomy): domain Eukaryota; kingdom Viridiplantae; phylum Streptophyta; class Magnoliopsida; order Sapindales; family Anacardiaceae; genus Pistacia; species Pistacia vera. The sequence goes on along the minus strand of NW_022195314.1, from coordinate 943,178 downwards.
GAGGAGAATGGGCGGCTAGAGATGGAGGAAGAGGCTGGTGATGGAGACTGAGTTGAGAAGCATGAAGATTAGCTGTTTGAGTTTGTTGAGGATATTGTGGGTATTCTCATTGACCTGATCGATGGTGATGATGCTGCAAGAGATGGTCTGGAGATCGATGCACCAATTCGGGATGAGTCAACTCGTAATGACTCAGAGCGTGTTGCTCCTTGATCTTTTATTTTGTACTTAGCTTTATTTCTTAGAGTTGTATTTTTGAGGTATTGAGCACTTTTATACTATGTATCTTGACTTAGCCATTTGAGGTTCCTTTATCAATTGTCGATATTTTTCATGTTCCCACTCTTTCATTTGATGTGTGATGTTTTATTTCATTGTCGATGTGTGAAGGGTTTGACCCTTGTAGCCCTTAGGGCGTTTATGGACTTGCGGAGATTAAGTATATTTGCTAAATAATACTTTTAACTTTTATTGAATGAAAACTAAACATAAGTTTGCCCTGAGGTAGAGTCAAGCTAAGTCGTCTGAAAGTGAAAGGGGAGTGGATAGGCTCACTTGTCCCTATTATCAATAATTATTAGGATAAGCCGAGCCTAGCCCTATCAGAAGTGATAGTGCTTAAGATGGATGACATTCAAACTATTGTTGATGTCTTTGCCTTCAGGAGATTACAACTTGTAAGCTTCATTTTCCACGACTTTGATGATCTTGTAAGGTCATTTATAGGTAGGGCTGAGTTTGCCAATGTTTATCTCTTTGGTGTTTTGGAATACTTTGCGAATGACCCAATCACCAACTTTGAATATTCTGACTTAGACGTTACAATTGTATTGTCGAGTGACTCATTGCTGGTAGATGACATTTCAGATGAGATATTGGTCTTGAAACTCATCAACAGTGCCAAGGCTATGGTAGATGTTCTGATTGTTGGTCTCTTCATCAAGCCATTGTAGTCTTATTGATGGGACTGACACTTCAAATAGGATGACTGCCTCTAAACCATAGGCTAAGGAAAAAGGTGTCTCATCAGTCGAGGATTGGGTGGTGAATTGATAGGACCATAGAACTCCAGGTAGCTCATCCGACCATGCACATTTAGCTTGCTAAATGTGCTTCTTCATAGTCTACATGACAACCTTGTTGGATGATTTGGCTTGGCTATTTGCTTGGGGGTAGCACAAGGTTGAAAAGCTTATTTTAAGTTCCCATATCTCATAGAAGTCTCGATAACCAGAGCTGATGAATTAGGAGCCATTATCTATGACAATCTCTTTTGGTATGCCAAACCGGCATATGACATTTTGTCATATAAAGCCTTTCACCTCTCGGTCTCTGGCTTGGGTGAATGCCTCTACTTCAATCCACTTAGTGAAGTAGTTAGCGACTGCGAGCATGTAGACTCGTTGCTCAGGTGCGATTAGAAGTTTTCCAATGATATCTATTCCCTACTTTATGAATGACCAAAGAGTGAGGACAAAGTTGAGTCGCTCAGGCGGAAGGTATGATACTTGAGCGAGCTTTTGACAAATGTCATGCTTTTTTATATAGGTGGCTGAGTGAGACTGCATGGTGGCCAATAGTAGCCAACAGTTATCACTTAGTGGGTAAGTTTACATCCCTTAACATGGTTCACACACTCACTTTTCATAGAGTTCAGTGAGCACATACTTAGCTTCTTTAGGGTGATGCATTTAAGGTATAGACCAGAGAAGGATTTCTTAAAGAGTTGACCTTCATGGATAGTGAACCTAGTTACCTCGGCTCTAAGTTGGCGTGCTTCGTTTTTATTAGAGGAAAGTTTACCATTCTCTAAGTATCAAAGGATATGTGTCATCCATGAGTCGACTAAGTTGATAGGTGGTACCTCGGATGAGGATCCTCTATCCATTCGACTGGCCACTAGAGATATACTAGTGGGATGGATGTTGATGAGGTTGCTTGCAGAGTCGAGCCAAGGTTGGCTAATGATTAGCATATGTGTTCTCGGTTCTTAGAATCTAAGTGATGAAGAACTCTTCAAAGGCCGATTGAAGTTCTTTAACCAAGTTAAGGTAAGATGTCATCTTGGAGTATCGAGCATGGTAAGAGCCTTGGAGTTGATTTACCACGAGTTGGGAGTCAGACTTGACTTCTATTTTTGTTACCCGTATCTCTTTAGCAAGTGAGAGATCAGCTATCAAAGTTTCGTACTCAGTCTCATTGTTCATGGTTTTGAAATTGCATCGAATGGTTTGCTGAATGATGACTCCTTTTGGTGAGGTTAGAATGAGTCCCAACCCATTTCCATGTACATTACTTGAGTCATCAACCGAGAGAGTCAATTTTGAAGGTGCCACGTTTGTTAGACATAGTAACTCATTCACCTAAATTGAAATGTTAGGTGTAAAGTCGACAATGAAGTCAGCTAATACTTGAGACATGATGACAGTGCGTGGCTGGAAAGATACATCATATTTTCTTAGTTCAACTATCCATTGGATGAGCAGACCCAAGAGCTATGGTTAGTGGAATATCTTTTTCAATAGGAAAGTGGTAAGGACGACTACGGAGTGGCATTAGAAGTAAGGCCTAAACTTCCTAGAGGCATTAATGAGGGCAAGTACCAGCTTCTCTAATTGGTTGTATCAAGTATCAGCATTGAGAGAGGACTTACTCACATAATAGACTAGCAGTTGTTTCCCATTTTCTTCTCGGACAATGACAATTGAGACGGTTGTTTCTGAAACGACTAAGTAGGTGAAAAGTCTTTCCCCGAGTAAAGGTTTGGAGAGGAGTGTGGGTGATAAAAGGTATTGTTTCAACTGTTATAAGGCTTCTTCGTAGGCTAAAGTTCATTTGAACTTCTTAGACTTTCTTAGGGTGGCGAAGAAGTATCGACACTTGTCAGCAAACTTGGAGATGAATCAGCTCAACGCGACCACTCTTCCAGCAAGCCGTTGGACATCTTTGATGCATGAAGGTGAAGGGATATTCAATATTGCTTAAATCTTATCTGGGTTGGCTTCTATGCTGCGCTCAAATACCATATACCCAAAAAACTTACCAGAAAAGACACCGAATGAGCACTTTGTTGGGTTTAGCTTCATATTATACTTCCTTAAGACTATGAAGGCTTGACTGAGATGATTAAGGTGTTGCTTAGCTATGAGGGACTTAACCAGCATGTTGTCAATGTATACCTCCATGGTGTACCCCAATTGCTCGACGAACATTTTGTTGATGAGTCGCTAATAAGTGGCATCGGTATTCTTAAGGTCGAATGACATCACTTTGTAGTAGTAAATGCCTCTTTTAGTGATAAAAGTTGTCTTCTCCTAATCGTCGGATGCATGAGGATATGGTTGTAGCCTAATAAGGCATCCATAAAGTTGAGCAACTCATGGCTGACGGTGGCGTCGACCAACATATCAATGTGAGGGAGAAGGAAAGAGTCTTTAGGGTAAACTTTGTTCAAGTCGATGAAGTCTATGCAGACTCACCACTTCCCATTCTTCTTGTGGACTGCCATCACATTAGCGAGCCAGTTAGGGTAGTGCACCTCACGGACTAACTCATTACTTAGTAACTTTTCCATTTCCTCATTGATGACTCGATTGAGCTCAGAAGCAAACTTCCTCCTTTTCTACTTAGCCATCTCATTGTCAGAGCTTAATTCATGTACTCTAACTCTTCTTACTCTTGCATTATTTTGTTGGGAATTGACACCCAACATCTCGTATAACTCAACTATTTCTACAGCAGTTTTCTCGCCCATTGCTCCACTAGCCGCATTGTCCACCATATATTGACATTGTTGTGTCAATCCATCATAGAAAAACTGATTTTGTAATTGAAGCGGGTAATGATGGTGAGGACATTGGATGGGAAGCAACTTAAATTTGTCCTAAGCCTCATGAAAAGGCTTTCCTTCCATTTGAGAAAACGTCGCAATCTTGGTCCTCAAGTCAGTGGTCTTTTGAAGAGAGTAAAATTTGCCCATGAACTTATTATAAACCGCCTCCCATGTAGTCAATGAACTAGGTTGAAGAGTCATAAACCAAGCTTTAGCTCCATCCTTCAAGGTGTAGGGAAAACATCTCATCCTCAATTGATCCTCATTAAGTCTTTGCAATGGAAAAGTTTGCACAGTGGTACAAAAATCTCTTTTGAACGTCAAAGGGTCTTCATTAGGAACTTTGTAGAAAGAAGGCAACATACTATAATGGATACTTTTCAGCTCATAATTCCTTGCTGCTTCCCCCAATTGTATGCAAGATGTAGCAATCCCAATGATTGGCCTTGCATATTCCTTCATCATCCTTTGGTTCCCTACTGACTCCATACTATTCATTTCTTCAAAGCTTTCCTTTTCATCCTAGAAATGTAATGGCTCTTCTTCAAAGATATCCTCGAAATGTTCTTGAACTAACTTTTGCAAATTCTCCCTTATCCTATGAATATTATCAAATAAAAGTGAAAGGGTTCCTCCTAAGGATCTTCGACCTTGTATATACCTAAAATAAAAACAAAGAACAAAATTCAAACAAAACACAAAAACAAATATACAGTTTAAACGCCAATTCCCTAGCAACAACGTCAAAAACTTGATGTGCAAATTTAATACTCGCAAGCGCATGAATCACTAATAGCTAGCGATAAGTATACTCCCAAGGTCCATCTCTCGCGGAATTGCAGTGGTCTAAATTCTTAATTTATTTTCTTTAGCAACTAAATTAAACAATTAATTAAATCTTAAACACTCTAACCAAAAGATTGATGAGATTAATCTAAAATAAAACTGTAAATTAATTAAAATCAACGAATGCAATCTATTGAATGTGAACTAAATCAATGAGTGATAGTGGGGATTTAACTAACTTCTCAATCATGTATTGGAATATTTAGCAAATAAAACAATTAAATCCTAAGTTCTTATTGTTGATTTTTTCCACTAAACTATAGAGAATTCCAATGATCATGTTTATTCTCCATTTATAATTAACTAATTAACTTCAATGATCAAGTTGTTAACTAATCGTAATCTGCACAAGGAAATTACACAACCATCCAAATCAAAACAATGATCATGTATTCAATTTGAACTCTTGTTTAATAGAGCTTAGTTAAGGCAAGATGATAACTAGAACCCTAATTCTCAATTGTAATTATAAAAAGTAGTCAGCCAATCAACAAATTATAATTGAGATCATGAAGAATAATTAAACAAGAAACAATCTAAACTTTCATAAAAATATATCACCAAATACCCAATACAATCATGATAGTCAAACTAAACTCCCACAATATATTTAGTTGCTCATAATCAAACTCAATCCAGTGAATTCAATGAATGAAAAACTAATCATATTGCAAAATAAGATGTAACTGAAAAGAAATCACCTAGGAATTGAAGTAGATTGATCCTCTTCCTTCTCTCCCTTGTTAAAAACTTACAATTTTTACACACTAAAGACACTCTAAAAAACGTAAAAGAGCATCTAAAAATCCACACAAGTCTGGTCTCTTGTGTTAAAAGTATGTATTTATAGCCTAGGGTTTTTAAGGGTATGATTGCTAATAAAACAAAATAATAAATTGGGTCAAACTAACAAAAAATTGTGCACTTAAGGATACTGGACGCTCGTTGTAGCGACAAAAATGGTCGTTGCAGTGATTGTCAATTGGCTTCACGTTTGAATTCCCAAAAACACGCTTGTCGTAACGGCTAAAATGGTCACTGCGGAGATCATCCTCCAACGCACCCAATATCTTTAGAATTCGACAAAGTCATCAGCACAAGAATTGTAGCTCTTTGAATCAGCTTTCCAACGCCACAAGAATCATCCAATTCTGAGTTCCACAACTAAAGGTGGAAAAGTAACCCGCCCGGCCCGCGGCGGGTTACATGTTTTGGTCAGCTGGGCTTAACCCGGGTTAGGCCCGCCAATGGGGAAAATGGCTGGCCCAGCCCGGCCCGCCAACCCTAACCCGTCGGGTTAGGCATGGTCCGGGCCGGGTTAGCCCGATTTTCTTTTTTTTTTTTGTTTTTTTAATTTAACTTTTCAAATAAATAATTATAAATATAATTGTTTTTAGTTAACTTTTCAAATATCAATAATTCAATTCAATTCAATTTTTTTTTTTATTAACATTTCAAATATTAATTCAATTTTAATACAATAAAATTGTACTATAAGAAAAATTAGACTTATTCATTTATCAAAAAATAAAATAAGAAATTACAACAATTATTGCCTCGTTAAAAACCTCACCAAGAAAAACCCAATGGGAGAAAAACTTGGTAAAGAAAAAAGAGTGCAATAATTGACAATTAATTTACAAATTACATTTTACAAAACAACTAATTTGGGGGTGGTTCACTAGGACCTCCCTCATCTGTATCATCTATATTACAAAATTGAAACGATTCTACTAAAGTATTGTCGATAACCTCGTATTGATCTTGATGGCGCGATCGTTCCCAATCTCGAAGACATGTGAGGACTTCAATCATTTTTGGAGCAAGTTTAGTCCTCCTTTCATTTAAAATCCTTCCACTTGCACTAAATGTTTGTTCGGATGAGACGGTTGAGACAGGAACAGCGAAAACATCCAAGGCAAGTCTTGATAATACCGGAAAAATACATTTTCTGGCTCTCCAATACTCTAAGAGATCAAAGTGACCTGTTGAAAACATTTCGAGGGTTGCCAAATATTGTTGAAGTTCATTACTCTGCGACTCATGGAGGACAGTGTATTAGTTGTTGTTGTTGTGTGTTGGTGGTGTCTGAAGAGGAGGCTGTGCTTCGGATTGGTCTCTTCGGCTATTCAGTGCATTCCAAGAGTATAAGTCTTCATTTGTTGTTTTTTCTGCTACAGCTTCTCTGGATATTTCGCCTCTTTGCGACTGCGGGTTCCCATACCTGTTTTCATATTGGAAATATATTTTGAAAAGACTATTTTTACCTCTCCTATTTGATTGACATATGATTCGGTTTGTAAATTTCACTTAAATGTCAAGACCATTTTCTAAACGTGCTAATTTAATTCTAGGATCAAAATAGCACCTAAACAATAAAGAAAGGAATGGGTTTCCAATATTTCAAAAAAAAATTTCCATTGCCTTTATTGGTGCATGTAAAATTTCATGTCTTTGTTTTTTGTAAATAATTCGGAAATTTTTATAATTGTATGTATTACCAATGGACTAGTAGGATAATACACACCAGAAAGTTGTAAAGTGGATTGGTAAAAACATTGAGAAAAGAATGAAATACTTTAGCTATTTCCAATCATTTTCTACCAAATGATGAGGACCTTATTATTTGCTACAAAATAACAATTATATTAGCATAAGGTACATGAATTAAGCATTAAATAAGTACTATTCCATCTAACATGCATATCTAATGCAAAAGTTCTAGGAGACATATTTGATTTTATACAAGCTTCTTGAAATTCAGCATTTCTTTATTAATACCAGTAATCCAAGCTAAAGATTCCCTTATTCTATCAATATTTTGTTTAATTGTTTTCATACCACTTTTCACAATTAAATTAATAACATGACATGCACAACGTTGGTGAAAAAACTTCAAATTGTATATAAAGATAATATTTTGAAAAATTCTATAGCTTTACTATAGAAATTGCATTATCTAAAGTTAAACTTATCACTTTATCAATAATATCATAATCTTCTAAAACTCAACAATTTTATTATAGATTTCTAAACCACTATGATCCACATCATTAATCTAAATCCTAATAAGATTTATTAATTAAATTTATTATCAAAATAATGACTAGTCACACAAATATAATCTTGTTTAGCTACCACTCCAAATTCGGCAATAAAGCCACACTAATATGACAAGTATGAAATTATTTTTTAATTCTAATTTCATTTTTACAATTTATTAAATCATTTCTATTTGCAGTTTTAGAATAACTTTAAATCCTGGAAAAAATGAATTTTGAACAAATCTTTCAAAATATTTATCTTCTGCCATATTAATAGGTTGATCAGATGCAACCATATATAAAGCTAACTGTTCCCTATAATCAAAATTATAACGCCAAGTAGTACCCATATTAGTTATTTGAGTTTGATTGCTTTCTCTATTTCCATGTTGATTAATATTTATTAGCATGTATTTTAAAGTACTAGTACCATTACCTGAATCAGTTTATAAACATTGCACAATATTTGCATCTTGCTTTCTTGACTTGAACGCCATTTTCTGTCTCGTAAAACTTGTCGAAATGCGCCCAAAAGTCTGATGTGTGTCTGTTTTCGCTTTCGACGACGTTGATGATCCCGCCTCAGCTTGAGATGAAGTTGGACGAGGACGACGATTTCGAGGACGACTTCTAGAACCTGGGAGTGTTGGAATCGACGGCATATTTTGAGGTGTATCGGATTCTAAGACTGGGATTGGGACAGCGGGACTATTTGAATCTCCTGCATTTATAGTAAAATAGCGGGACTAGGCTAAGATAATAGTTTTCTTCATCATTGAAATTGATGGGAGAGAAATATCTATCCATTGTAGACTTGTAGTTGAAAAAATGATGTAGAAGAAATAAAAATTAAAGAAAGAGAATTGGAATATGGAAATTGGAAATTTGGAATTTGGAAAATTGGAAGAATTGAAAATTGCAAAAACTAATAAAAATTAAAATAAGAGCAAATTGATAACAAAAGATTAAGAGATAAATGAATAATTGAGAGAATATGAGGAAATGAGAGAATTTGAGTTGTGAGAAAAATATGAGAGTTTAGGGCCAATTTATAGAAAAAATGGGGGAAGAAAATGACGAAAAAGACCCCTCCAACGGGATATTTCAAGGGTAAAAGGGTAATTGAAAAAAAAAAAATTTACATTTTTTTTTAATTTTTTTTTTGCCAACCGCGGGTTGGCCGTGGCAACAACCAACCCGCCTGCACAACCGTCGGGTTGCGGTTCCTCTTGCAGAGAGGACAAAATAGCAACCGCGGGCCGCCGGGTTGCCATTTGCAACCCGGCCCGCCCGGGGGTTGCTGCGGGTTGAACCCTCTTCATACAGGGCCGGGTTGGGTAACCTACCTAACCGGCCCATTATTCTACCTCTATCCACAACTCAAGTCATGATCAAAATACTGAAGCAAGTTCAAATTCAAGAAATTCCAAAATTCGAATCTCATTTCAAAGCACCAAACTTCCTCATTTCAACTCCGATTCTCGACCTATTTTGCATGATTTCTTCCAAATGTATTCCAAAAGCTCATGTACCTTCAAAATTTAAAAAACCACTTATTGTTAAGGTAAAACCCACAAATAACAACTAAAAACATAATAAAATACTAGGACAAATATTGGTTTATCAATTGGGGGATGGTCTAGTTCAACTTGCAAATGATGGATGATTACTCAAAGCTGATCCTTGTCATGTCAAAGTGGACCATGAGAAGCAATTATGGTTCTGCTTGAGGAAGTCGATGAGTGATCTGCCATCTACAAATATCTTTTTAACAAGAATGTTCACTATTTGGAGAGAGATGACGAAAGCTTTATGGTGAGGGTTGGCTAAGGTCATGGTTTTATTGTCATCAAAGCTGATGGTTTGGTCGGTTGGTACTTGCAAGGGTGGATGGGATATCTAGGCATTTGGGTTGGCTACGGGCCTAGTATGAAGATTGATGAAGGAGTAACTAATACCACTTATCTCACAGCCATCGGAGATTATATGGTAGGTGTCTTTTGGTATGGGTTCTTCGAGAAAGGTGGTATCTCGGGTGGTTCGTTGGTTGATGTTGTTTTTACCCTTGTCGGTCAAAAGGTCTCGGAGGTGTCCTCTCTTTAGTAATGCTATAACCTCAAGCCGAAAAGTGATACAGTTGGCGGTGTAATGGTCATGATCGTCATGGAACTCACACCACTTAGAGGTATATTTCTTTCCCAAGATTAAGTTTGGTCAGCCACTTCACTATGTTTCTCATCCCCTTCATGATCGCAACAACTTGGGTTGCGTCGACATTGAAGTTGTACTTTGGAAGCTTGGGTCGACTTGAGCTTGACACTCGGCTGGTAGGTTGAGTCGACTGACAATCTTACAATCTCCTATTGTCTCTATTGGAGCCGCATGGTAGAGGTGCGAGGTAAGGTTCATATGGGCGAGAATCATATAGTTGATCATTCTGTTTAGAATGACAGTCATCATTGTAGGTGTGTCTGATTCTATTCACATCATTCTCCTCCCATCTTATCTAGAGCTGTCAGTCGAGCCGAGCCGCTTCGTGGCTCGTTAGCCTACTCGAATTCGACTCAAGTAAGGTACCGAGCCAAGTTCGAGTCTACCCTAACTCGGCTCGATTTGGCTCAAGAGCCAATAGTGGCTCATTTAAGGTTTTTTTTTTTTTGCGTATAATACAAGTTTTTGGTTTGTTTTGTAATTTGACATGTAAAAGACTAAAAGGTTTAAAAAATCACAAATTAACCCTTAACCAAATAACCCCAATTAGCCCAAATCAAATCGCGTAAATGCATTCTCCCCCAAAATTCTATGCCGTTTTGATGATAATTTTGATGTATTTTAATGGACATTAGTTTTTTTTTTTTTTTTTTTTTTTTTTTTTTTTTTTTTGTGTCTTGGATTATATAATTTGTTGTGTAATACATTGTTTATGTTGATTTGGATGTGATTTATGTTCATTTAGATGCAAATTTATCAAAATTTGAATCAGATTTGTGTAAAACAAGATCTGCAGTTTATATTAAAAAATGGTCAAACAAGTTGTAATCGAGCCACAATTGAGCCAATTCGAGCTTGAGTTAAACGAGCTCGAGTCAAGTCACAAGCCAGCACTAGCCGAATTTTCCTGACTCGGTCGACTCGAACTCGTCTAATGCTTAACCGATCCAGGCTCATTTAGGGTGATATTTGGCTCGACTCGACTCATTTACACCCCTAATCTTATCTAAGTGATGGCTTGGGCTAATGCATCCTCCATGGTGTTGCAATCGAGTTTTGTGAGATTCTTATAAAGCTTGCCATCAGGGAGGAGTCCCTTTCTAAAGAATTCGATCGCTGTCTCCTAGTTGCAGTATGGTATGAAGATATTTTCTTTATTGAATCGGCTCACATACTCTTGGAACGGCTCTCCACGATGTTGGTAGATCCTATAGAGGTCCCTAGACAACTTCTTTAGTTTCTTTCTGCTAGCAAATTGATTAATAAAGGTGTCAGCCAATTGACCGAAGGAGGCTATGATATTATGGGGGAGGTTGGTGTACCATTGGAGGGTAACGCTAAAGAGGTTGGAGCCAATACTTTTGGACATGTATGCCTCTCTTAGGTGTTAAGGAATGGAGGCGACAAACATCCTCTGTTTGTAGGAGGGTATATGATCATCCGAGTCAGTCATACCATCATAAGCTTTCATGCTTGGGAAGGTGAATTTGCTAGGCATTTTGGCGAGGGCTATGGAATCAACAAAGAGTGAGTCAACATAGCATTGGGGTAGACTTTTCTTGATAGGGGTTGGTACTCTGGGAATACGTCTCATTATGACCTCTATATTAGCCAACCTCTTAGCCATTGCTTGTTCAAGAGGTATGGCAGTAGACAACAAGTTTGCGTTGAAGATTGATTGGGAGTTTTGGATGCTACTTAGCAAACTAGGATGAGTTGAGCCAGGTGGGATAGAATGGGGGTTTTGTCCAACACGGAGTGTTACATGAGGATTGGGGTAACCACTCGTCCTATTGGGATAAGCCGAGTTGAGTGTGACCAAACAGGTGTTTTGGCCAGCATGTATGGTCATTGGGGTATTTGGGATGCCAATCGACATATGGGGATGAGTCGAGCCGAGCCAAGTGGTGCTACGTGGGAATGTAGGCCGACCATGTTTTGAGGGATGGGAAGGTTGAAGGTTACGGTTTCTTGGAGTGGTTGGGTCGACGCTATCTGAGTGAGTAGATTAGTAGTATGCAGATGTTCGGTTAACAAGGGTCGAGTTTGCATGGTTAAATCAATAAGGTTGGTTATGGCTGGAGCCAAGTCATTATTTAAAGTTGAATAAAGATGGGATGACTGAGGGTTTGGAGTTGTGGATCTTAGGTCAGGGGTCATGAGAGGCTGCATGGGGTTTATTGGGATACATAATCTATTTTTGGGCACTTGGTTTGGGGTTAGGTCGAGAGAGTAGGCTTCCTTGACTCTTTCTCGAAGGGCCTAGTTCTTAGGTTGGATGGTGGGCTTCCACCGTTGTGACCCTATCAGTGTGTTCTTGCATTAGGGTAGTGAGGGTCGTGATCTGTGCCACAAGGTTTGGTGAAGCAGTTTTTGTGGTTCCAGCCATGACGAAAGTCTTTGTGAACCAAATTGTTTACGAATTGATGATTGTTAGAGGCCCCACGGTGTGTGCCAAATTGTAGATGGTAAAAACCTAGGGTTACGAAAGGGACGGATCATGTGAGGTTGATGCCACTAACAATCTTCTTAACCTGCACACACAAAGAAGTAAGCGCAAACTTGGGGGGGACATCGATGTGGTGTTTTCCGTAAGCACTCTAATGCTCAAGTTAGTGAGGTTGAAAGGCAATTTAGTGAGAGCTAAGGGGGAAAGGGTTATCGGAATCTCATTGGAGACTAGAACTATAGCAAGGAAAATGGTGGTTCTTAGGAACAAGAACTTTGGGAGCAAGTAGGTGATATTGAAATTGAATGCGTAATGAGAGGTTAGGCTTCTGTTTATATAGGCAGCTTAAGGGGCTTGAGTCCTAGTAGAACTCTGAGTTTATAATGACGGAGTTTGAGTAAATAGAAAAGTCTTGATTTACTTGCCTTTGTGGGAGAAAGAGTCATAATTCATGTAAGAGATCTTAGATGAATTAGGATATAAATGCAAACCTTAGATGGATTTGGATAAAGGTAGAATTCGTAGATGAATTAGGATGTTGATGGGACTCTAGGTCCTTTGGAGCGGCCATAGGTCGATGGGTTGGAGCCCAAGTGGGCTTGTAACAAGGCCCACTCGTGGAGTGACCTTGGTCAAATGATGATCCATGTTGTTAAGTAACCCGATTCGTGGAATGGGCCGACTTGTAGAGTGGATCCTAGCGTAAGCCCAACCACAGTTGGACCATGGCATTGGGCCATGCATAGTTTGTTTTGTGTTTGGGTCTGATAAGGCCCGTCACGATTTTTGGCCCATACAATAATTATCCTTTTTTTTTTATCATTTCCAACTTTCAATTTAATTTGCACTTTTCCAGAATTTATAAGTTTGTTATTTATTTTAAGAAAATAGATGTCATATGAAATAATTGAAGCTTAACAGTGTGTACAACAGATTAAATGTTTGATTGATATGTTAAATAAAGACAAAGAGTATATCTAAAATAAGAATTGAGAAAATATACCATGAATAATGAAAATATAAATTATGAATAATTTTGTAAATAGATGAGATTTATCTAAAAGTTTAGCTATATTTAAAAAAAAAAAAAAATTAAGGAATAAACTTAGAAATGGGATTTATAAAGATAAATACACTCTTAAATTAATTATATTTTATCTTATTTCTAAACGACCATTTTTTATACTCACATTCGCTTCTTACAAACTCCAACTTCTTAGCTAGATCTTCATCTTGGTAACTAGACTTTTACCAACCAAGTGGCCAAAAGATGAAGTGAAGGAAGCAAATACAGGGTAGACTAGAGACTATAACTTTGAAAAATATACCTTGTTCTTTACTTTTTTATTAGTTTTCTTATCCGAAACTTTACTTTATTATTTCAATGATTGCATGATTAGTGCAAATTAATTTGGCTATGCAAAGAACATTTAAACCTTCTATGGGAAAAGATGTTGTATTTGTCTAGAAAAGAGATTCATGAATAGGTTAATGACTTTCACAAGCCCATCAGTTCCATGGGCCTTAATCCAGGGACATAAAGCCCAAATAGAAAAGGATTAAGACGGAATGCCTCATTATTATATTTCACTGTGCCTTAAACTTTGAAGTAGTTTAACCCCACACGGAAGTCGAAAACTATATATAAAGTAAAGAAAGAATCAGAAGAGTACGAAGCGTTTTCCGATCACCGTTGTATTCCAAAACTTTTAAGAAAGCGAAATGGCAGCCGTAGATGAGTCTCCTGCAGCGAAGAGGTGGCTTCCTCTGGAAGCTAATCCCGATGTCATGAACCAGGTTTCAATCAGAACTTTTTCTCAGAAAAATTGTTTTTTTTTTTTTTTTTTTTTTTTTTTTTTTTTTTTTTTTTGTTTTTTTTTTTTTTTTTTTTTTTTTTTTTTTTTTGGGGATTATTATCGTTATTATGGATACTGTAACATCGACTTGTTCTTACGAGATTTTTCGATTCTTGGTTCCTATTTTGCTTATAGTAACTGATTGATTGCTTTTTATTTTGGTGCAAGTTTGTGGAGGTTGTTTTTAGAGATTGCTTGGTTACTAACTAAATAATAATAATAATAATAAGAACAGGCCTTAATTTGATTATTACCTTTTCTACAAAAAAATAAAAAAAGAACTATGATTATATATTTTTCGCGAGTTATTACTAGATTGTATTGCCTGAGAACTGTTTGTTTGTATTGTAATTGTGCAGTTCCTTTGGGGTCTGGGTCTTCCTGAGGGCGAGGCTGAGTGCTGCGATGTGTATGGCTTGGATGAAGAACTCTTGGCAATGGTTCCACAACCTGTTCTTGCAGTGTTGTTTCTTTATCCCATAACGCCACAGGTGTGTTAAACTAATCTTTCTTTTTGGTTCATTTACAATATATGGTTGTCCTTTAATGTGAATTTCTGTCTTCGTGTGAATTATGACAATATACTAGTTTTCTAATCTTGTTGAAATTTCTTTATGAAGAGTGAAGAAGAAAGACTGTTGCAGGCAAATGACAAAAAGGTGAGTGCCAGCATAATTCCTTTAATTTAAATCACAATTTATTTTTTGACATTCGGGATTCAAACCACAGTAATGCTTTATTGCAATATACTTTGTTTTGTTGAGTATGATTTTACTAAGATCTTTGCAAAATTTCTGATTATAGGAATATAGCAATGATGTTTATTTTATGAAACAAACTGTTGGAAATGCTTGTGGAACAATTGGACTTCTTCATGCTGTCGGGAACATCACTTCAGAAATCAAACTTGGTTAGTAGAGCTGACTTTTTGTTTCATTGACAAATCATGACTTTAGAGATGCATGGTCCTTCTAAAGATGCAATTAATTTCGTATGAGGAGAGAATTTAAAAGCTACAAATAGTTCACCATTCTTGCACTCATTACTACTTGGATTAATCGCTGCTAATTCTGTTGTGGTTTGTGTTAACAGGTGGCATAGCAGATTAATTTAGATAAGCTTGTGGATTTTTGAAATTACCAACCGAAATTAAAAAATCCTTTCATGCACTTGTCTTTTTGATTGTGGAATTATGCTGAGGCTGTGTCATATTGTGATTTAGGAGCTACTAGGCTTCCATTTTACAACTACAACCAATTCGGGCAAACAATTGAGTGAAGATTGTACAGTTACAGAAAATTTTCAGAAATTTATTTAGTACTCAGAGAAGAAAGAGAGGCAAAGAAAGAGCATTATATGCAGAACCCAGGATATGTTCGGTTTATTAAGTACTTTCCTTTAACTAATTGAATGAAGGAGATAAATAGTAAAAACCAAATAAAAATTAAGAACTTCAGCTACCATCTTGTCTGTCATAATTTAGAATTAATATTAAAAAAAAAAAAAAATTAGGGGGGAAAATGATTAGGTGCTTCTAATGGATGTTGCACCTAGGAGGTGGCCTTTCTATTTTCTGCCTAAGCAACTTTGTGGATCAGTATAGATGTCCAAGCCACAAAAAGAAGGTTTTATTGTGATGCAGTTGTATTGCTGGGAGTATGATTGTTTTGATAAAAGCTTATAGTTTTTTCTTGTTTTCATGGTTTTTCTAAATGCTGGGAATTTTGATATATGAACCAAGTGCTTGTTTGTAACTTAACCTTTGCTTGGTATTTCCTTGTTATTTCAGTCGATGGATCATTCTTGGATAGGTTTTTCAAATCCACAGCAAGCTTGGGGCCACAAGAGGTTCTCTTTCTACTCTTCCTTCTTTCCCACCCATGGCCTTGACTGTTCACTTTGGAATATGGTCTCCTCATTTTTCACTTCTTACTTTTTTTTTTATGATTTTCATATGCTTGTGTAGCGTGCAGCATTTCTAGAAAATGACCGAGAAATGGAAGTTGCTCATTCAGTTGCAGCTACTGCTGGCGATACAGAGGTATGCATTTGTAGTTGTTGTAATGTTAAGTGAATAAAGCCGTGATTACTTTTTTCTTGAAGGATATTCTGCAATTTTGGTGAACTTACAGCTGGGCATTAGATCTTTGAAAACTTATTAATTGTGTTATTTGAGCAAAACCCTATTTGTTAATTTGCCTCTTTTTCCCTTCTTTTTTTTTTTTTATAGGTAAGAATTGGCCAGAAATATTGAAGTTGTCTAAATTATATTCCCTCTCTGACCAGATTTAGGCTTGGATACTAATTTAGACACTCTCATAAAGGTAGCTGCAGGAATTGAAAATTGCTGATTCTTACTTGTGGAGATGGATTTGTAATTCTCACGCTTTTATGGGAATTGGTGAAGAATCTGTGGGGATTTGAATTTCAGCAAACTGTCAAACATTCAGCCAAAAACTTATTGGTTGTTCAAAATTTGGAATTCCGATGAGATTAGCAAGCCGTATAAAAGATAGATTTGGACTTTGTAGAATCATAGGTCAGAATGGTACATTGTTAAAGGAAGGTAGGATTGAGTCTGATTTCACAACCACGAAATAAATTTGGTCAAATGAATTTGCCAGTAAGCTCATGATAGAAAGAGAGACGCTGATTTTACAAGATTTTGTTGTTTGTCCTTAATTGTTTTATGGCTTAAAAATTGTGTGCTAGTGTTTGTAAAGATTCCAGGAAATCATGGGCTATTCCAATTTCTTGTGATTCTTTACTTACAAAGAATGTTTTTGCTTTTGGAGAAGGAAAGAAGGCTAAATCTCTTTGGAGATGTGTTGTATTAGTCCTTCAGTTATGTGGTAAGAAAGAAATAATTGTATTTTGGTGAGAAAGGAGATGATAACAATGAGCTTTATGAGATGGAATTAGATTTTTTGCTTCTATTTCAGCTTCATTTCAAAGAATTTAAGCAAGTTTGTTTTTTCTTTATACATCTTAATTAGGAGGGAGTTTTGGCCTAACTTTGTACAATTTGCTTATTTTGGGATAGGGTAGGGAAGATGATGTTTGATATATTTTAGTCACTGTCATTATATGTTTGTTCCCTTTTTGGATTTTCTTAATATTTCTTTGTGGATTTCTAGTCCACATACCCACCTCAAATTTTTCTTTAACATAGATTTGTTAGTTTCTTATTAAAACATAAAAGTCATTGAAGTCGCAATTGTTTATCTTCATTTTACAGTTCAGATTTCATTTCTCTTTTCTTTGACCTATTCCAATTTACAGGCCTCTGATAATGTGGATACTCATTTTATCTGCTTCAGTTGTGTGAATGGTACATACTTCTTTCCATATTTTGTTTACGGTTTCTCCCTCTTTCATAGAAAACACAATATTGTGTTGTACTTCGATTAACTCTGCTGTTTATTCTGTGCTTTTTACCGTTTTTCTTTTTCCTTACAAATATCTTATCCTGCAATATTTAGGGGAACTTTACGAACTTGATGGAAGGAAGTCAGGACCAATATCTCATGGTGCTTCCTCACCAAGCAGCTTGTTGCAGGTATAGTAATTGGAACTATGAAACCTTACTATCTTTGCGCTAGTGTCTTCAGTTCCAAGAAGCCAGAAAAGTTGAAAAAAGAATGAAATGCTTTCTATTTTGGATCTTGAAGGAATAAGTACCGATTTATGAAAAGAGTTTAATGGTATAGAGGTAGATGCTTCCATTTTGTTTTAAAAGAATAATAAACATTGGCTACTATTAAGCAAGTTGAGACCATTACTATCTTTTTGTGGGGTCTATGCTTGGAGTGGTAGTGCACAGTTGGATTTGTTTTGGGGTATGAGATACCAAAAGTTCTTCATCAGTTTTACAAAATTCAATCAAGGAGGTTTGACTTGCTATCATAGCTTGCCTGTTTGGCTTGGGTTAAGGGCTTGGTGGAATCCAAGCCAAGTGAGCATGCCTCATTTGCAGTTTCACGTAATCATTACATGGTTTCATATGTGACTTCTAATTTTTTTTTTTTCCCTTGACAGGATGCTGCCAAAGTCATACAGAGTATGATCCAGAAAAATCCTGAATCACTCAACTTCAATGTAATTGCTTTTTCGAAAAAGAATGGAGCTACATCTTAAGGTTGGCAATGTAGTGCTGATTTAAGTCCCTCGCAAATGGTTAACATTCATAAACTTCAGCTGTTTTTGATATAATTAATTAGTAGGCATTTGTGTCTGTACCATGGTGCCTTTTTCAGTTTATGCACATGCATACAATGAGGCAAAAAAAACTTGTTTTCAGTGTCTGGTTGTAGGCCATAGCTGGGTTTAGGTCAGTTGTTTTTACAGTTGGACACTGCCAGCATGGCTCAACCCATAAAATAGTGTTATACTGCTGATTTCAGACTGACTATTTATTTGATAGATCTTTATTCTATGATGCACTTGGTTGAGTCCATTTGATTTTCCATATTGTTCCAACTCCATGCTTTGCGAAGTAGTGATTGGATTTTGATTTCTTAGAAATTGAAGTATCATGGCTAATTCCAATCTGTAATTATTTGGTTTTTTTTTTTTAAATTATTAAATTTATTTATTCATCAGTTTTGACCCGAGGTGAATCAGATATTTTATAGGGACTGTGTGAAGTATTTGACTTGAGTTGTGGTGTATTTTTGAGATGCATCAGATAAACCTAATGCTAAAGTCTACAGTTTGCTTGAGGCTGAGGTTGTATATTTTTGAAAGGCGTCATAGAAACCTCAATGTGCAAGGTGATTTTCAGTGGGTCTCAAATATGTTTTGTCATCAAGTACTAGAAAATTCTGACTCTTACTCTACAACTAGGCAAGATTACATTCATGAGGATGGTCCAATAGTAGGATCTTCATTCAAAAACCTGTAGAAGGTCCTGGTATGAAACTGAACAATCTTTTGTCATTGCTTTCACCCTGTAATTGACTTCAGTTTTTTTCCATCCCATCCTTGTTATTGCTTTCTACTCTTGTTTTGTATGCTGCCTTATTAAGAGTTCCTAATCAATGGGGTGAGCGATTCTAGGTACCTTGCATTTTTTCAAAGAATCAACCGAAAGCGAAACCGGCTGGTTCCTAAGATTTGGAACCGGAACCGGAACTTGAAACATAGGTTTCGGTTTCGAGTACCCTGGGTTGATTTCCATTACCCCCTACTTTTAAAAATGACAAATACACTCCCAATAGTTTACAAAAATTATAATTCAATCCCGATTCCTATTCGGGTACCCAGACCTTGATTTCAGTTCTGGCTCTGACTTCCAGTTCTAGCATTGTAGGAATCAGAACCGGACTTGGGAATTCCTAGTTTCAATTTTTCAGAACTAGAGCTGAACACTAATGGGGTCGGTTTCGGTTCCAGTTCTACCCTTTTCCAATGCGCACCACTAGTTCCTACGCTTAGATCAGTCGAGTCATGCCTTCTATGTCTATTGTCTTAACTATTTTAAGTCAAGAGCAGCTTGAACTGTTGCCATCTATTTCTGCTTTCTAAATCTGATGATGAAGCCACCGAAGGATATTTTTCCAGATTATCATCATCCCATGACTATAAAAGAATCATTATAGCTGTCCAAGTTCATCAACCCAAAATCACAAGCACAAAAATCATAGATACTATTTCTTTTCTTTTGTTAAGTAAGGAGAATGGGGAATCTATCTTATAAAACAGTGTTACGTGTCTGTACTCTGTATAGGTAGAGAAGCATGGAAGAAGAGAGAGCAACCTAAGGAACCAGAACTCTTTCACAAAAAAAGCTATGTTAAAATTTCATTTGTACATAAAAGAAACACGGAAGATGAGAGGTTACAGCCAAACAGCAAAATCCAAAAAAACATAAACACCTAAAATTATATAGAGAAGAAACAGAGGAAGATTAAAACAAAAAAAAAAATAAAAAAATAAAAAAATAAATTACATAGATGATATACCTATAGTCTAGAAACTGTTCTATTTCATATAGCTATTGCTATTCTGGATCTGTTGATCCATCATCTGCTCCACATCCAATTTGGAAATCCGGCTTGCAACCGCTAAATCTATTATTTGGATCAACAAACTCATATCAAGGTGGACAGTCACAATTTGGTGTCCCATCTTTGCTTGAGCAGTAGCTGTTGAAGCCACATGCTCCATTGCCAATGTCACTAAATATAACATCACAAATGTCATCAGGAATTATTTCCAGAGGCATCCAACCCTCTTTGGCTTCAGAGTTCATTCCAAAAGCACTCACTGAAAACTCCGTCAAAGTCCAATGTTGCGCGATAATGCTGCTCAACCGTAGGAGTTATTTTACTCCATTGAGGCAATTGAACAATTTCACCATTGGTTTTTTCGACGTAAATGTCGTCTGATTCATTGAAAACCAACTGATGACCCGAGTAGAAAGAATTTGTGCTATAACTATAATGTTTTATTACCAAAAAGATAGAATTACTAGTGAGATTGATAACTTTAAAAATTAATAAGTATTGTTATTGTGTTTGATTCGTGTGGACTTTATAAATAATTAATGTGTTTGGTTGGTAGTAATTACAAAATACTTAGATATTATTTTACTGAAATGTCATTTACAAGATTATATATCAGTATATTATCATCATTATATATGGGGTATTTTTTGTTCAAATAATTAATTAATGAGGTTAAAGAAGTAATTCAACAAGTTGAGTTATTTGTTATTTGACTTAAAAAGAAGCACATTTATGGTTGAAACTTTTATTAAGTAAGGGTAAAATTAGAACAAAAATAAAATTACATTGATAATCTTAAAATACCACTCTTTGAGTTGGTAATCACATACTATTCTTTCATAAAAAAAGGTTGTTCCTTCCATTCTTTTATAAGGAATGATTGTTCCTTTATAGGGAATGATCATTCCCTATGAAGGAACGACCATTTTTTTTTTTTTTTTTTTTTTTTTTTTTTTTTTTTTAGTCAAAATCATTTTTAAGGTGGTAGTGCCAACTCAATTGTCACGTCGAAGTTGTAAGAGAAGTTTGTGAAAATACGTTGTAGGTGTAGCATTACTTATAACCTTATGCATTAAATAATGTAGTGATTCAAAACGGTCTCACAAAGACCATTACAATTCAAATTTATTTATTTATTCTTGACTTATTTTTCTTATTTTTTCTATTTAACTTAAACTTTAAACTAAAGAGAAGAAAAAATACTTATTTTTTATTAGACAACGACCACTTTTAAAAAGCAGAGGAAGTAGATTTGGTTTTTGATTTTTTTTTATTCATGAAAACTATCTATATTAAAAAAAAAGAAAAAAAAAAGATAGAATACCCTACCTTGTCCACTGATAAGAGGAGAGCAAAATCTAGATAAATATCAATACCTGTGACCTGTCGCAGGTAGAAGAATAGACATTAAAATAAAAAACTCTTAGGGGGTCAAAATTGTTAAGGTAACAACTTTGGGCATCACCAGCTCTCATAGTCTAATGAGTGGCATGCATTGTTTTAAAACTCAGCTTGGCCTGGTCAATTCAACCAGGACCTGGGGCCTTCTCTGGCCGAGTCACCCCTGTCCACTGTTTAAAACCCCAAATTCACAAAGAAGCAAACCTTAGAGAGGAGGACAATGATTGGCGAACAGACAGTGGTGGCTTTGGGGGTTTTGGAGAGAATGCCGGTGAGTCAAAAGATGGCGACGAAGTTGACTTTAGGTGAGTGAAATAACAGAAAAAGGCAAAAGTCGCCTGGCCACGATAGCGAGCTGTTGTTGACTATTGGTGGGGCGAACAAGGGGGTGAGAAAAGTTTTGGTCAAGAGGCTAAGAGGAGTGTTTCAATGGTGATGGGGGCGATTGTCGACGCCGGAAACAAGCCTATTTGGCCTGGGTTGGCAGTCGCGCTCGGTTGGTTTTTTTTGTAGAAAATAGTTCTATTTCAACCAGATCTTAGGTAAATTTGTTGGGAAATGGCTCAAAGGGTGACTGGGTGAGTAGGATTTGCATGGTGTTCGTTGCCCCCAACCAGTGGATCGTCTGTTTGCATTTGGCCAGATCATAATGGTGTATTTGCATAATTTCAAACCTATATGGACTAATGGTAATTTCTCAAGGGTGTGTTTGTTGGATTTCAAAACTTTGGACATGTTGATGTCACTGGTCTGACCCACTAGTCAGACCGATTCAACTGCTCGACTCGGGACCTGGCCACTTTGTCAGGTTTCACCTTGGGTCGGTTATTAAAACATTGACAGTGTGTACAAGGCTAAGAACAAATTTACTGTCGTCTGGTTAACAGACAATTAATAGCAGTTATGGTTTCATGCAGGCAAGTTGCAAGTTCCAATCCAAACTAAGGACGGGTTTTTGGAGTTAGTTCACCCTCGCAAGATCTTGACCCTTTGTCCCAGCCATTGTAGCACAAATGTCCTCCAAGGCATAAGGGTGTGATGACTTGATGTCATCCTCACCTTCCTCCTACTTATCACTGGCAATCTGTTTAAGGTTTCAAACTCAAAGGTGGCAACTAAGCACAAAGGTTGTGCTTGTTGCAGAATTTAACCCAACATCTTATGGCACGAGCTAATGACAACTATGCACCACCTATGTTTGTGTTCTCGAAGGCACCCCCCTTCTTTCAAGAGGATTCACGACTTGTCAAACCTTGATAAAAATTCATTTTGCATTGAATTAAACCATATACTCCACCCCTTGTGCGGCCTCACCAATTTCTTTTGAGTTTCATTCTTGTGAATGTACTTAACTGGTGGGATACTTTACTCGTTAGCTATAGTATTGTCGGGGGACACACAACACTCAGTATTCATTGTTTTGGTTAAGTAGAATGGAAATCTTATTCATTTCTTTTTGTTTAAAGTTTTTCCAAACTAGCAATTCATGTTATTCCATTCCTAATTTAATTTTTCCTTATAAACTTAAAAAAAAATTATTTTCAATTGAGTCGTTTTAGCTAAGATTAGGTCGAAAATAAAATTTCATTTTATGATATTGTAAATGTCTTTAAATTGGAATTTGAACGTTTTTGTATATGCTGGTGTTAATATAGAAATCTACACCAACTAGAGTGATCCGATCGACCTTGGCGAGTTCGGAACTGGTGTGTATATGATTACGGATAACCAGCAATGAATGAATAATGAATGCAGTAAAGTAAATAGCAAAAAGAATTTTAAAGTGGTTCAGCGAGATGAACTCTTGAGCCTACGTCCACCGTTTTTTGTATTTGCTGTCAGAGCTTACAATAGTAATTCTATGAATATTTTCCAACTTCTTCCTCATCGTTTGAGGGGGTTTATATACAGAGTTTGTACAAGGAAAAGAGCGAAAATAAAGGGATTATAATTAAACTGAAATGCAACTTCGATATTCTCGCGATTGGGTGCTATGATTTCTCAAAGATTGCTGTTAATCTGATTCCTCCCGAGATATCTGAGATATGAAGTTATCTAGGAATTGGTTGAACGATCGCACGGATTGTTCGCGACTAGCTTGTGCTGGGTTGAGCTATAACTCGACGAGCTTATGCTAGGTTGGACAATCGGTGGAGTTGAGCTAGTTCTGGATCAGGCTATAACCTCGCGATACTTCGAGAAAAACAAAGAAAGGAAGACTTTTCTTTTTTCTCCTCTTCCTTTCTTTCTATTTTCTCTCCCTTCATTCTATTTTCTCTCATTTTTCTCTCTCTTTCATTTTAATCTTGGTTTACCATGGCTGACTAAGGCCATAAAGGCGGCCCAATATGGATGGCCATGTAGGGTACAAGACCAGTCAGATTTGGTCAACCATGTAGCCCATGTGGCTGGCTAGATTTGGCTGCCCACATAGGTCATGCCGACGGTTAGATCTACCTGACAATATGGTGAGTTTTGAGTGGATTTTAGAATGGGTTTTATGGTTGCTTTTGTTGTGAGTTATGCTAGATTTTAAGGTGGTGGGAGATGTTTAATGGTGGCTGGGATATGGTTAGCTTTTGTTGTTGTGTTGTTATGTTTGCAAAAATATTGCTACCAATTGTTTTGTATTACGTTCATTGTTGTTTTGGAGAGATTCTTGGCTATGTTTTGAGTGGCTATGTCGTACAAGATTATGTTGAATCAGAAGTCAATTAGAGCTCCAGAATTGCAATTTCCATCAGATACACGAGCAATTAACGAGCTCGAGCTCAAGAGCAAGCTCAAGTTTTCAAACTCGAATTCGCCACTGTGGCTCACAAGCGGAGCCGACAAGCCGAGCTCAAGCCAACAGACACTCGGCTCGGCTTGTATACACCCCTACACAAATCCAAGTTAAAAACATTTTAGTTGCTATGGTTTTAATCCGCTTAGTCAAAAACAATTTATTTTTCACTAAACAAATCGTCCCTCAAATTAACAACGGTTAGTGAAAAACTAACGGGTAGAGAGTATTTCTGACTTTTGTCGGTATCAAATTAATTTAATTAAATAATCAAGGAATTTGATATAATTTATTATAATTATATCTATTTTCTTCAAGTTCAATACGATTTTCTTTTCTTCAAAACAATTACATCAAATTCCGACTTCAATGCGAATTTCTTTCCTGCAAAACCACTTCAACTTCAAATTCACATAGCCATCAGACTTCAAAATCACCGTTGAACAGAAACAAATACACAAAAAGAAAAAAAATCCAGAACCAAAATATCACCAATCCTTCACCAACCAGCTCCCCTTTTTCACCCAGCAACAATTGCCGACCCCCACCCACCTTTCTCCCATGATCCGTAAAGCCGCCCCACCCTTCCCTCATACCCAAGAACCCATTACTCCCTTGCCCGCCCAACAACCCTAAAATAAATTATATCTGCATCAACTTCACTAGGCAAAAAACCACCCCACAACACCATACAATCAACAACAACAACAATAATAATACTAATAATAAAAAGATGACCCCGATAGAGTCACTTGGGGTTTTTTCAGGAGAAAAAAAAAAAAAAAGAAAAGGGCTGGCGAGATGTTTGTGCCCTAAGATTAATAGAAGAATTAGAGGCTAAATGACGTCACTTTTATTGATGCGAGAAGAGAAAGCACAAGTGGTGGAGTCGGTAGTGTTATTTAGTGATGGAGTGGAGGGAGGAGAAAGCAAAAAAGAAGGGACAGTGGAGGAAAGAGGAGGAGGTGGTGGTATAGGGTGAGAGATGGTGGAGAGATTTGTAGAGTTGGCGGTGGGCTGTGTCGTGCTGTGCCTAAAAATTCAAGACTCCGTGGGCTATGCCCAAAGCCTACAAAAATTCTTGCATTGTCATCTCGTGCTGACCCACTAAATTTGAAGGACCATGGCACGGCCCACTATATATAGTGTCGTGCCTTGGACCGTGTCGTGGGCGGCTTGCGTGTTTTGTAAAAATATTTAATATTTATAAATTATGGTAATTTTGATTTATTATTAATAATTATTATAAAAATATTTTATATGTTATATTTAGTGACATTTTGTATTTATATTAATTAAAAAATATATAATCATTATGAAATATTATAAAATAATGAGATATTGAAATATTAATTGAATTTCAATCCTTGTTATTACTTATAAGTTATAATTATAAATTACAAATACAAATTTAGAAATTAGGATTAAGAATTATTATACATCTTTATTTTCATTAAGTTTTAAATTCTTAAAATCTTGAAATATATCTTAGTTGTAAACATAGATTAGTATTTTTTTTTTTAAATTTTTTTCGTGTCGTATTGTGTCAGCCTATGTGCCTTTCTTAAGGTACACGGTACGGCCCTCATAATCGTGGGCCGTGCCATGCTGTGCTTTTTTTCATGCCGTGTTGTATGTTTTTTTGTGCCGTGTTTTGTTCGTGTCGTGCCATGGCACGGCCCACCGTCGGCTGTAGAGATTTGCAACTGAGTGGGTTTATTTTGGGGGTTAGAGATTTATATTTTTATTTCATTTGTATTTGATAATTCGAAGTGTTTTCTTTTTAGGGGTATATAAGACTTTACACAAGACATACAGTATCAAGTAACTGATTTTAGTAACATCTGTTAGTTTGGGGACGATTTTGTTAGTGAAAAAAAAATCTCGCTCTCACCCCTGGTTAGATGACACATGATATGCTAACTATCCTCACCATTAATTCAGGATTTTTACAGAGTATTAATACTTACATGTAAATAAATAACAATTAAATGCGCCATCTAGTGGCCTCAACTCTCAACGGCTATGCTGAAGGAAGAGGGGCATGGAGGTTCATGAACTTCCAAATATCCTTCTAACATGTTCAACACCGTCTTCATTGTAGGCCTTTTAGAAGGATCTTCTTGTATGCACCAGATTGCTACCATCAGCCACTTTTGCAGCCTGCATTTGTCCGCCATGGCCATTTCATCTTCATTTACCAGAACATCTAGCCTTCGTTCAACGTAGCAATCATAAGCCCAATCCGTTAGTATTGCTCTTCTTTCTTCCTCTATTTCCATCACCACACTTCTTCTGCAGCAAATTATCTCTAACAGCATAACACCATAACTATAAACATCCACTTTGGCAGACACAGCTACATTTTTGAACCATTCAGGGGCCACATATCCTCGAGTTCCTCGGATCATGGTTCGAGTTCGAGACTGATCTGAGAGCAACAATTTTGATAATCCGAAGTCGGAAATCTTTGCGGTGAAATACTGGTCTAGAAGTATATTCTGAGGTTTTATATCACAATGGATGACAAGAACACTGCATTCTTCATGCAAGTACACAAGCCCTCTAGCAATCTCCAGGGAAATCCTGACTCTTAGATTCCAGTCAGGTCTTGGAAGTGCAAAAAGGAAATTAGCCAAAGTTCCATTGCTCATGAATTCATATACTAAAAGCCGATTAGTACCTTCATCACAATATCCAAGCAACTGAACTAAATTTTTGTGATGGGTTCTGCCAATAGCACTTACTTCAGTTTTGAATTCCCTTTCCCTTTCTTGAGCCAACTTGTCCAATTTCTTGACTGCTATTGCATTTCTTGAACCAGTTCTGAGGACACCTTTGTACACCGTACCGAAAGAACCTCTGCCTAGTTCTTCCTTGAAGTAATCTGTAGCTTCATTGAGTTCATTGTAAGTAAAGAAACGCAAATTTGATTCAGAATTGCTTGAATCTTGGAAATTATCATTTCCATATTTTCTCTTAGGCAACACAAAGACAATTAGACAAAAAGCCACTAGCAAAAGAACGTTGAAGAATACAGAACCACCCAATAAGAGAGCTCCTAATAAGGGTGATATTCCTTTATTACCGCCAGAATTGGCAGCAAAATCTGGAGAATTTCCTTTCCTGACTTTGAATAGAACTTTTGAGAATCCGGTGGCACTGGATCTTCCATTGGATAGTGGCAATTTCTTCTTCCAACACCTTGCGCCATCAAATATCGCAACAGCACAAGAGCAATCATGCAGGCAATCTTTTTCACACATTGTTTGATTATAGGGTTCCAACCTCTCATAATCTCCCAGTGGCCAATCTACATTATTGAATTCCCTTATTTCATATAGTTCTTCTGGATCTCTGGATGCATCATCACCTCCACACCCTTGTCGAAACGTTGGCTTGCAGTCGCTAAATCTGTTATTTGGATCAACAAATATATAGCCAGGTGGGCAGTCACAACTAAATCTCCCATTTTCAATTGAGCAGTAACTATTGAAGCCACAACCACCCCTGCCAATGTCGTGAAACATAGCTAAACACATGTTTTCAGGAACAACTCGCAGAGGCCACCAACCCTGGTTATCATCAGGGTTCTTTGGACGAGCATATTCTGTGAAAACTCCATCAAAGTCCAAAGTCGCTCGAAAATAGTAATCAGCTCTAGGATTTGCTAATTTAGTCCATGAAGGCAACTGAACAATTTCACCATTAGCTTTTACAATGTAAATGTCGGCTGATTCATTAAAAACCAGCTGATGGCCAGACTCCGAAGAATTAACACTGTAAGTATTACTGTTATAATAAGGTTTATAATTGAATCTAGTCGGCCACGCTACAGGATTGAGCACTAGGCTTCCGTTCATCAAATGGAGCTCAAACCTGCCCTTGGAGAAATTGGTTTCTGTCACCTTAGAAACCAGCATACTACCCAAATCCAATCTTTGCGTGGGTAAGATAGTGTCTCTGGGATCCTCGAAACTCTGCCAAACATAGTTAGAGCCATTACCTATTAGCACGAAGTTTCCTGTGTCAAGGATGGCAGCTTCATCCGCAACTCTGGTGGAAGGACTTGCACTCCATATTGTTTGGCCTCTAGGATCTTTCAGCGAAAGGCCGTCTGTCGTAAGCTCAACTTTTGATCCTCTTGGAGCTGGGTTATCTCCATCGGCGTACCAAACAATAGTTTTCTCAGGTATTTTGTTGAACCAGATGGCGAGTAAGAAAAGGTCTGAATTGTTAAGGTGGCGAAAACCAAAAGCAAAGTCACCTGAAGGTGACAGCCATGAAGAGTTGTCACTGGTGGTGGACAGAGATGAACCCAGGCTTATGTTGGCCGCGGACAAACAAGGTAATATTTGAAGAAGAGAAAGCAAGATTAAACTAGAAAGAGCTAAAGAAGCCATACTAAGATGTTGCTGCAATTTTCGGAAGAGAGCAAAGCATATATTGCTGCCAGTCAATTATGCACAACATAAAGTAATCTAGATTATGTATAAACATAAATACATTGGATATATTTAATAAGAAAGGAAGACCAAGTCTTTGAAGCATAAATAGTATGGTTGGACTTGTGACTTTTCTTTGTCAATTTAATATAAAAAATCAGAGATGGTTGAATTTTTTGAATTCTCCCATTCTTAATAACCTATTTGTTTCAAATTGGAAGAATTTCATCAAGATTTATCAATTAATTAAGTGCAGTAACCATCAACATGAAGGAACCTAATTTTACTCGTTCAAATAAGGAGGGCATATTGTGGTTTATATTTTGAATTATTCTTATGTTTGAAAATAAAAGTAAAAGATAAAAGAAAGCAATATGAAAATATGGATAGTCAAAATTGATGTTTTCATAAATAAATATAGTTTGAAAAGATTTTCTTTTACCTTTGAATCACATGTTTCTTTTATTTTCCATACAAACAAAAAACGGAATGCATAAAATTTATGCTTAAGAAAAGGATGCTGAACTACTGCAACAACTACGATAACTAAATTAGTGAAAAGTGATTATGATTGAATAATTATCATGACTTGGTGACAAATTGGAGGCCAGCTGTGCGGAAAAAGTTTAGTCAAGTCAAAAACGTGGCCATGAATCATGATGGTCACTATCCTTATATTCACTAAACTAAAAACACAGGAGTCTAATTTTAAGCCTTTTAAATTTTATCATTAACCTGGCATCTATTTACACACGGCATTACATTATAGATTATTTTTAAGCTTTTTAAATAACTTTTGTGTTTTTTATTAATAGATCCTCATATTTTCAAAAATATGTTATGGATAACCCCCTTTGCTCTAATTTCATTATGTTATCATTTGTGATAACTTCTATCTTATAAAGAAACAGAATTGGAATAAGGGATATTTGTTATAAAGTTTTAAACTTTGAGAGTTCATTTGATAATGCAATAGGGTATGAGTACAACATTTTTCATACCTTAATTATATATTTGATATAAAGTGTAAAAATTGTTATCTGAATAATAAATTGAAAAATCTTATAGATAGTCCATGACATTCTCCCATTTACAAACCAAACTATGTTTTCTTTAAACTCATCAATAGAGGAAGCAGATAATTACAAAATTTACGGTGAAAGGGTTGAGATTACATCCATATTTCTCAACTTGAAAAAGCAAAGGACGTTTAATTTAGTAATCTTCAAAATTAATCAAAAAAATTGAATTAAAAAAAAAATTCAATCATTAAAATTTGGGTATTTAGTTGAAATCAGTACATTTAACAAAGGGTTAATTGCAACGATTACCCCTAAGGTTTCGAAAAGTGAAGGTTGGATGTTGACTTTAGGGGCATTATACAAAACCAACCCTTTAAGGTTTAAAAAATTAGTCAAATAACTCAAAAAAATTAAAGTGGTAGAAGGGTAAGAAATGAATTTCACATTGTTAAAGTGTGAAGCCCAAAACGCTGATGTTTTTGCATACAACGCTTATTAATACGCTGCTGTTTAATACTCATATGAGACAATCCTAGCCATTGAAGCAATCAACATCCAGCCGCCAGAATTCATCCAACAAGTCAACCATATCTAAGCAAGCATTTTCTACAAAATCGAAGAGCTCTCTCTCTTGTGCGATTAGGGCTCTTTGTGCTTTGATTAGGGTTCTTCAATGTTGTCTCAAATCTGTATAATCTATGTTACAATTTGTGTAATTGTATAGTGAGGGTAGTATTTCCTTCAGGATTAGAAAGGCTGGTCCAAGTTTCTCTAGAGATTAAGGGTTTGAATGCTTTGTTCAAGATTGAGAGTTGTGCGTGTCTTTGAGAATTGTTGTAATCTGTAAAGAACTCTTGATTCCTAGTGCAGTGAGCCCTAAAATTCCTGGAGCTCAACATGGACGTAGTCTTTTCAATTCTTGGAAGGCGAACCATAGTAAATCTGGTTGTTCTTGTGTTCTTGATCTTTTGTGTGTGTTGATTTGTTAGTTTGTGTGTGATTAGGGTTAATTGATCACGAATTGGTATAACAAACATTATATTTGATGGGTAAGATTGGAATTTCATTAGGTAAAAAATTAAAAGAATAAAAAAAAAACTAAACCCACTCATCTTGCACCAGTCATCTTCCTCAACTACTCTTTGAACAATCTACACTAAAAACTTTGAAACAAAACCCACAATCAAGCTTTCTAACCATCATATTCATCCTCTTTTAATTCCACATCACCTAACCAACTAAAAAAAAGGCGTTTTATGTGCAAGTCTTTGACAGATGTTTTGCAAGCATACGAAATCGTGCAAGTAATAAAGAATGAGAAACGAATGTCAAATCCCAAGAGAATTATTAGCTACCATGTACCAAAATAAACCATCCTATTACTATTTAGTTAAATGAATCTTAGAAGAGTAACTTAACTTAAATCAACAAATCTAAAACAAATTAAAAATCTAGAAGAAAATAAAATTTAAAAAAAAAAAAAAAAACTCTCTGGTTGTAATTGAATGAAATAGAGGCAACAACAGGAACAAAATATGACAGTAAAACAAATCAAACAGTAAACAAAGAAAATAACACGTGCGATTTACCCTGGTTCACCCAATGTGGGCTACGTCCAGCTGAGTCAATATTATTGCAATATGCCTCACCTCTCTCGTTTACAATGACTGAATTGCCCTATGATTTGCTATCACTTCTATAACAAGAGAAAAGTATGTTTATATACTAGGTTTAAGAGACTAAACCTAGTTTTACAAGGATTCCTATTCCTAAACCCAACCTAATAAGGAATTAGTAACTTAAAAGAAATCCAACAATGGTTATACATGGAAAAGCCCAAAATTGCCTACAGGCTCGGGGGCGTTGCCCTTGCGACCCCCGCCCGCTCACCGATTAGCGAGACCCCCAAATGCGTCTGCGTTACCTATTAATGCTGAAGTAGTCGACAATTCTAACAGTAATGCAAATTTTATTAAACCTAAGGCATAGATTTCACATCAATTCTATTTTTATGCATTGATGATTATTGCTAATATTATTAGTTTTTTCTACAGGCCAAACTCCCTAGAATTCCAATAACTTTCTCTGGAACAATTACTGGATTAACCATTTATTATTAATCCAAGATATCTCTAAATCGGATTTAAGTCTTAAGAGATCATTACGGTCTATGAAATTTATCAAAACCTAACAGATTGCGGTAACCTATCTTTAGCATTCGCTTAATCTATGATTTTATTACATTAAACTAACTAGATTTCATCTCTCAATCTTAACCTAGTCCATTATATCAATCAACTCTCAAGCCTAAAAGAATTGAAGCATTACGAACCATAATAAAACTTAGAAAAGATATGCTTAACAAATATTAACATTAATTAATCAACACATATTCATAAAATTGGGCTACATCTTAGCCCTAGAAAATACTATTTATTTCATAATTGAAAAAAAAAAAATAAACAACCATCGTAAACATGAGTTCAAGAAAAAGATAAAAGAAAACTTATCTAGATGATGAACCAAAACCCCATCTCTTCTCTCTACCGTCTCTCTCCTAAAATAGCTAAAGACTTCTATTTATAGTGCTGGTGTAACAAGAAAAATTTTAAACCAAAATAAAGCAAGGAAATTCGGACTAGGCTTAACACAGCCCATACAGGCCCAAGTGCTATCACTGCAGCGACAAAAATCTTTGCTGCGGCGAACGCACCAATTATGAGATTCGTTTCACCTAAAACACGCTCACCGCAACGACATAAATCTTTGCTGCAGTGTGCGTTATTTTCCTCTAACGAGCCTGATATATTCAGAATTTGACAAAGTTATTCACATAAGAATTGTAGCTCTATGAATCAGCTTTCCAACGACACAAGAATAATCCAATTCCGAGGTCTACAGATCAAGTTATGGTCAAAATACTAAAGCAAGTTCACAATTGAAGAAATTTCCATATTCGAATTTCATCTTCAAAACACCATAACTTCTGTCACCAATATTATGCTTCATTCAAATATCATTCATGGCCTAAAAATACTCAAAACACATCTACATTCCCATAAAAGATATTTATGAAATAATTAACTTAAATTTTCCAATTTAAACTAATTTTCCCACAAATAATCTTAATATATCACTAACTAAAAATGTATTTCCAAGCGCTTATCACAACCCCCAACCAACTTCTTGCTAATGCTAGCCCCTAGCAAGCTAAGCAATAAAACAAGTCTTTTAGCTTGAAAATAAAAATAAAAATAAACAAACTAAAACCTATATCTAAACTATCGTAAATCACTTCCGTGGATTGTCATGGTTGCATTAGCATGCAACAAACCTTTAAACTCTTGGGCGACCCTAGCTGGATGAGTTGTAGTCTCGTAAGGGTTTCTAGTGATGATACCCACAAACACCCAAACCAAGCCTAACCTATATTCAACACTAAAGATACAAACAAAAATTCTCAGATCAATACATATATTTATCTCAAAAATTGCGTCTACATGCACAATTTGAATAATTAATGTCACGTAAATATAAAGAATAAGCAAATATCAATTACACTTTTGTTATAGACCCTCTCATATAATCAACCACAAACCATTTATTTGAAAACCCGGATGATTTTATACACAGCTTTCATAAGCAAATAAATTTGATCTCTCAAGAATTTTTTTCTCATAAAAAGAAACAATAAAAATCGTACAATCAAACTCCATAGGCTCACTTTTCAAACCACTCACCACTAATATAGAATCCAAACACTAACTTGGATCATTAGGTCTATATTACGGTTGTAACGTTAGGCTGAGGTAATGCGTTATGAAAGAACGGAAAGGGATTTTGCAAGTGTAAGAGACTTAATCTTTTTCACAATATGATAACCATGAACAATCTCCTTTTTGCTTCTCTTTTCTTTCACCATTGAACTATTCCTACCTACATTAACATAAACCCTCATATATGTTAGGAAACGATCCATTGATGCAGCGGAAAACAAAAATTAATAACAACACGGATCGTTCCATAAAACCAAGATCAGGGTACAAATTTACAGTTTATATCAAAAGAAGAATCTGCAGAAATTAGTTTAGAGTTTAAGAAATCATACGCATGTTTGGAGGCTCCTTGAACTTTGTCTCTAAACGTATTTTGCTACTGACCCAAGTGTAGTATCGAACCGATGTAGTGCACACGAAGATAATCGTAAGGAACTAAAAAGGGATTTGCTAGATCCTCTTTAGTCTTAAGAACAAAGAAGAAATGAGATGTATTTGATTTTCAATCAAAACAAAGTCTGGCGTGAGAGAGTGAGATAAGGGGCTGTATCTTTTCTTTGAAAAATGAATGAATGAATCATATAATCTCTCAATTAAACTTTTACTTTTATAGTGTAATTTTAATTGCCCTATTCCCTTATGGAATAGACTTGGGCTCCAACCCAAACACCCCTTGTTTCCAAACACTCCCAATTAGATATTTTAATTTTAGTTTATCATTATCTCAATTAAAATCAATTAATATATATATTTAATATATTAATATTTAACAATAATGATAACTTATTTAAATATATGCAAACATATATTTAAACGTAATCTCACTTATTTAATTTTCCTAACAAATTAAATAAAGGCTACGACCTCAGCAAATTTAATTGCACTGTGAAATTACCAAAATACCCTTTTGCCTAAAAAGACGAAAACGCCCTTCTTACTTACTGAGTCTTAAATTATCTTCTATGTGTGTGACCCATAGGCTCCTCATTATACCGGTAGTGTATAGTATCGTGATCAACACCAATTAATCGTCTCACTATATACAGACCAAGATTGGCCCCTAGCAAGGCATCATGGCCACTCGATATATTCGGATTCAACAAAGTAGCTACCTGTTAATGATATGGTTACCGTACAATTCGATCCTTTCATCATCCGTTATCTCGACGAGACCAAGGCATAGAAATAGTGTCAACCTTCGGTTACTCTCGATATTGTGTATTCAGTTACTGGACCAATGACCTGTATTATAAACTGGATAGAGCAACAACTCAATCCTATTGTGGCCACAGTTTTAGTGTCATTGTCATTTACTGAATTGCGCAGTGAGATAACTTCTCCCGTACCTGGGAGTGATGAATCCTCTATCTATCCACCATAGTCTTGATACACTCCTTGATGTAGCCAATAACTACCGTATTGACAGCTCTGAATAGAACTGCGTTAGGCTAGTGTCAAACTACACCAATCGGTGCACAAGGCACTCCGATGATCTCAAGTCTAAGGATCACATGCACCACCATTCGTTAGAGGATTTGTTCCATAGACACTGGGGTTACCATCCATATGGAATCCTCTGGTGGGTCAGTCCAGTGAACTTACCTACAGTAAGCACCCATGTGTTGCATCAGGTTGTTACCAAACAACCTTGACAAGTGAGATCAGTCACTGTCTTTCGACATGGTCGTTCAACGCTATGATAGCCTTACTGTATTATTTGTGCCCTTTCTTTAGAATAATAATGGGGCCATGGACATTTCTAGAATGGCCACCATATGTGCTCATAGGGTTCTCACTATCAAGATTTGAAACACTTGATACCCTTGTCATGGTTCTACCATTCTAAGGACATATATCAATACATACAATGATGAATTACGCGATATAGTATAAAACGCCTTTTATTGATCAATGAACATTATTACAAAGAGTCAATACTACAATAATTGATTGGCTCTAGGACATCTACTCTAACAATATAATGTTAACCTTATTCCATGTGCTTCTTCACAAGCTACTTCTTCCTATGTTCATCATTTTTTTCTTTTTTTTTTTTCATAGGAAGATAGTAACTTATAAAAACAACTGTCAACCGCACTGCTTTTATTATTATTTTTCTTACACCCCTAACCTATCTCATTGCATAACTCAGGTTGTGGTCCAAAAGATATATTTATTTTTCTTCTACCACTCTTCTTTTCACGATTTTTTTCTACTAAAGTTATGCCAAATTAAGTCTCTCACAATAAGATGGGTCAGAAAATGTTTTAGGCTCATCATCAAGGTAGGATATAGTAGGTTTAAAACAGAGAAACAAGGCTTTTCAAGTAAGCTTAAAGGGTTGACTAGGGATAAAACAATAAAGGTTGGCTTGAAAGGCTCCATCATTCTAAAGAAAATTGCCTAAATCACATATATCCTACACAATGCAGATTATAGGTTTTTGCCTCAAGTGGTCATCAAATGAGTTCTAGAGTTTGTTGAGGTCTCAAGATTAAATGCCCATAAAATATCACACATAAAACTCCTCTAAGTATTTGGATTACTCAACCTATCAATCCCTGTAACAACTGCTGTAAACTAGTACAATGCATGCATAATAATAATAGAAAATGGGCCCAAAAATTTCTTTGTATTATATGTACTAAGTCTTTTATACACAAAGAGCATTATTTACAAAATGCCATTTAAAAGAGACCAAAACAGGGGAAACAGTGTAGCTATTGCTCCTTGCTTGCCGACGCCCCTCCGACTGCATCATCACCTAGATCCTACATCCACAAAGGAAAATAACGGGGTGAGCACAAATTAATGCTCAGTAAGTAAACCCTCTATCTATCTATCCCCGTAAGTATTTCTCTTAATTCTTTCCTCACACTTTCTTTCTATTGTTTTCTACTAAACGTCATGGCCTCATCTTACCGGAGGTACGGCCGGATGGTGTTCACACAGCGCCATCACACTCTTCATGACTGTCGGGTGGAGTTCACACAATTTTAAATCTTGCTTTCATAGTTAAATTTTATTTTAGTAAAATTTTGTTTTAGTTATAGTTTAAATTGCTCCCTTAAATCCAAAAGAATTCGATTGCTTCAACTTGAAAACGGTAGAAAACTTAGTGCTTAGCAACAATCCTCGTGGGAACGATACTCACTCATCACTCTATTACTTGTGCGACTAGTATACTTGCTACATATTGCATGTTGTAGGAAACACGCATCAGTGGATCATTACCGCTGTTAGAAAAAATGTAACAACAATTTGGCACTTGAACCAGCACCTGCATTCCATGAGGAGATAGATACCTGAATGCGTCTGCGTAGGGGACTTCAAGCCCATGCAAAGTATGCTTATTCAGAGGAATTTAATTACATATGTTTGTTTACATAGGCTTTTCTTATGTTGCATTTTGTGGTAAAACTATAACTTCTTGATTCACTAAAAGTTTTGCCAAACAAAGACAGTTACTTCTGCTCCATTCCAGGTAATGCGGAAAGCAGTGGAGCGTATGCTTGGTCCAGGTTTCAGTCGTGACAAATGTGACGTTAAGATGGTTGGAACTCCTTTGACACATCAAAGGTCTCTTTGACGAAATAGAGGAACATATGGCCCAGCAATACAAGCTGGTAAAGACACCTTTTCCTGGGCGTTCAACTCCCATTCCTCAGCTTTATACTTGGGGAGATTCAACTTTCCCCGGCACTGGAGTCCCTGCTGTTGCTGCTAGCGGTGCCATCGTTGCTAACTCTCTAGTTTCAGTTTCTCAACACTCGGAACTTCTTGACGCCATTGGCATTTGAACTTATTGATGATGAATTCAGTAAAAACAAACAGACGCCTTTCATGAGTGCGTCCATTAGAGGTAACTTTTTCCCAACTTCCTATATCTCTACAAGCGTTTATATTCTTCTTCAGTGTCATTATCTCCAAAATTTCTTGTTTGTACACACTATTTATTCTATCATAACAAATTGTGTATGCAAAAAATAATCCTAGAAAAGAAACTATTCTCTTCATGAGATGTTTGTCATGTGGGCATGCTCGAAATTTATTTCGAAACAAAGAGACGTCCATTCACAACGGAAAATTTCATCATCTTCTTTTTTCCTGACATTTGAGAGGTACATGTATGGAATATGGCCTGATAAATATGCTATTGAAATGAAATGAACATAAATTATTCCTTTATACTTTCTTTTTGCTCTCCTTCTCTTTTGCTTTTGTGACCTTTCAGTAGAAATGGCCCTATTTATAATCACTCTTCACAGCATGTGTTTTTCCAATCTTGACTTCCATTTAGGATACAAGTTTCTAGTCTTTGGTTTGACATTAACTTAATTGCCCATGCATATCGCTTTTCCATAAGCAAGGAGAGGGACAATCATTAGGATAAGATGTAGGGTCTAATTACAAACCAAGGGATTTGAGGGAGTCATTTAAAAAAAAAAAACTATAGGCTATTCAATTTGGAATTCCTCGACCGTGTTTGTTCGATAGCGTTATCGAATCAGTTCGCTAAGAATACCTAAAAGATATTAGTGCATTATTTTTGTACTTACTCTCTTGGTAGTTTGAGATCGATTACATGATTTAAGTAGGAAACATTTAACAATCAAAATCACTTCGAAAAGTTTTTGATGGAACCTTAAACCCTAATTTTTTTATTTTTAAAGAAATAACAATTTTTTGTTTTTTTTTTAATGATTCTTATGGAGTTATGCAATTACAATGATGCACTACATTGATATTGGATTATGAGAGAGATCTAATATAATGATTCAAGTTTTAAAAAAATAAATAAATAAAGCATTCGCCAAAGAGATAAACTATACATTGATTTAACTTTTGACATACAAAAGAAAAAAATCTTGAAATATAATCTATGATCAATTAATTAGTTAATTAATCAAAGAGAAGCTTGGACCACCAACCAATGGGTCCTATTCATGACATTACATTCACAAACTCTTTAATTTTTCCATAATAATAATAATAATAAATTTTCAAATTCTTTTTGCATTTTCATTTTTGAAGCATGCTATGCCAAGAAAAGATGGAGAACCCAACATGTTATGGGTCCCAAACATCTCTAGCTCTTTTAAATTTCTCATCCACAAGTATATATAGTTGATGAAATAATAATAATAAAAATAACAACTTAAGATATTATAGATTTATAATTCAAGAAAATTATGTTTTAAATCAAGAATGTTTTGCTTTAGAAACTCCTTTTTTTATACAATTTTTAAGAACAAATTATTTAATGGACAAACCTTTCAATTGTATAATTATTATGCTTGTTTTCTTTTGCCACTAAAATTGACTTCTAAATCTTTATCAATACAATAGATTCTCTTCTAATTAGATAGCATTGGATGATTCTAATAGAGAAATTAGAATTATATATGAAAAGGTACTTTGACGATCATATCTCTCTAAAATTGTAAATATTCGATAACAGATTTATGTTGTAAAATTTAATAAATGTTAGTTTGGATCAGACTATAATAACTTCTTTATTTTATTCAATTCAGTTGATATAACTTGACCTGAAGTATATTAATAGTAAAAGGCCTAAGGGTTTGTCATAATTATTTCCGTTCTTTATAATTTGATGAATACAACTAAAGTTCTTGTTGCAAATTGAATTGGGTTAATTAGCCTAAGTGCCTAATGTTAAAACCCCTTATTATAAGAAGAACACATAATTTGAGAAAAAAGATATTTGAGATGGTTTCCAAGTATTTAATATTAGTTTGAAATAATGATAAATATTTCATTTTCATGATGTGGATTGCTTATGAACACATCTATTTTGTTCATAATGTATTAAATACTCATCTATTTATTTATATTTCGTAAGAGCATGTCTGAGTTGATAGAGATTTTTAATACTTTATAACAAATCGGCTAAATTTAATGCTAAATTGTTCTCTGGGTGAAAACGAAATAAAACCCATACTACAACTTTACAAAATTTTTGTTAAGAGTTAGATGTAAGGGGTTAAAATCGAGTAACTGCAGGGATATCATCATTGTCTTACCCCAACAAAAATGTTCCTTCAAA
The DNA here is from genome assembly GCF_008641045.1 of Pistacia vera. Lineage (NCBI taxonomy): Eukaryota > Viridiplantae > Streptophyta > Magnoliopsida > Sapindales > Anacardiaceae > Pistacia > Pistacia vera. The sequence continues at coordinate 903,436 of NW_022195314.1, read as the reverse complement.
CTACAGCTACTTATCTGTCAACCAACAAGCTCAAATCCACTAAAACCTTCCACACACTCTCTCGCTTCAATGGCACAAAATCTACCTCTTCCTCTTCTCTCCAGAACCCGCGGCCCATTAACCTCTCTTCTTAACCAAAACCAACACAATCCTCAATCCACAATGCCCTTATCACCACAAACAACAGACGACTTCATCACCTCCCCTTTTACTGCTCTTCTACAAGACTTCCTTTACCAACAAAGCCCTTCGCCACTTCTTCACAACTTTAACTCTCATCTTCCATACCCAGAAACAGAACCCGAATTGGGAAGTCACATGACGTTAACGTGGGAAACCCTGGTCAAAACCACCGTCTCAGAAAGGTCCGTGGGTTCTCCAATCTTAATTGATGAATCTTTTGATGTTAAAGATATTGATAGCATTTTGTTACAGTTATTTGAGCCTTATCGGGAAAACCCAGATATAAAGATTGATGCTTGAGTTTTGATATGTTGGGTATTGTAAGGGTTTAGGGTTTTACAAGAATGTGACTTGGCATTAAGTGTGTTTGAGTGGTTTAGGAGTCGTAAGGATTGTGAGTTGGTCTTGAATGTTATGTTATAGTTGTAATTATGTTACGTATCTAAACATCTCCTTTGTTTCTTTTCAGCAAAGTATGGTTTTACTATTTTACTTCAATAAATGATCCATGTGGATCATTATCAAGAGTCCTAGTCATTAGAAGTAGTTAGTAAGTTATGAAGTTGTTTCCTATTCAAAGTCCTAGTCTCAAAGAATCGTGCAGTGTGTTTGAGTAGAGCGGTAATGTAAAGTGTATTTAAGTAGTTGGAATAAAAAGAGAAAAGGATCTTATGCGTCAAAGTTTTTTTTTTTTTTTTTTTTGTTAACTTGGAGGTTGGGTTCCCTCGAAGAAGCCTTGTTTAGCTCTTATTCTTATCCTAAAAAACCAGCAAAAAGCTTTAACACCAGACTTCGCTCAAAGATTCAATCCAGAGCCGGGGATACTTGAGCTCACTCCTAACAGAGTGGTATCAGAGCTAGGTATGGCTAAAGATAGAGTTAGCCGATTAGAGACAGAGGTGGGTCATCTTCTTACACAAGAAAGAGCTCACCAAGAGATGCAGGAATTGTTTGCAGCCATGAACGCCAAGTTTGATGTTTTTAGTAAGTCAGCATTGAGCGAGCAAGGAGATAACTGAATTGGTCATCGACACAAAACAGAGTCCTCGTTCCAACAAATCGATTGTGCCCAAAATTACCAAACTAGAATTCCCAAAGTACAAACGTAATGAGATCCAACAAGTTGGATATGCAGGGTCGAGCAATTTTCAAGTTCCAACAGATCGACCTAAAGACCAAGCAGCCTCGCTGCTTATACCTAGATGGTGATGCAAAACTGTGGTACCAAATCTTAAAAGAGGAAGGCGACCTCTTAACTTGGAATAAGTTGAAGAAGGGCCTCATGCGCGATTTGGGCAAAGAGTGCGAAGACTTTTTGGAGATTTGACCAAGTATGACAAATGGGGACTGTTCAGGATTACCAAAGCCAATTTGAGAGACTATTAAAACGGGGTAGGACATCTTTCTCATCAAATAAGTTGGATGTTTTTATAAGTGGGCTAAAAGAGATGTTCAAGTAGAGGTGCAAGCTTCGCGTCCTGCTTCTTTAAATGCGGCAGTTGGGTTGGCACGACTTTATGAAGCCAAATTTGGCAGCAAATGGGACTTTATGTGCCACAGACAGAGTTTCGAAGGACTTCCACTATCCCATCCAACACCCAGATCCTTTGCCTTAGCGCCCATCACCAAAAATTTTCACACGCAGAGATTGAGGAATGACATAAGCAAGGTTTGTGTTTCCATTGCAATGACAAATCGATTGATAAGAATGCAAAATGTCATATTTACCCCCCTTAATGTTTAGTCTTTTATAGTATTTTTTGCCTAAATGTACTCATTATTATTCTATTTGATTTAGGATGCAAATGGAGGCGTTAATTGCAAAACGGAACTAATTAAGTGAATTCAGATAGTTTCAACAGTTTCGTAATCTGGGCATAACTCTCTCATCCAAGCTCGATTGATATGATTCAAAATTTTGTGGAACCATAAGAAAGAGATCTACAACTTCCATGTTTGAGTTTGGAAAGACACTCGCTGCATCAAGGTTGTAATCGGGCTTGAAGTTGACACACCTGCACTGCGACATCTGGAGCATTCTGCCAGAATCACCATTTCCTATTTATTTTTAGGACTTTATCTTATATCAATTAATTAGAATTAATTAGGATTAATTTTATTTTAGGATATTAGATATTTCTTTAAGAGATTAGTGGATTCAATTACTTGAACTGGATTTTTGTAAGGGGATCAGATTAGGGTTTTTGAGAAAAAAGACCACGCCTCTCTCTTCTCTTCTCTGGAATTTTTCTTTCTTTTTGGTTTTGTTTACGGCCATGAGAGGCTAATTTTATACCTTGGTCGAAGGAAACGAAGGCCTCAGAATTAATAAATCTGTGAGAATCTTTTTTAGTGTTCAATTTTATGCTTTGAGTATTGAATGTTCTTCTAGCTTATTTAATGATTGTTTCATTTAATTCTAAGAGGCCTACTAGGTTATATTTGTTACAATCTACGCTAAGTTAGATATCAAATCCGTATTGTTTGATCTCTCTAACTTGTGAAGCAATTAGGGTTATTAATTTGCTGCGTCTGGAATTAGTAATCTTAAGAGGAACACTCGACTAAATTAAATGCAACCGCTTGAGTTTGTGTGTGTTTAGCTTCATCGATCTCTCTAGTTCTTAAGGCTGCCACTAGATTAAATCTTTAGCGCTTGTCTAGGGTTGTTTAGTAGTAAGGTTAATTAAGATCGCTTGTTTCCTAATTAATTAAATTAAGGAGAGATAGGAAAATAGTTCTAATGGTGAATATCAAAGTAAGAATTGATTTACTTTGGCTCAATGATCGTTGTAAGATTCCGATGGTGATGTTGACGGAGACCAAGTTCGTATATTAATTGATTTCGAATTGAATTGTTTTTGTTTGTTTTTGGCTAAGATTGTTTCTGTTTTACTCAAAACCCCCCAGCCTTATTCACATCACGAAAATTCGGCTAGCACCTTCGTGGGATCGACCCTTGCTTACCCTATTTACAGTTCCGTAGTTAGGTTAGGAAGGTTTTTAATCTTGGTTACCTACGACAGCACACCAGATTTTGGCGCCGTTGCCGGGGAGTGATTCTAGTTGATTTATTTTTGTTTTGTGATTTCTTGTTCATTCTTGCTGTTTTTTTTTTAATTATTTATTTTCTAGAAAAGCAGAAAGAAAAAAAAAACGTGAACAGTTGTACTGTTCCGGATGAACAATAGTACTGTTTATAAGAAAAATTTTGGTTGAATTAGGAGTGCTGTGAGTATCCATTTCGAAAGAAACAAAATTCGAGCAAGACTAGAAACGTTTCTAGCCCCACCCTCTTGAGGCCAGAAAACAACGTTTTGATAGGGTTTTTGGCATTTTTGTGTTTGTCATAAAAAAAATAAAATTTAATTAATCTTTTTATTCTTTTTATTTTCTAGTTAGTTTTCATTATTGTCATTATTCTAATTTTATAAGGTTTTTTTTTATGACCAGGTCCTCTCATCTTGTTGATTTAACATTCAACCCGGAAATAGAGAGCACTTTGCATAGGTTAAGGAAAGAAGCTCGGAGAAATTCTGAGGAAAGCAATTTGGTGTTTTGATTCCCAATTTGCTAGCAACTCTGATTTAGAAGAGGAGGACATCATGGCTGGAAATCAGATTTGAAAGAGCTTGCTGCCTCTGATTTGAATCAACCACCTTTATGCATAACGTTTCCTGTTTAAATGCTGCCACTACTTTTGAATTAAAATCTGGACAATACATTCTTGCCACTTTTCATGGTCTTGCAGGTGAAGATCCTCACAGACTAAAGGAGCTTCATGTGGTTTGCACGAGTATGAAACCTCGGGGGTGACCGAGGAGCAAATTAATTAAGAGCTTTCATGTTTCTTTGAAGGATTCAGCTAAGGATTGGCTTATTATCTACCTCTAGAACTATAAACCACATGGAACGAGATGAAGAGATTATTTCTAGAGAAATATTTCCCAGTTCGAGGACGACAAACATTCGAAAAGAAATTTGTGGGTGTAAGGCAGCATAATGGAGAGTCCCTACATGAATACTGGGAACGCTTTAAGAAATTGTGTGCAAGCTGCCCCCTCATCAAATTAGAAGCAGTTACTGATCCAGTACTTCTATGAGGGCCTTGCATTCACTGATAGGAGCATGATTGATGCTGCAAGTGGAGAAGCTTTGGTGGATAAGACTCCTGAGGCCGCGAGAAACTGATTGCAAATATGGCGGCCAATTCTCAACAGTTTGGCAGTAGGCTTGACCTTCCATCTAGGCGTGATAATGAGGTAAATATTTCTTCCCTAGAACAACAAATCTCGAGTCTAACTTCTCGTTCGTCAAATGGCTGTAGGTAACGTGCAAACAGTGAAGGCTATGGAATTTGTTTGGTAGTAGGGCATCCAACTGATATGTGCCCAACTCTTCAAGAGGAGCCTGTTGAGCAAGTGAATGCAGCAGGTGGTTTCCTGGACAAACCAAAGGAAGTATGATCCTTATCGAGCACATATAACCCTGGATGGAGGGATCAAATCAACAAGTGAATAACCCTACCCTCAAAACCACCAAATTACCAGCAGTATAAGCAGCCATACCCCCCTAGAAAAAACCGGACCAAACTTCTAATTCTGGTATGTCTTTAGAAGATATTGTTAAGTCTCTTGCTACTAATACTTTACAATTTCAACAGGAGACAAGGGCCAGTGTTCAAAGTTTGAGAATCAGATGGGACAGATGGCAACCGCAATTAATAAGCTGAAGACGCAAAGTTCGAGGAAATTACCCTTTCAACGGTGGTGAATCCAAGAGAAAATGTAAGTGCAATCGTCTTAAGAGTGGTAAAGAGGTTGAGATTCCAGTAAAGGCAGCCTCTGCATCGTCGAAGGAAGAAAAAGAGAAAGACGTCATTGTAGACAAGAATGTTCACCGACGATGGCGTTCCTAAGCATAAGTTTCCACCTCTTTTTGATTATAACCGGTACCTCCTTTTCCTCAAGCTTTAGCAGAATCTAGAAAAGATAAGCAATACAGAGATTTTTATGAGACTTTCGTAGATGTGAGGTAAATATTCCACTCTTAGATGCTATTAAACAAGTACCTCGTTATGCTAAATTCTTGAAAGAATTGTGCACCAAAGAGGAAACAGAAACTTAAGGGGTGTGAAAAGGTGAGAGTGGGAGAAAATGTTTCTGCAGTGATTCAGAGAAAACTTCCAGCGAAGTGCAAGGACCAGGTATGTTTACTATCCCTTGTACGATATGTAACACTAGGTTTGAGAAGGCCATGATAGACTTAGGAGCTTCTATTAATGTCATGCCTATTCCATATATGCTTCTTTGAAACTTAGACCTTTGAAAAAACTGGTGTTGTAATTCAATTAGCTGATGGATCTAATGCTTATCCTAAGGGTGTAGTTGAGGATGCTTTGGTACAAGTTAATAACTTAGTTTTCCTACTGATTTCATGTGCTTGATATGGAAAATGGAGAATATCTGCTATTTTTGTTAAAAAGACCTTTCTTAAAACATCCAAGACTAAGATAGATGTTCATAGTGGTATACTTACCATGGAATTGATGGTGAACTTATCAAGTTTAATATTTATGATGCCATGAAATATCTTGATGATGATGATGATGATCATGTTTATTCTATTGATGTGGTTGATTCTTTAGCACGGAAGTTTTTGAACTTGATGGAAAAGATGGATTGGGAGTTGTCATTAGTAGCATATGAGGAAGAGAATGAGAAGTTAGTGTTGAGTACTGATTTGTAGGAAACTGTGCAGCATTGCATGATTTTTCGAAGTTACAGCAGTTAGGTAACGTTCCTTATATTGCATTACCAATCTAACGAGAGGCCTTTACCCTCTGTTTTGCAGGACCCCATTCCAGATTTGAAGCCTCTCCCTAGTTACCTCAAGAACGTGTTCCTTGGAGACGGAAGTGTTAGAGTAAATGCCCTAGAGCCAATCAATTATTGTAGAATTGACTCTTTGTAATAATGTTCATTAATCAATAATAAAAGGCTTTATTCTATATCGTGTAAAACATTATTATTGCAATATGTATTGATATTGTCCTTAGAATGATAGAACCGTGACGAGGGTATCAAGTGTTTCAAATCTTGATAGTGAGAACCCTATGAGCACATATGGTGGCCATTCTAAAAACATCCGTAGCCCCAGTATTATTCTAAAGTAAGGGCACAGATAATGCGGTAAGGCTATCATAGTGTTGAACGACCCTGTCGAAAGGTAGTGACTGATCTCACTTGTCAAGGTTGTTGGTGCAACCTGGTGCAACACATGGGTGTTTGTTGTAGGGGGCTGATAACCGCAGCAAGTTCACTAGATTAACCCACCAAAGGATTCATAATGGATGGTAACCCCGTGTCTATGGAACAAACCTCTAACAAATGGTGGTGCTGTGATCCTTAGACTTGAGATCAAGAGCACCTTGTGCACTCGATTGGTGCAGTTTGACACTAGCTAACGCAGTGTCTTTTTAGAGCTGTCAATACAGTGGTGATTGGTGCATCAGGAGTGTATCAAGACTGTGGTGGATAGACAGAGGATTCCACTCCCGGGTAGGGAGAAGTTATCTCACGGCGCAATTCAGTATATGGCAATGACACTAAAACTGTGGCCACAGTGGGATTGAGTTGTTGCTCTATCCAGATTATAATACGGGTCATTGGTCCAGAAACTGAATAAATAATATCGAGAGTAACCGAAGGTTGACACTATTTCTATGCCTTCGTCTCGTCGAGATAACGTATGATGAAAGGATCGTATTGTACGGTAACCATATCGTTGACAGGTAGCTACTTTGCTGAATCCGAATCTATCGGGTGGCCATGATGCCTTGCTAGGGGCCAATCTTGGTCTGTGTATAAGTGAGACAATTAATTGGTGTTAATCGCGATACTATACACTACCGGTATGATGAGGAGCCTATGGGTCACACACATAGAAGATAATTTAAGACTCAGGAAGAAAGAAGGGCGTTTTCGTCTTTTTGGGTGAAAGGGTATTTTGGTAATTTCACAGTGCAATTAAATTTCCTGAGGTCGTAGCCTTTATTTAATTTGTTAGAAAAAATTAAATAAGTGAAATTACATTTAAATGTGTGTTCGCATATATTTAAATAAATTATTATTATTGTTAAATGTTAATATATATATTAATTGATTTTAATTGAGATAATGATGAATTAAATTAAAATATCTAATTGGGAGTGTTTGGCAAATTTGGGGGTGTTTGAGTTGGAGCCCAAGCCCATTCCATATGGGAATAGGGCAACTAAAATAACACTATAAAAGAAAAGGTTTTAGTTGAAAATCATAAGGGTTGTTTTTATTATTTCATTTTGATTAAAAGAGAAAAACCTTCAGCCCCAAAACTCTCCCACACCACTTTTACTGTTTAATTGAAAATCAAATACTTCTTTTTGTTTTCTTCTTGATTTCTTAAGGCCAAGGAGAATCTAGCAAATCCCTTCTTGGTTCTTGTTGATTGTCTTCGTGTGGACCTTTACTGTTCGATCCTACACTTGGATCGGTAGCAAACACGTTCAGAGGCAATATTGGTGGAGCCTCCAAACGTGGGTATGGTTTCTTAAACCTTGAACTAATTTTTCTGCAGATTTAATTATTTTATATAAACTGTGATTTTTGTACCCGGATCTTGGTTCTAAGGAACGATCCATAGAGTTTATGTTTTTGTTTTCCGCTGCGTAACTGGGTCGTTTACTAACAGTTGCCACACTCACCTTCACGGAGCTCAACAAGTACATATGTAGCTTCTTCGAGGGTGATGCACTTCAGATATGGACCCGAGAATGACCTCTTGAGGAGACAACTATCATGGACAGTGAACTGAGCCACTTTGGCCTTTAATCAACATGCTTTGTTCTTGTCGGTTGAAAGCTCATTATTCTCCAAGTAATGGAAGATGGGTGCCATCCATGAATCGTTCGAGCTAATTGGTGAAACTTTGGCCGAACTCATCCCAATGGATGGTGATTAGAGATAGACCAAAGGGATTGATGCTAGTAGTGATGTTTGAAGAGCCGAGCTGAGGTTCGCCAAAGCATCAACACGTGTGTTCTTAGTCCTTGGGACTAGGGTGATGGTGATCTCTTCAAACGCCGATTGGATCTCCTTGGCCAAGTTGAGGTAGGTGGTCATCTTGGATTCTTGAGCCTGGTAGGAACCTTGGAGTTGATTCATGGCCAATTGTGAATTAGAGTTGACTTCAAGTTTCTTTCCCCCAATTCCTTTGCAAGTGAGAGATTGGCTATCAATGCTTCATATTTGACTTCGTTGTTAGTTGCCTTAAAGCCGCAATGGATGGACTATTGAATGATATCCCCTTTTGGAGATGTGAGGACAAGTCCTAGTCCGCTGCCATGACATTGCTTGAGTCGTCTATCGAGAGGGCTCACTTGGATGATGCCTAGTCTGTCAAGCATAGTAGCTCTCTCTCAACCTGAATTGAAGTGTTAGGTGCGAAGTTGATGATAAAATCAACCAACACTTGAAACTTGATGGCGGTGCCGGGTTGGAAGGAAACGTCGAAGTCGTTTAGCTCAATTGTCCATTGGGTGAGCTTGTTAGAGTAAGTGCCCTAGAGCCAGTCAATTTTGGAATATTGACTCTTTGTCATAATGTTTATTAATCAATAAAAATGAATTTTCTACTATATTGTGTAAATCATAGTATTTGTATGGATATATATCCTTAGGAGGGTAGAACCATGATAAGGGTATCAAGTGTTTCAAATCTTGATAGTGAGAACCCTATGATTACTTATGGCTATTCTAGAAATGTCTGTAGCCCTAGTATTATTCTAACCGAAGACATAGATAATACGATAAGACTATCATAGTGTTAAACGATCATGTCGAAAGACAGTGACTGATCTCACTTGTCAAGGTTGTTTGCCGACAACCTAGCGTAACACATGGGTGCTTGCTGTTGGCAAGTTTATTGGACAAACCCACTAGAGGATTCCATATCGATGGTAACCCCAATGTCTATAGAATAAATCCTCTAACGCACTACAACAAATTTTTAATTTAGGGACGAAATATTTAGAAACGAATTCAGCTTCGTCCCAGAATGGTCATTTTAGGGGACAAAATTATAATTTCGTCACAAAATGCTTAGCACTCAATTTTCAACCCTCGCCAATAATGCCATTTGGAGGCAAGGATGAAATAATAAGGAGGGAATTCATTCTAGGACAAAATTTATTATTTTTGGATGAAAAAGTTTGTAGCTAAAAACCTTTTTTTTTTTTGGGACAAAATTTTTTGTCTCTAATTGTAAAAAAAAATGGAAAACTTATTAGGGACGAAATAGAATTTTGTCCTGGATCGTAAAAATCCATTTTTAGGGATGAAATTTATTATTTTTGGACTTAAAATTTTGTAGTTAAAAACCTCTTTTTTTCTGGGACGAATTTTTTTTATCTCTAATTGTACATAATTTGGAAAACTTATTAGGATATTTTGTCCTAGATTGTAAAAAAAAAAAAACATTTTTAGGGACGAATTCAGTTTTGTCCCAGAATTATCATTTTAGGGGATGAAATTGTAATTTTGTTAAAAAATGTTTAGCACTCAATTTGCATCCCATGCTAACAATGTCATTTGGAGGGAAGGATGAAATAATATGGAGGGAAACATTATGGATGAAATTTATATTTTGACGAAAAATTTTGTAGACGAAATTTTTTTTCTCTAATTGTTCAAAATTTGGAAACTTATTAGGGACATAAATATGATTTTATCCTCTACTGTTAAAAATGTATTTTTATGGACGAAATTTGAAAAACTCATTAGGGATGAAATATTATTAGTTTGAGGTAAATGTGAAAACACCCAATTTGTTTTCTGTTTCAATCTCCTGCTCCGAAATTGATTGAAACCCAAGATAAAAAATTGAAAATTAATGGGCGAATGAGGATCGACTAAAAATGGCGAGAAGGCATGGCGGGTACCTTTGAGGATCCTGACATACTTTAACAGGTCGTCGTTCTCCTCTTTCTCTTCATTTCGCTCTTTGCTTTACCCACTACCCAAAAAAAAAGGAGCGACAGCAACACTTTTTGGAAAAAAACATCCATTTGCTCCCCACCCAAAATTTTCCAAAACTTTCATCCCCAAACACCCAGTACAACAAAAATGGCCTACATAGCATGTGAAATCCCTAAATTGAAGTTAACTAAAATGAGAGGATGTGATAAGTGAGAACCTTAGAACATGGAATCCGTAAATCCCGTATATCCCATCTCTCTTTGATACATAGCAATCTCGACGCTGACCACAACTCGTCGTTCCCTTCGTTGAAGACGAGGACTTTCTCTCCAATATAAGCGAATCACGATTCTAGAGTCACCACGAGGCCACGAGTAGGGGTGTAATCTGTTTGGGTTTTTGTGGCTTTAGTCTCTGACTTCTTCAAAGGTATATTTCCTAAATCTTTGATCTCTCTTTGATGGATTAAGACTGTTTTTGTTTTGATTAATTTTTGTTTGGGTTTTTGTGTTGTTGGATATTGTTTTCGTACTCTTTTGCCTTTCTTTGTTGGTGTGTATTTTTAATGAAATTTGGTGTTGGGTTAAGTCCTGCAACAAGCGCAACCCTCGTGCCTAATTACCACTGTTGAGTTTGGAACCCTGAGCAGACTACTGATGATAAGCCGGAGGAAGGTGAGGATGACGTCAAGTCATCATGCCCCTTATGCCCTTGAATCTACTGCTTGGTGTTATTCTTGTTGATGTGGATTAAAGAAATTTGTACTCCTCAGTATTTCATGGGTTTTGGCTACTGATTGTGACTTGATTGGTGTTGTTTATGTTTCGGTGCGTTCGAGCCGGTTTATTATTGTTTAATTTTGTTACTTAGGGTTATAGGCTTTGATTTGATTTGTAAATGTTTGGTGTTGCATGTTTAATCTTTGTTTTTGGTTGTCTGGGAGACGTGTAAGAGTATGGAAATCGGTTAGTATTGTTTAATTTTGTTACATAGGCCTATAGGCCTTGATTTGATTTGTAAACGTTTAGTTTTCTTGAGTTGGTCGAAGTAAAATTACTCGTGAAGTGGAGAATTAAATGATTTTTTTATATATGGTTAATTGATATCAATTTATTCTAAGAAATTTCCATGAATCCTCCTGGAAGGCTATTGGTATTTTCTTTTCTCCTCTTTGAACAGCATTTGAACAAGTAATATGTTTGGCGCAGGTTTAAAAACAAATTCAAATAAATAATGTTTAACAAGGGTATTAATTATTCACACAACGAATTGCAAGGAATAATACATGCTAGAAATAGCATTGAGTTCACCAAATAATATTATAATGTTCACTTATGATTTTAGTTTTGGTGCCTTTTGGGTTACTGTGTATTGTAGTTATATTGACTTTGACCAAATTAATTTCTAGAATTTGCCAAAAAAAGGGGCCATGTTGGATATTGATATTTGAAATCAAGAATTTCTAGAAATTCTTGCAAACTGTAGTTTGCAATCTACAGTTTGCGAACTGCAGCCGGCATTTTCTTGAATTAGCCAAAAGAAGGAGCCATGTGGGTTGTGAACAAAATTGGCTTATTGGAAAGCACTAACATTCTCTTTGTGAGTCATTCATCACTGCCTGTTTGGTCCCCTTTTTTTCTTTTTGGCCTCATTTGGTTGAGTTGAGTTTTGGTAGGTTGGATATTAATGGTGAAATAAAGAAGCACAGAAAGTGGAGTGGGAGTTTTTAAAACTCTTGGGAAATAATACAATCTGCCATTTCCTTTATTACTGCAAATTATGTCTATATTTGCAGACTAGCTGTATCTCCTACTCCTATCAGGAAATCTGGGGAACATTTATTCCCACTTTGTAAATTGTAGACAATTAATCTGCAGACTATTCTCTCTCTTCTTTAACTAGAAATTTGTATATGTAACTTGAATGTTGAATATTATAATAAGGACGAAAATAAAAAGCTTAAGAGTTGGTTGACAAGCTTAAAAGTTGGTTGGATGTGAAGGAGAATGAGCAGAAGAAGTAAGTTGGATTTATTGCTATTATTAATCAAACTTAACGTTCTGCAAATAAATAGATTTATGTGCATACCCCGTTTTTTTCTAGTTTTATTTGCTTTGTTTTTGGCTCTGTTTTGGCTCCCCTTGCTTTGATCTGCTTTGGGTTGAGTTGCTTGTAAAGGATTAAACCCATTTAGCTATCAACTTTACTTAAATTACTTATCTCTTTAATTGCACTATTTATTCTGGATTTTTTTGTGCTGGCAGCTTTGGGCTTGTTGATGATGAAATTTGATTGAACAGTACATTCTACAATATAAAGTCTGCAGTTTGCAAAACTTTCAAACTGCAGTCTGCAGTCTACTGCAGTTTTGCAAAACTACAGCAAATGTATGTATTGTTTATTTCCTAATTTTGGAAATGTATGCATTCGAAATCAAAAGCATCATGTAAAGAACAATTTTTTATAATTATGTCACATTTTTTGTGCAGATGAGTGTGGCGGAAGCCAGAAAAGCTTGTCAAAGTCAATATGGGTGGATGAAGGAAGAATTGGATAGATTAGTAGAGCAACTTATGGCGCAACGACAACAACAACCTGATGAGGAATAACTGGTAAAGCATTCTTTGAAGCTAATCAAGAAAATCTGAATTGTAAATAGAATGTTGTTGAAGACAAAGAGATTGCGTTTAGGGTGGATAAACTTTAGCTCGAAGTAGTAGGGATGGAAGCAAACAAGAAACTGTGACAACATTGAAGATACTGGATTATAGGAACGAACAAAGATGTTTGCAATTTTGTTTCTTGTTTCACTCTTTGGGAATTTTGAATCCTGAAACTTACTTAGAAGATTCTGTGTTACTCGGTAAGTAGGAATTGTAATGTCAACACTCTTTGTTAATAAAGAAGTGCAGTTTGATTTGGGAAACTCAACTTTTGTTGTTTTCTTTGTTTGTATGGTGAAGTGAAAATGAATCAGGGCATTATCATGAAGACAAATTAGCAGGGTTGATTCATAAATTGGGGTTACGGTTAATAATCATATTATCAACCCAATTAGGGATGAAAAATTTCGTCCCCAATTCACTACACCATCAGGGATGAAATTTTTCGTCCCCAATTCACTACATCATCATGGGCGAAATTTTTTGTCCCCAAATCACCACACCATTGGGACGAAAAATTTCGTCCCCAATTCACTACACCATCAAGGATGAAATTTTTTGTCCCCAGTTCACTACACCATCAGGGGTGAAATTTTTTGCCCCCAAATCACTACACCATCAAGGGCGAAATTTTTTGTCCCCAAATCACCACACCATCAAGGACGAAAAATTTCATCCCCAATTTACCACACCATCAGGGACGAAGATTTTCGTCTCCAATTCACCACACAGAAAAGGACAAAAATATTTGTCCCCAATTATCGACCCAATCCCCAATTGTGCTATTTTAGGGACAAAACAGTTTTATTCGGGATGAATGGATATTCTTTTGTGGACAATAAATTTTGTCACAAAATAAATAATCTTTAATGACGAAACTATATTTCATCCCCAATAGCGTGGCTTTCGGGATGATTTGTTTTTTCGTGGGCATTACCCTTTGGTAACACCGCTTTGGGGACAATTTGGTATGTCGTCTCTCTAATCCACCACCTCCCTTAAGCCCTCCGATTGATCTAGTAATCAATCCTAGGGTGATCCCAAGCCTACCTTCGTGTGGATACCGACAGACTTAATCCTACATTGGATTGATAGCAACTAGTTTGAAGGATCCAGAGGAGCCATCAACAAAGGTAAAATCACATAATCTTGTATGGTTAATTTTATGTTGATTAATTTAGTCGAAATCGTGATCTTGGGTAAGGGAATTGTGCCATGGCAAGAAATTTTTTATGATTATTCCGCGCTTTCCATGACATGGTTTCTACAGAATCCTTTGTCGATCCACCATAGTCTTGGTACACTTCTCGATGTAGCCAATCACTATCGTTCTGATAGCTTGAATAGAACTACGTTGGGCTAGTATCAAACTACACTAGTTGGTGCACAAGGCACTCTAGTTATCTCAAGTCTAAAGATCACATGCATCACCATCCGTCACTGCAAGAAATTTAAAATTTAGGGATGAAAATTGTTGTCACAGAAAGTGAAAAATAGTTCAATAAAGATTGTGAATCCTTAATTCCTATTTGGATTGGATTACAATCCTTATTAGAATTGGATTGTAATCCTTGATATAAAGGAATATAATATCTCTTAAAGATATTGTCCTAAATACGAATCCTAATTAAATAAATATTCCTATTTGTTTAATTCCTATATAAATACATATTCTAATTAAATAAATATTACTATTTATTTAATCCATATACATTTATCATATTTAATATATGGCTTTTTATATATATTTAATTAAATTAAATATATATTCTCCATATTAATTAAAATTAATATGATTCCAATTTTGCTAAAAATTCTCCCAATAAATGGGATAATGGTGTCAACCCCCTTAACAAAATTAAACGACCCTTTTCGCCTATAATGACGAAAATGCCCTGGACCCGAATACCGAAATACCCTTTTTGGCCCAAGGACAGATTGTCCTTCTATTTCTTTCTCACTACTACCTTCTATATGTGACCTGAAGATCTTCACTTGCGGTAGTGTTGTAATATACTCTATAACTAGTAATTCTTTGGAAATATATTATAAACCACTAAATAACTTTTGTAAACATATATAACTAGAGGTATATCATATAAAATCTGAAAATTTAATTTTAAATCAATAAATATATAAACAAAATAATTAATATACTTTAATAAGTACATGGTAGTCTTGGACGTGCCGCCAAACTCCTCCGCTTCTGACGTCCTACCGATCATAAATCATCAAGTACCTGCAAAACAGTAGAAAAATGGAGTGAGCACCAATTGCTCAGAAGTAAACCAAATTGCAGTACTGTTTTCCTCATTACTCAAGTTCTGATTTTCCTTTCTGACTTTAATCTTTGATAACATTCTTCATTCTTTTCTGATATTCTACATTCTTTTTTGATACTTTGATTTGCTACTTATCAACGTGCAAAGACAATGAACAAAACTGTACATCGTTGAGCACGTAAGAAATACTGAATCATGTAAGTAGCATAATACATATGCAGAATAATAAACTGTCCTGAGAAAGAACTTTCTTTTCTTTTCTGTTTTCTATCTCTTATGCTGTATCTCTTCTTTTCTTCTCAGTTTTTTTTTTTATTCTGTTTGTCTTTCTTTTATGTTGTGGTTTTCCGATGAATAGGTTGAGGCTGGATTTGGAACTGGCCATGTGAGTGTTACGGGTATAGTATCCTCATCACATGACATGCGACGGACTATACAAAATGTTGTATCTTCTGCTAAGGCCACTCACTGATGGTGGCGTGCATGTGGGTATCGTCACTCACGGGTTCCCCATCACAACAACCTTATAACATAACATGTTGTAGAAAGAGAATAGAAAGAGATACTATACACATTTCCAATAAATTTCCAAGCTATGGAAATTCTACACTTGCATCTTTAATAATGAGAAAAATACATATTTGCATGTTAGCTTAAAGAAAGAAACTACAAGCCATTTTCTTTTATTTCTTTCTCATTCTTTGCTAACATATTCTTAATATTCTCATTTACCAATCAGGCTATACATGTACAGCCCCATTGAGGTACGTAGTTAAGATTTGCTGTATGCTTAGATGTTCATTGATTTAGCTTTAATTGAGTTTGTATGTTGAGTTGGTTGAGTGTTTGCCTTGAAATTGGTTGAGTTTTGAGGAATCTTAGAATTAGATCTTGCCGGGGCAAAGAATAGTCTTCGCCGCGGCGACGTTGGCTTTGAGTAAAGCGTGTTGACTCTGTATTTTTTCGCCGGGGCGCGAAAGTTTCTTCGCGCGGCGAAGGGCCAGTTGAAAAGTTTAATGAGGTTTCTAGATATTTCTCCATAAGGATAAAATGACCATTCTACCCCTAATAGCAGGAAAAGTGGGGAGTAAAATGTAAAGAAATTTCATGGAGAATAGGTTAGTATAGGGGTATGAGTGTAATGAATCAATATATAGGTGGAATTTAAGGAAGAGCAAGGGTAAATTGAGAAAGGATGGTATCTTATGAGCTAAAAAGGGTTAAGTGAATTAAACCCTCCATTCTAATTCCACTGCCATAACCTTCTCTAATTCTCTCCATTTTCCTTTCAATTGTTCCAAGATTTCTAAGGGGTTTAGAGACCTTTTGAGTAATTTTGAGTAGAGATATCATCTAAAGCATCCTAAGGTAAGGATTCTTGCTTTAGATGGAATTTTCTTATGTTTGGCTAAAGTCTTATAGGTTGTTATGTTCTTGTTGTTGTTTTAAGTTGAAGAGAGAAGACAAGACACAAGGGGAAGGAAAAGTGCTACAGAAGTCCATTTTTCACAAGGTAAGTAATCCAACCAAGTTGAGATTGAGAAAGTCTTGAGTAGAGATTCTTTATGTATGTACATAAGATGTTTATAGAGAAATTGATAGAGAGATGTCTACTTGTTGATGAATTGAATTGAGATGAGTATTCATGTTGAGTTTGTTGGATGTATCTCCTTTAGGGGAAGTGTTAAGATTTATGATGTTGAGTGAGTTTTGATTGAAGTTGAAGGAAGTTTTGAGTAAACTATAGAAGCGTTTTCCTTTTGACAGGGATTTAGAGTGTATGAGGGAGTTTTTCTCCATTTTTGGATGATTAAAAAGAGAGAAAAGTTATTGCTAAAGTAGAGTTTTAGCACATGAGTTGTGATGAAATACTCAAGAGAAGCATGAGGTAAAGTAGAAAGCTTAATTTTTGCTACATGGCATAATTGCATTTCATGAGTGCTTAATGAGCATGAGTCATACAAGTATATTATGCTTAAATACGCATTGTATGCATTAGAGAAAAAGAGTAGAAAATGAGTATAGCTACTCTAAGAGTAAAGACAAAGAGAATGAGCACTAGAGAACAAAGAGAAAGTAGTGCTAATCAAGAGATATAGTAGGTTGTGCGATGGGGAACCGTGAGTATGGGTAGAGGTATTCCCGCATGTACGCTGCATTGAGAGAGCGGCATGAGTATAAGAGGAAGTGGTGTAGCCTGTGAGAGTGCATGCGGATGAGGGCTATACCCGAGAGTACCCGAGAGAGAGTTATACACTCACATGGCCAAGGTTCCAAATCCATGCATAACCGAGTCCAATCGGCTAGAATGAGTAGAGTCACGAAGAGAGGAGTGAGTCCCGGCCGTGCCTCGGTAAGAGGGGCGTGACACTAAAGAGAGTTAGTAGAAAGAGTTACGAGAAAGAGAAAACAGAGAGAAGTATAAAAGAGAGAGTAATTATGCTGGAGAAGTATAAGGAAAGAATTAGAGAGAGAGAGTTACGGGATAGATGAGTAGAGGATTTAATTATGAGCATTAGTTTGCTCACCCCGTTGTTTCCTATGTTTGGCAGGATTTAGGTGAGGATACAGTCGGATGGGCGTCGGCAAGCGAAGGGAAATGGCTACACTGTCTACCTGTTTTTGATGTTTGTACATGATACGAGTTTGTGTACATAATACAGTTTTGTTAAAGAATGTATATGTTTAATAAAAGAAAATTTGGGCCCAACTTTTTATGCTATAGTACTTGTATTTTATTATGTATTTGAAAAGAATTGAGTAGAATGGAGTGTTACCAATATATATAAATCATATGCACAATATATGCATGATCAAGCCATTTTTGATGTTCTTTCCAAGTTCACATACACAACCTTGAAAATTCATTATGGCATAATGATATTGTTAGGAAAGACCCGGTTGCGCAGCAGAAAGAAAACAAAAAATAACAACATGGATCGTTCCTTAGAACCCAAAATCAGGGCATAGAAAATTACAGGTTATTTTATAAGATCTGCAGAAAATAAATCCAAAGGTTTAGATTCATACCCACGTTTGGAGGCTCACCAATGTTGCTTGAATGGTGCTACCGATCCAAGTGTAGGATCGAACCGTAGGGTCCACACGAAGACAATCAACAAGAACCAAGGAGGGATTTGCTAGATCCTCCTTGGCATTAGAAATCAAGAAGAAAATGAGTATTTGATTTTCATCAAAAGGTGAAAGTGGCGTGGGAGTGAGTGTATGGGGTGTTGTGTTTTCTTTTGTTTTTCAAAAAAGGCAAAAGAATTAATTAATAAAACCACACAACACTATTCTTTTATAGGCAAACCAAGTTGCCCTATTCCCACATGGAATGGGGCTTGGGCTCCAACCCAAACACCCCATGTTGCCCAACACTCCCAAATTAGATATTTATTATTTCATCATTATTTCAATTAAAAATCATTAATATATATTTAATATATATTAACATTTAACAATAATGATAATTATTTGAATAGGCGAACACAACTCAACCGTAATTCCACTTATTTAATTTTTAACAAATTAAATAAAAAGGCTACGACCTCAGCAATATTGCACTGTGAAATTACCAAAATACCCCTTCGCCCAAAAAACGAAAACGCCCTTCTTTCTCTTGGCTCTTAAATTATCTCTATGTGTGGACCCATAGGTCTCATCATACGGTAGTGTATAGTATCGCGATTAACACCAATTAATCGTCCACAATACACAGACCAAGATTGGCCCTAGCAAGGCATATGGCCACCGATAGATTCGGATTCAGCAAAGTAGCTACTGTCAACGATATGGTACCGTACAATACGATCCTTTCATCATACGTTATCTCGACGAGACGAAGGCATAGAAATAGTGTCACACTTCGGTTACTCTCGATATTTATATTTAGTTTCTGGACCAATGACCCGTATTATAATCTGGATAGAGCAAAACTCAATCCCACTGTGGCCACAGTTTCAGTGTCATTGCATATACTGATTGCGCCGTGAGTAACTTCTCCGTACCCGGGATGATGGAACCTTTGTCACATCCACCATAGTCTTGATACACTCCTTGATATAGCCAATCACCACCTACTGACAGCTCTGAATAAAACTGCGTTAGGCTAGTATCAAATTGTACCAATCGGTGCACAGGCGCTCCGGTGATCTCAAGTCTAAGGATCACATGCACCACCATTCATTAGAGGATTTGTTCCATAGACACTGGGGTTATCATCCATATGGAATCCTCTGGTGGGTCAGTCCAGTGAACTGCTGCGGTATATCCGCCTACAACAGCACCCATGTTTGCACCAGTTGTCACCAAACAACCTTGACGTGAGATCAGTCACTGCCTTTCGACAGGGTCGTTCAACACTATGATAGCTCTTACCGTATTATCGTTGCCCTTACTTTAGAATAATACGGGGGCTACGGACGTTTCTAGAATGGCCACCATATGTGCTCATAGGGTTCTCACTATCAAGATTTGAAACACTTGATACCCTCGTCACGGTTCTACCATTCTAAGGACATATATCAATACATATTGCAATAATAATGATTTACGCGATATAGAATAAAATGCCTTTTATTATTGATTAATGAACATTATTACAAAGAGTCAATTCTACAATAATTGATTGGCTCTAGGGCATCTACTCCAACAGTTCATAGGTAAATCCTATTAAAGTAGTATCGAAAAAAGGAGATATGACTATGGTGAAAAATGAAAATAATGAATTGATACCTATTAGGACAGTTACAGGTTGGAAAGTGTACATAGATTATAGAAAATTAAATGATGCCACTAGGAAAGACCATTTCCCTTTACCCTTTATTGATCAGACGTTAAAGAGACTTGCTAGGCATGAGTTTTATTGTTTTCTTTATGGGTATTCTAGGTATAACCAAATAGCTATAGCTCTAGAGGATCAGGAGAAAACCACTTTCACTTGTCCTTATGGCACATTTGCATTTAGGAGGATGCCTTTTGGTTTATGCAATGCACTTGCCACTTTTCAAAGATGCATGATGTCCATTTTTCATGATATGGTAGAGGAATTTTTGGAAATTTTTATGGATGATTTTTCAGTTTTTGGTTCCTTTTTCAATGCATGTTTGAATAATTTGGCTTAAGTTTTGCAGAGATGTGAAGACACTAACCAAGTTTTAAATTGGGAGAAGTGTCATTTTATGGTGCAGGAAGGAATAATTTTGGTCATAAAATCTCCCAAAAGGGGATGGAAGTGGATAGAGCAAAGGTGGAAATGATTGAAAAATTACCACCACCTACATCAGTGAAGGCCGTGAGGAGTTTCCTTGGACACGCAAGATTTTACAGACGATTTATTAAAGATTTTTCTAAAATTTCAAAGCCTCTGTCTAATTTATTAATTAAAGATACTCCTTTTCATTTTAATGGTGCATGTTTGCAGGCCTTCCTCACTCTAAAGGAGAAGCTTGTCATAACACCAATTATGGTGGCACCCGATTGGAGTTTGCCATTTGAACTGATGTGTGATGCTAGTGATGTAGCTATTGGTGTTGTCCTCGGTCAGAGAAAAAACAAGGTATTCCAAACTATATACTATGCTAGTCGGACCTTAAATGTGACTCAACAGAAATATACAACCACTGAAAAGGAACTCCTAGCGGTAGTATTTGCATTTGACTAATTTCATTCATACCTTGTTTTGAGTAAAGTAATTGTCTACACTGACCATTCAACCTTGAGATATTTACTTGCTAAGAAAGATGCCAAACCTAGGTTAATTAGATGGATTTTCTTGTTAAAAGAATTTGACCTAGAAACTAGGGATAAGAAGGGTGTAGAGAATGTGGTTGCTGACCATTTGTCTAGGATAGAGGACACAATCCTGAAAAAGGAGATGAAATACCAATAAGAGAGGAGTTTCCTAACGAACAATTATTTTCCATTTTAAATGCACATATTCAATGGTATGCACAGTATGCAAATTATATTGTCACAGGTGTTCTTCTTTTAAATCTTACTTTTCACCAACGAAATAAATTTTTGTTTGATGTTAAACATTATTTGTGGGAAGAACCGTATTTGTTCACAGTTTGTGCAGATTAGAGTATTCGACGATGCGTGCCTGAGGTTTAGAGAAGTAGGTGGCCACTTTGGGCCAACCAAGACAGCTGTAAAGGTACTACAAGCAGGTTTTTATCGGCCTACATTGTTTAAGGATGCGTATGCTTATGTAGCATCTTGTGATAGGTGCCAAAGAACAAGGAATATGGCTAGGAAACATGATATGCCCTTGAACAATATCATTGAATGTGAATTATTTGATGTTTGGGGGATAGACTTTATGAGACCTTTTCCTAATTCATTTTCTAATAAATACATCCTTGTGGCAGTCGATTATGTTTCTAAGTGGGTGGAAGCTGAGGCATTTAGAACAAATGATGCTAGGGTGGTTCTTAAATTTTTAAAGAAACATATTTTTACTAGATTTGGCACCCCTAGGGCCATTATTAGTGATGGTGGGACACGTTTTTGCAATAAACAGTTTGATTATCTTTTAAAAAAATATGGGATCACACATAAGGTAGCCACTCTTTATCACCCACAAACTAGTGGCCAAGTAGATGTTAGGCAATGATCATACATGGCAGCGGAAAAACAAAACATTTACAACATGGATCGTTCCTTAGAACCAAGATCAAGGTACAAATTTACAGTTTATATATATTAAATAAGAATCTCGAATAAACCTTCAATCTTGCTTCTCTTATTCTCTCTTTTCGTGATTGTCTGCTGTTTTACTTTGTTTAATTTTAGTTTGATAGTTTTTGCTGATTTTTCATAATTCGTGACAAACCTCGTTAGAAGTAGATAATTAATTAGGTTCACAATACCTCTGCATGAAAGATCCTACTTGCTCATTGCTACTACTCAACTTTGCATTAGAATTTAGTGGGTAAAATTAGGTGTTGCATTTGCACTCATCAATTTTTGCTCATTAGGTATTCAATATGGAATTGTAAGATTACATAATGGTTTATATGTTCTAGAATTACTAATAATGAGATTTTCAATATAGATAATAGAGAGCCAAGGTTGATGGCTTTAATCAAACTTACTTATGGCTGTAGGCTTGGTCATATGAACCAAGCTTGCATAGCAAAACTCCACAAGGATGGAGTTTTGGACCTATTTGACTTTAGTCTTATGAAGTATGCAAACATGCCTAGTAGGAAAAATGGCCAAGTCACCTTTTACTGGACATAGTGAAGGGCAAAGGAATTTTAGGCACGTCCATAGTGATGTATGTGAACGCTGTCAATACAAACCAAGATGGATATTCTACTTCATCACATTTTAGATGGCCTCAGTAGATTTGGATATGTCTACTTAATGAGACATAACTTTGAATCCTTTAACAAGTTCAAAGAATTCAAGAACAAAGTATAGAATCAACTAAGCAGAATATCAAGGTGTTAGAATAGATCCCTATAGCCAATCAATTATTAGAATGACTCTTTGTAATAATGTTCATTAATCAATAATGAAAGGCATTTTATTCTATATCGCTAATCATTATTATTGATATATGTCCTTAGAATGGTAGAACCGTGATGAGGGTATCAAGTGTTTCAAATCTTGATAGTGAGACCCTATTAGCACATATGGTGGCCATTCTAGAAACGTCCGTAGCTCCAGTATTATTCTGAAGTAAGGGCATAGATAATACAGTAAGGCTATCATAGTGTTGAACAACCCTATCGAAAAGTAGTGACTGATCGCACTGTCAGGTTTTTGGTGACAACTTGGTGCAACACATGGGTGCTTGCTATAGGCGGATATACTACATCAAGTTCCTGGACTGACCCACCAGAGGATTCCATATGGATGGTAACCCTAGTATCTATGGAACAAATCCTTTAATGATGGTGGTGCATGTGATCCTTAGACTTGAGATCACCAAAGCGCCTTGTGCACCGATTGGTGCAATTTACACTAGCCTAAAGTAGTTCTATTCAGAGTTGTCAATACGATGGTGATTGGCTGCATCAAGGAGTGTATCAAGACTATGGTGGATTGACAGAGGATTCATCACTTTCGCGTATAGGAGAAGTTATCTCACGGCGCAATTCATATATGGCAATGACACTAAAACTGTGGCCCACGTGGGATGACTTGTTGCTTATCTGGATTATAATTAGGTCATTGGTCCAAAAACTTAATACATAATATCGAGAGTAACCGAAGGTTGACACTATTTCTATGCCTTCGTCTCGTCGAGATAACATTGATAATGATCGAATTTGTAACCACCATATCTTGACAGTGACTACTTTGCTAAATCTGAATCTATCGGTGGCCATGATGCCTTGCTAGAGGTCAATCTTGGTCTGTGTATTAGTGAGACGATTAATTGGTGTTAATCACGATACTATACACTACCGGTATGATGAGGACTATGGGTCACACACATAGAAGATAATTTAAGAGCCAAGAAGAAAGAAGGGCGTTTTCGTCTTTGTAGCGAAAGGGTATTTTGGTAATTTTATAGTATAATTAAATTTGCTGAGGTCGTAGCCTTTATTTAATTTATTATAAAAATTAAATAAGTGAAATTACGTTTAAATATGTGTTCGTATATATTTAATAAATTTCATTATTGTTAAATGTTATATATTATTAAATATATATTAATTGATTTTAATTGAAGATAATGATGAATTAAAATAATATCTAATTAGGGGTGTTTTGAAACATGGGGGTTTTGGTTGAGCCCAAGCCCATTCCATATGGGAATAGGGCAAGTAAAATAATACATAAAAGAAAAGGTGTTAATTGAAAAAAGTTAATAGTTTTCATTCATTCACTATTCATTGAAAAGTGAAACCCTACAGCCCCATTTTCTCTCCCAGGCCAGATTTGGTTTAGCCAAAATCAAATACTCTTTCTTCTTTGTTTCTTAAGGCTAAGGAGGATCTAGCAAATCCCTCCTTAGTTCCTTGCGATTATCTTCGTGTGGACTATGTGGTTCGATCCTCAACTTGGGTTGGTACCAAAACGTTTAAGGACAAAGTTGGAGGAGTCTCCAAACGTGTGTAAGATTATTGAACCTGATCTGATTTTCTGTAGATTTAATTTATATATTTGTATAAACTGTAATATTATACCCGGATCTTGGTTCTAAGGAACGATACATGTCATTTTTGTTTTTGTTTTGTTTTGCGTAAGTGGGTCATTCACTAACAGTGGTATCAAAGCCTTGGGTATAATTTCTACAGTTTATTGTATGACTTATAACATGTATTTGGTTGATAACATGTCATTTTTGAAAAATCTGCAAAAACTACAAAATCAAAAATCTATTTTGGATGAATGATTCAATGATAAAATGGTTTATAATGTGTTGATGGATGTTATATTAGTTAGTTGATATCTTGGTTGAACGGTGTGCGTTCGATTTGATTTGGATTCGTGTTATTACACAAAAACTGCAAAATAACGCGAACTGTTCATATTAGGGATTTCCAGGTTTTGTCACGGCGAGTGCTCTCTGGAATTTTCACCCTGGCAAAGATAAGACCTTCGCCGCGGCGAAGTCTGTAATTCCCAATTCTGTATTTTTCGTGAGGGACCAATCTACAGTTTTTAATAACCTATAAAGCCAATAATCATCTGCACATAAAAGAGGGTAATAATTAATAAACCCACCCAATTCAAAAATTGATTGTTTTTGAAATGTATGCAATGTACTTGTTTGTATATCGCATGGTGCCCGGTACTGAGCCTTAGACCTAAGATTGAATGTTTTAAATTTCTGGTATGTATGGTTGTAAATTATTAAATAGGTCTGCATGTCTTGCCTTTCTCTCTCCTTAATGTACATTCTCTTCCATCTCATTCCCCCTCGAACGTAAATCGAGGTTTCTAAATTTATTGATGTAAAGAATTTTTATAATTATTCTTATTGTAATTAAATGATATTTTTGTATGTACTTGAAGACGGACCAGACGAGGTAGCCATACTTGAAGACTCAAGATATTTATTACAGGAACCCTAGGTGACCCATCGATTCCTCTAGGCTCGAGGAAATCGGTTTTAGTTGGGCCATGTACCGGCACATTTTAATATTGTGTTTAGAATGCATGCTAAGGTTGAATGTTGAATAACATGCCAAACAATGTCATTCTAACAAAGATAATAACCTTAGCATGGGTCGGTAGCAAAACGTTCAAGGCAAATTGGAGGAGCCACAAACGTGCATAAGATTATTGAACCTTGAATCTGATTTTATGTAGATTTAATTTATATATTGTATAAACTGTGATTATATACTCGGATCTTGGTTCTAAGGAACGATCCATGTCATTTATGTGTTTGTTTTCCGCTGTGTAATGGGTCATTCACTAACACAAGGTTCTCTAATTTGATAGGGGAGGAGATATTGGAGCTCAGAGTTTGATGTATATCTTAAGGAACGTGGGATTATATCTCACTCAAACCTCTTAACACACCTTAACACAATGGAGTGTCTGAGAGGAGGAATCGAACCTTGTTGATTCGATCAATGATGAGTTTTACAAATTTACCCACATCGTTTAGGCTTAGCCCTAGAGGCTGCAACATATCTCTTTAGTGTTCTAGGATCTTAGTGTAGACCAAGTCGCCAACCTTTAAGACCCTAGTTTGGACCATTCTTGTTGTAGTGTCGAGCCACCGTTGCTGATAGACAGTGTTGCAAGTGAAGGTCTAATCTCTCAGTTCATCAATGGTGTCAAGGTTATGGTAAAGTTGTTGCTCATTGGTGTCTTCATCCATCCATTGTAGTTGAGTTGAGGGGATCGATACTTCTGTGGGGATGATTGCTTCTGAACCATAGGCCAAAGAAAAAGGAATTTCCCCCATTGAGGATCGAGCCATGGTATGGCAGGAACATAGTACCTTGGGGAGGTCATCCGCCCAAGCTCCCTTGGCTTTTTAGATCTTTCTCTTCATTGTTTGAATGATAGTCTTGTTGGATGACTCGGCTTTTCCATTTGCTTTGGGGTAGCATGGAGTGGAGAAACTACTTAGCTTGATCTCCCACATTTTGTAGAATTCTTGGAAGCCGAAGCTTATGAATTGGGACCCTTGTTGGTGACTTTCCTTTGGTAGGCTGAATTGATATATGATGTTCTTCCGAACAACTTTTAACCTTTCAGTCCCTGACTTGGGTGAAAGGAAGTAGTCAGTATCACCATGTAGACTTGTTGTTTTGGCGCTGTTGGAAGCTTTCCAACTATGTCTATCCCCCACTTCATGAATGACCAAGGGGTGAGGATGGAGTTGAGCCGCTCAAGGGAAAGGTGTGACACTTGGAAAAATCGTTGGCAACTATCACAATGTCTAGAATATTGTGCGAGGTCGTCGCGCATTATGGGTCAATATTAGCTGTTCCATAGTATGGTTGCCACACTCACTCACTTCACGAGCTCACATACATACTTTGCTTCTTCGGGGGTGATGCCTTGAGATATGGACCAGAATGACCTCTTGAGGAGACAACTATCATGGACAGTGAACTAAGCCACTTTGGCCTTTAATAACACGGCTTTGTTCTTGTCGATTGAAAGCTCATCATTCTCCAAGTAATGGAGGATGGTGCCATCCATGAATCGTTCGAGCTAACTGGTGAAACTTTGACCGAACTCGTCCTAATGGATGGTGATTAGAGATAGACCAAAGGGATTGATTATTTTTGGACATAAATTTTGTAGCTAAAAACCCTTTTTTTTCTGGGACGAATTTTTTTTGTCTCTAATTGTACAAAATTTGAAAACTTATTAGAGACAAAATATGATTTTGTTATAGATTGTAAAAAAAAAACATTTTTAGGGATGAATTCAGTTTTGTCCTAGAATTGTCATTTTAGGGGACGAAATTATAATTTTGTCAAAAATGTTTACACTCAATTTGCATCCCATGCTAAACTGCCATTTGGAGGGAATGATGAAATAATATGGAGGGAAATCATTCTGGATGAAATTTATATTTTTTGGACGAAAATTTTGTAGACGAAATTTTTTTTCTCTAATTGTTCAAAATTTGAAAACTTATTAGGGACGAATATGATTTTGTTCTCGATTGTGAAAAATACATTTTTATGGATGAAATTTGAAAAGCTAATTAGGAATGAAACATATTAATTCTAGGTAATGTAAAAACACCCGATTTGTTTTCTGTTTCAATCTCCTGCTCCGAATTGATTGAAGCCCAAGAATAAAAATTGAAATTAAATGGGTGAATGAGGATCGACTAAAATGGCGGGAAGGCATGGCGGGTACCTTTGAGGATCCTGACATGCTTTAACAGGTCGTCGTTCTCCTCTTTCTCTTCATTTCGCTGTTTGCTTCACCCCAACCAAAAAAAAAAAAAAAAATAGAAAAAAAAAAAAAAAGAGCGACAGCAACAGTTTTGGAAAAAACATCCATTTGCTCCCCGCCCAAAATTTTCCAAACTTTCATCCCCAAACACCCAGGACAACAAAAATGGCCTACATAGCATGTGAAATCCCAAATTGAAGTTAACTAAAATGAGAGGATGTGATATTGAGAACCTTAGAACATGGAATCCGTAAATCCCAAATATCCCATCTCTCTTGATACATAGCAATCTCGACGCTGACCACAACTCGTCGTTCCCTTCGTTGAAGACGATGACTTTCTTTCCAATCTAAGCGAATCACGATTCTAGAGTCACCACGAGGCCACGAGTGGGGGTGTAATCTGTTTGGGTTTTTGTGGCTTTAGTCTCTGACTTCTTCAAAGGTATATTTCCTAAATCTTTGATCTCTATTTGATGGATTAACTGTTTTTGTTTTGATTAATTTTTGTTTGGGTTTTTGTGTTGTTGGATATTGTTTTCGTTCTCTTTTGCCTTTCTTTTGTTGGTGTGTATTTTTAATGAAATTTGGTGTTGGGTTAAGTCCTGCAACAAGGCAACCCTCGTGCTTAGTTACCACTGTTGAGTTTGGAACCCTGAGCAACTACTGGTGATAAGCCGGAGAAGGTAGGATGAGTCAAGTCATCATGCCCCTTATGCCCTTGAATCTACTGCTTGGTGTTATTCTTGTTGATGTGGATTAAAGAAATTTGTACTCCTCAGTATTTCTTGGTTTTGACTACTGATTGTGACTTGATGGTCTTGTTTATGTTTCGGCGAGTTCAAGCCGGTTTAGTATTGTTTAATTTTGTTACTTAGGGTTATAGGCTTTGTCTGATTGTAAATGTTTGGTGTTGCATGTTTAATCTTTGTTTTTGGTTGTTTGGAAACGTGTAAGAGTAGTAATCAGTTATTGTTGTTTAATTTTGTTACTTAGGGCTATAGGCCTTGATTTGATTTGTAAACGTTTAGTTTTCTTGAGTTGGTCGAAGTAAATTACTCGTGAAGTGGAGAATTTTATGATTTTTTTATATATAATTAATTGATATCTATTTATTCAAGAAATTTCCATGAATCCTCCTGGAAGGCTATTGTATTTTCTTTCTCCTCTTTGAACAGCATTTGAACAAGTAATATGTTTGGCTCAGGTTTAAAAACAAATTCAAATAAATAATGTTTAACAAGGGTATTAATTATTCCACACAACGAATTGCAAGGAATAATACATGCTAGAAATAGCATTGAGTTCACCAATAAATTTAAATGTTCACTATGATTTTAGTTTTGGTGCCGTTTGTTACTGTGTATTTAGTTATATCGACTTTGACCAAATTAATTTCTAGAATTTGCCAAAAATAGGGGCCATGTTGGATTTGATATTGAAATAAGAATTTCTAGAAATTCTTGACAACTGCAGCCGGCATTTTCTTGAATTAGCCAAAAAAAGGAGCCATGGTGGTTGTGAACAAAATTGGCTTATTGAAAGCACTAATATTCTCTTTGTTAGTCATTCATCACTGCTGTTTGGTCCCCTTTTTTCTTTTTGGCCTCATTGGTTGAGTTGATTTTGGTAGTTGTAATTAATGGTGAAATAAAGAAGCACAGAAAGTGGAGTGGGGTTTTTAAAACTCTTGGGAAATAATACAATCTGCCATTTTCTGTATACTGCAAATTATGTCTTATTTGCAGACTAGCTGTATCTCCTACTCCTATCAGGAAATCTGGGGAACATTTATTCCCACTTTGTAAATTGTAAACAATTAATCTGCAGACTATTCTCTCTCTTCTTTAACTAGAAATTTGTATATGTAACTTGAATGTTGAATATTATAATAAGGACGAAAATAAACTTAAGAGTTGGTTGACCAGCTTAAAAGTTGGTTGGATGTGAAGGAGAATGAGCAGAAGAAGTAAGTTGGATTATTGCTATTATTAATCAAACTTAACGTTCTGCAATAAATAGATTTATTTGCATACCCTGTTTTTTTCTGGTTTTATTTGCTTTGTTTTTGGCTCTGTTTTGGCTCCCCTTGCTTTGACCTGCTTTGGTTGGTTGCTTGTAAAGGATAAACCCATTTAGCTATCAACTTTACTTGAATCCTCGCTATGTAGCTATCAACTTTACTTAAATTACTCATCTCTTTAATTGCACAATTTATTCTGGATTTTTTTGTGCTGGCAGCTTTGGGCTTGTTGATGATGAAATTTGATTGAACAGACATTCTACAATATAAAGTCTGCATTTTGCAAACACTTTCAAACTGCAGTCTGCAGTCTACTGCGTTTTGCAAAACTACACTCTGCAGTCCACTGCAGTTTTGCAAAACTCAAGCAAATGTATGTATTGTTTATTCTCCTAATTTTGGAAATGTATGCATTCGGAACAAAAGCATCATGTAAAGAACAATTTTTTATAATTATGTCACATTTTTTGTGCAGATGATTGTGGCGGAAGCCAGAAAGAGTGTCAAAGTCAATTGGTGGATGAAGGAAGAATTGGATGATTAGTAGAGCAACTATGTCGCAACGACAGCAACAACCTGATGGAATAACTGGTAAAACATTCTTTGAAGCTAATCAAGAAATCTGAATTGTAAATAGAATGTTGTTGAAGACAAAGAGATTGCGTTTAGGGTGGATAAACTTTAGCTCGAAGTAGAAGGGATGGAAGCAAACAGAAACTGTGACAACATTGAAGATTCTGGATTATAGGAACGAACAAAGATGTTTGCAATTTTGTCTTGTTTCACTCTTTGGAATTTTGAATCCTGAAACTTAGAAGATTCTGTGTTAGTGGGTAAGTAGGAATTGTAATGTCAACGCTCTTTGTTAATAAAGAAGTCAGTTTGATTTGGAAACTCAACTTTTGTTGTTTTCTTTGTTTGTATGGTGAAGTGAAATGAATCAGGGTATTATCATGAAGACAAATTAGCAGGTTGATTCATAAATTGGTTACAGTTAATAATCATATTATCAACCCAATTTTTCGTCCCCAATTCACTACACCATCAGGGATGAAATTTTTCGTCCCCAATTCACTCACACCATCAGGGGCGAAATTTTTGTCCCCAAATCACCCACACCATCAAGGATGAAAAATTTCATCCCCAATTTACCACACCATCAGGAACGAATATTTCGTCCCCAATTCACCACACGAAAAAGACAAATTTTGTCTCCAATTATCGACCCAATCCCCAATTGTGCTATTTTAGGGACGAACATTTTTATTTGAGATGAATAGATATTCTTTTGTGGACAATAAATTGTCACAAAATAAATAATCTTTAATGACGAAACTATTTCTCCCCAATGGCGTGACTTTCAGGATGATTTGTTTTTCGTGGGTATTACCCTTTGGTAACACGGCTTTGGGGACAATTTGGTCTGTCGTCTCGCATTACTTTTTAGAACGAATTTTTCACTTTCCTGTACAACAATTTTCATCCCTAAATTTTAAATTTCTTGGTAGGACTGATGGTGCAGGTGATCTTTAGACTTGGATAATTTGAATGCCTTGTGCACCAACTAGTGTAGTTTGACACTAGCCCAACAGTTCTATTTAAGCTATCAGACGGTAGTGATTGGCTACATCGAGAAGTGTATCAGACTATGGTGATCGACAAAGGATTCTATAGAAACCATCTCATGGAAAGCGCGGAATAATCACAAAAAATTTCTTGCCATGGCACAATTCCGTTACCCAAGATCACTTTTTGACTAAATTAATCAACAAAAATTAACCATACAAGATTATTTGATTTTACCTCCGTTGATGGCTCCTCTGGATCCTTCAAACTAGTCACTATCAATCCAACGTAGGAGTAAGTCTGTCAGTATCCACACGAAGGGTGCTTGGGATCACCCTAGGATTGATTACTAGATCATCGAGGGCTTAAGGGAGGTGGTGGATGATGAGAGAAGAATTTCTCTCT
Source organism: Pistacia vera (assembly GCF_008641045.1). NCBI lineage: Eukaryota > Viridiplantae > Streptophyta > Magnoliopsida > Sapindales > Anacardiaceae > Pistacia > Pistacia vera. Next base: position 871,958 of record NW_022195314.1, on the reverse strand, counting down.
CTAGGGTTGGTAGCTAGGGTTTTGGGAGAGTTATTTTTATTCTTTAATTCAAAAATTACACTTTTGAATATCGCTCTTTTAAAATAACCTAATGTCCCTTTATATAGACAATCTCAATAAGAGTTCAATAAGGATTGTGAATCCTTAAATGGATTCACATCCTTATTAGAATTGGATTGTAATCCTTGATATAAAGGAATATAATCTCTTAAAGATATTGTCCTAATCGAATCCTAATTAATAAATATTCCTATTTATTTAATTCCTATATAATACATATTCAATTAAATAAATATTACTATTTATTTAATCCTATATATTTTATCATATTAATATATGGCTTTTATATATATTTTAATTAAATTAAATATATATTCTCCATATTATTAAAATTATATGATTCCAATTTTGCTAAAAATTCTCCCAAATTGTATATGGTGTCAACCTCTTAGACAAATTACCAAAGTACCCTTTTTGCCTATAATGACGAAAAGGCCCCTGGACTCCCAAATTACCGAAATACCCTTTTTGCCCAAGGACAAGATTGTCCTTCTATTTCTATTTCTCACTTAACTACCTTCTATGTGGACCTGAAGACTCTTCACTTTGCCGGTAGTGTTTAATATACTCTCTAGCTAGTAATTCTTCGAGAAATATATGATAAAATCCACTAAATAACTTTTGTAAACATATATACATAGAGGTATATCATGTAAAATCCGAAAATTCTAATTTTAATTTCATATAATTATACACAAAAATTGATATACTTTATAGTACAAGGTAGTCTTGGAAAATGCCGCCAACTCCTTCGCTTCTTGACGTCCTACCCGATCGTAAATCATCAAGTACCTGCAAAACATTAGAATAACGGAGTGAGCACTATTGCTCAGTAAGTAAACCAAATTGCACTACTGTTTTTCCTCCATTACTCGATTTTGATTTTCCTTTTCTCACTTTAATCTTGATAATTTCTTCTTTCTTTTCTGATATTCTGCATTCTTTTTTGATACTCTGATTTGCTACTTATCAACATGCAAAGACAATATAAAACTATACATCGTGAGCACATAAGAAATACTGAATCATGTAAATAGCATAATACATATGCAGAATAATAAACTGTCTTGAGAAAAGAACTTTCTTTTCTTTTCTGTTTTCTATCTCTTATGCTGTATCTCTTTCTTTTCTTCTCAGTTTCTCTTTCTTATTCTGTTTCTCTTTCTTTTAGTTGTGGTTTTCTGATTGGACTAGGTTGAGGCATGGATTTGGAACCCTGGCCATGTGAGTGTATACTGGGTATAGTCCTCATCTACATGCACTGCTGACAGACTATACAAATGTTGTATCTCTCTTCTAAGGCCACTCACTGATGGTGGCATGCATGTGGGTATCTCGGTCATCCACGGGTTCCCCATCACAAACACCTATAACATAACATGTTGTAGAAAGAGAATAGAAAGAGATACTATATACATTTCCAAATAAATTTCCAAGCTATGGAATTCTACACTTGCATTCTTTAATAAATGAGAAAAATACATATTTGCATGTTAGCTTAAAAGAAAACTACAAGCCATTTTCTTTATTTCTTTTCTCATTCTTGCTAACATATTCTTTAATATTCTCATTTACCAAATCAGGCAATATATAAATCATATGCACAATATATGCTGATCAAGCCCATCTTTGATGTTCTTTCCAAGTTCACATACACACCTTGAAATTCATTATGGCATAATGATATGTCATGACATATCTGCCATTCTCTACTATCACAAATGTCATCAAAGTAACACTTTAACATGCAGTTCTTTTCTCACACTTTCATGTGCTATGCAAGAAGTAGTAAAGGTTCAAGTAACAAGAACCAAACACTAAGGGCCATTTCCCTCATGAAACTAACATGACCAAGTGATATTCTAAATTTTGGCATAACAATATGCCTCTTGAATACTAACATTTACACTTGGTTAAGCCCACACATAATCTTTCTACTTCAATTCTTGTCTTTCTTAACCCTTTTCTCATAGGGTTTAACCAACTCATGCATGCATTTTCTCTTGGAATTTCATCAAACACTTCATACACAAATGAACACTACTTGGCTACACTTACATCTCTCTAAATCCACCAAAATTTAGCAAAAACTCACTAATTATAGCCTTAACCTGGCCGGTTCTCCAATTCTCAACACTTCAAAATTTCAACAATAATTCTTCCATAACTTCACCAATCACCACATACTCATACACTCTTCTCATGGCTAGAAATTACCATCTTCCAACATCAAAACATACAATAATTCTCACATACAATCACATTCAAACATGCAAGAATCATTCTATACAAGTCTTGCTCAAATCAAGGCTAAAATTGGGTTTACTTACCTTGAGTGTGTGATATAACCCCCTTTGATAAAGTCTCTTCCTCTTAGACCTAGATCATATAAAAACCATAAGAATTAAAACTTAATCACACACCTTGTGCTAGAATCTGCCTTTGGATGCTTTAGGATTGAAAAGCTACAAGAATTTAAGCCATCCTATGATTTCCCTTTGAATTTGGTGAAGAAATTTGAGAGAAAAGGGGTGAGGGTGGTGTACAAGGGCTGAAAAATGGGTTAGGGTTTCTTCTAATGAACCTTTATCTAATATTATATACATGTATTCCTATTTTTCCTTGCACTTTGTAAGAAATCCTATCTATATCCGATTTAGTCAATTACCCTACTATACTCTCCTATCAGTATTCTATTTATACTTCTTCACATTATCTTGCTTCCTTTCACTCCCCACTTTTTCATCTAATTATGAGTGAAAAGACCATTTTACCCCTAATGAAGTTTTAAGGAGTTTTCTTCACATTTGTCTAAGGTAACTTTAAAGAAATCCAACTAAGGTATTGGGCATAAATAAAATTACGTACCTTGAGTGGGTGTTACAAGGGAGTTTTACAATACCTTGCATTATTGGTTCACTTTTATTTTCCAAGGTTTTATGTGATTTAGGTGTTAGCATTAATCATGCCTTTATCTATTTTCAGGAAATGGGACTTGGGGAACCAAGGGCCACCACAATATTCTACGGCTGCTGATAGATAAATTAAATGTCTAATAGGTTTATGGAGGACGTGCTTGTCAGTAGTAAGTTTATTTTTCCTGTAGATTTTCTTGTGTTGGATATCGAAGAAGATGTAGATACCTCCATTCTAGACAACAATTTTTAGCCACAGGTAAGGCATGTTGATGTGTAGATGTGAGTTAATTCTTAGGGTAGGAGATGAAAAGTAACATTGATGTTTTAAAAACTATGAAACACCCTTTAGAAGATAACACTTGTTTTAGAATCAATGCTTTTGATCCTTTGGTTCGTGAGTATTTCAAGATAACGGTATGAGATCCATTGGAACTTGCTTGGTTGATTCAAAAGACATGGAGGGGAAAATAGGAACTTAATTGAGACTGTGCAAGTTTGGAGGCAAATCCACCTTATAAAAGGGTCGTGCGACAAAAATTTGAAACATTGAAATGCCAATATTGTCTCAAACAAAGCCCTGAACTGAAGAGCACCAAATCTTGAACTGAAACCCTTACCTACTCATTAAAATATGTATTTCTTGATGAGTCTTCTTCTTTACTGTTTATTATTTCATCTTCCTTGACAGGTTTGATGGAAGAGAAATCATTAAGGGTGTTGAAGGAGCATAAAGAGCATTTGGCCATGGCAATGCTGACATAAAGAATAAGTCCTTCGATTTGCAATGCACAAAATTCTCATGGAAGACGCTACAAGCCGACAGTTTAGCCTTAAGGAGACTCGATCCAAGCATGCAGAGTGTAAAGAAAGAGGGATTAAACTACTCGCCGCAAGTATTATCTATCCTATCTCAGATAGTTCATGGGTAGTCCTATTCAATTAGTAGCGAACGTATGTTTAGCACCTTAGTGAGTTCGATTTACAACCATTGCGTATGAATGTGAATGTAGTGTAATTTTTAGGTTTAACCCATAAAATCCAAATGAAGTCAAAACCCTACCCGTTTTACTTGAATTGATATTCCGTGTTTTCATATTGCATTTTTAATTAAGTTTTTTTTTAGTTTAAAATTCATTGTTAGTTTTAATTAGAATTAGCTCCCATCAATCCAAAGAATTCGATTGCTTCAACTTGATAACATTAGGAAACTCAGTGCTTTACTAACAATCCTCATGGGAACGATACTCTACTCATCATTTTATTACTTTGTGCGGCTAGTATACTTGCTACATTTTGCATGTTGTAAGAAACATGCAACAGTAATGTCATGTAGACGTCCTCTTCAAGGTTTTCATTCAAGAAAGCAGTTTTGACATCCATCTGCCAAATTTCATAGTCATGGTATGTAGCAATAACTAGCATAATTCTAATGGACTTTAGCATTGCTACTGGAGAAAAGGTTTCATCATAGTCAATTCCATGCTTTTGTTTAAAACATTTTCCTACTAGCCATGCTTTATAGGTTTGAATATTTCCATCCATCTCAGTCTTCTTCTTGAAGACTCATTTACACCTAATGGGTTTAACTCCTTCAGGTGGATCCACCAAATCCCATACTTGGTTCTAGTACATGGAGTCCATTTCAGATTTCATGGCATCAAGCCATTTTGTAGAATTTGGATTTGACAAAGCATCGTTATAGGTTCTAGGCTTATCGTCTTGATAGACCAATATGTCGCCACTTTGAGTCACGAGAAAACCATACCTCTTGGGCTCACGACATATTCTGCCAAACCCACGTAGCTCGAGTTACGAGAAAACCATACCTCTTAGGCTCACAACATATTCTGCCAAACCCACGCAGCTCTTGTGTCGAAGGTTCGCTTTGTTCCACTCCCTATGAAGCAATTTCCACATGATGCTCAACCATCTTTGATGGCACATCATCTTGTCCGTCGTTTGATGCAATGGCTCTAGAACTTCATTGAGTTCTACCTTTCTTACACCATCTTCTCTTTGAAGGAATTCTTACTCTAAGAAGACTCTAGTTCAAGCAACAAAAACTTTTTGCTCAGCTGGATTGTAGAAATAGTATACCCTTGTCTGTTTAGGATACCCCACAAAGATACATTTCTCTGATTTTGAGGCAAGCTTGTTCGAAGTCAATTTCTTGACATAAACGTCATAATCTTAAACCCTTAGATGAAAAAAAAGGGGTTTTCACCCGTTCCATATTTCATATGGTGTCTTATCCACTGATTTCGACGGTATATGATTCAGTGTATATGTTGCAACCTCTAAGGCACAACCCTAAAAAGATATGGGTAAAATTGTAAAACTCATCATTGATCAAATCATATCTAACAAGGTTCGATTCCTCCTCTCAAACACTTCATTATGCTGAGGTGTGTAAGGAGATGTGAGTTGAGATATAATCCCACTTTCCTTAAGGTATGCATCAAACTCTAAGCTCAAGTATTCTCCTTCCCTATCGGATCGTAGAACCTTGATATTCTTGCCTAGTTGATTCTGTACTTCATTCTTGAATTCCTTGAACTTGTCAAAGGAATTAGACTTATGTCTCATTAAATAGACATATCCAAATCTACTAAGGTTATCAGTAAATGTGATGAAGTAAGAATATCCACCTCTGGCTTGTACTAATAGCGGTCCACATACATCACTATGGATGATGCCTAAGAGTTCCTTTGCCCTTTCACTATGTCTAGTAAGAGGTGACTTCGTCATTTTGCCTACTAGGTATGACTTGCATACCTAATACAACTTGAAATCAAATAGGTCCAAAACTCCGTCCTTATGGAGTTTTGTTATACAAGTTTGGTTCTCATGACCAAGCCTATAATGCCATAGGTAAGTTTGATTAAAGCCATCAACCTTGGCTTTCTTATTCTTTAGATTGGAAATCTCATTATTATTTCATTCTAGAACATACAAATCATTATATTATCTTGCAATTCTATACTGAATACCATTCAAACTAATTGACAACAATCCATTAGTTATCATAAGTTGATATCCAATGTTGTCCAAAGCGGACACAAAAATAACTGAAGGAATATAAACAATTTAAAAGTTCTAGTTCAAGGCCCAAAGGCAAACTTAAATAATAATCTTCTACGGCTAATGCAGGACCGCATGCTCCATTCCCAACTAGTAGGTCCACCTCTCCTCGACCGAGTAGTCTACTCCATCGTAATCCTTGCACACAAGTGCAAATATGAGAACTACATCTTGTGTCAATAACCCAAGATATATAAAAGGAGATACATTGATTTCAATCAGGTACATACCTTGAGAAGAAGATGTAGTCTTCTTCTTTTCTAGGAAGGCCATGCAATGTCAACGTTCGGTATTTTCTAAGCTGATGTCATCAAGAGGGTAGAAAGTTAAAGAGTGCTTTTATTATATATAATTTGTGTCTAGTGGTGGCGAATAAACCTTCAATCTTGCTTCTCTTATTCATCTCTTTCGTGATTGTCTGCTTGTTTTACTTTGTTTAATTTTAGTTTGATAGTTTTTGCTGAGTTTTCATAATTCGTGACAAACCTCGTTAGAAGTAGATAATTAATTAGGTTCACAAATCCTCTGCATGAAAGATCCTTACTTGCTCATTGCTACTACTCAACTTTGCATTAGAATTTAGTGAGGTAAAATTAGGTGTTGCATTTGCACTCATCAATTTTTGCTCATTAGGTATTCAATATGGAATTGTAAGATTACATAATGGTTTATATGTTCTAGAATTAACTAATAATGAGATTTTCAATATAGAGAATAAGAGAGCCAAGGTTGATGGCTTTAATCAAACTTACTTATGGCATTGTAGGCTTGGTCATATGAACCAAGCTTGCATAGCAAAACTCCACAAGGATGGAGTTTTGGACCTATTTGACTTTAAGTCTTATGAAGTATGCAAATCATGCCTAGTAGGAAAAATGGCCAAGTCACCTTTTACTGGACATAGTGAAAGGGCAAAGGAATTGTTAGGCATCGTCCATAGTGATGTATGTGGAACGCTGTCAATACAAACCAAAGATGGATATTCTTACTTCATCACATTTTAGATGGCCTCAGTAGATTTGGATATGTCTACTTAATGAGACATAACTTTGAATCCTTTAACAAGTTCAAAGAATTCAAGAACAAAGTATAGAATCAACTAAGCAAGAATATCAAGGTGTTAGAATAGATACCCTATAGCCAATCAATTATTGTAGAATTGACTCTTTGTAATAATGTTCATTAATCAATAATGAAAGGCATTTTATTCTATATCGCGTAAATCATTATTATTGATATATGTCCTTAGAATGGTAGAACCGTGATGAGGGTATCAAGTGTTTCAAATCTTGATAGTGAGAACCCTATTAGCACATATGGTGGCCATTCTAGAAACGTCCGTAGCTCCAGTATTATTCTGAAGTAAGGGCATAGATAATACAGTAAGGCTATCATAGTGTTGAACAACCCTATCGAAAAGTAGTGACTGATCGCACTAGTCAAGGTTGTTTGGTGACAACTTGGTGCAACACATGGGTGCTTGCTATAGGCGGATATACTACATCAAGTTCACTGGACTGACCCACCAGAGGATTCCATATGGATGGTAACCCTAGTATCTATGGAACAAATCCTTTAATGAATGGTGGTGCATGTGATCCTTAGACTTGAGATCACCAAAGCGCCTTGTGCACCGATTGGTGCAATTTGACACTAGCCTAAAGTAGTTCTATTCAGAGTTGTCAATACGATGGTGATTGGCTGCATCAAGGAGTGTATCAAGACTATGGTGGATTGACAGAGGATTCATCACTTTCGCGTATAGGAGAAGTTATCTCACGGCGCAATTCAGTATATGGCAATGACACTAAAACTGTGGCCACAGTGGGATTGACTTGTTGCTTTATCTGGATTATAATATAGGTCATTGGTCCAAAAACTTAATACATAATATCGAGAGTAACCGAAGGTTGACACTATTTCTATGCCTTCGTCTCGTCGAGATAACGTATGATGAAATGATCGAATTGTACGGTAACCATATCATTGACAGGTAGCTACTTTGCTAAATCTGAATCTATCGGGTGGCCATGATGCCTTGCTAGAGGTCAATCTTGGTCTGTGTATTAGTGAGACGATTAATTGGTGTTAATCACGATACTATACACTACCGGTATGATGAGGAGCCTATGGGTCACACACATAGAAGATAATTTAAGAGCCAAGAAGAAAGAAGGGCGTTTTCGTCTTTGTAGGCGAAAGGGTATTTTGGTAATTTTATAGTATAATTAAATTTGCTGAGGTCGTAGCCTTTATTTAATTTATTATAAAAATTAAATAAGTGAAATTACGTTTAAATATGTGTTCGTATATATTTAAATAAATTATCATTATTGTTAAATGTTAATATATATATTAAATATATATTAATTGATTTTAATTGAAGATAATGATGAATTAAAATAAATATCTAATTAGGGGGTGTTTGGAAACATGGGGTGTTTGGGTTGGAGCCCAAGCCCATTCCATATGGGAATAGGGCAAGTAAAATAATACTATAAAAGAAAAGGTGTTAATTGAAAAAAGTTAATAGTTTTCATTCATTCACTATTCATTGAAAAGTGAAAAACCCTACAGCCCCATTTTCTCTCCCAGGCCAGATTTGGTTTAGCCAAAATCAAATACTCATTTTCTTCTTTGTTTCTTAAGGCTAAGGAGGATCTAGCAAATCCCTCCTTAGTTCCTTGCGATTATCTTCGTGTGGACTATGTTGGTTCGATCCTACACTTGGGTTGGTACCAAAACGTTTAAGGACAAAGTTGGAGGAGTCTCCAAACGTGTGTAAGATTATTGAACCTTGAATCTGATTTTCTGTAGATTTAATTTATATATTGTATAAACTGTAATATTATACCCGGATCTTGGTTCTAAGGAACGATACATGTCATTTTTGTTTTTGTTTTGTTTTGCGTAAGTGGGTCATTCACTAACAGTGGTATCAAAGCCTTGGGTATTAATTTCTACAGTTTATTGTATGACTTATAACATGTATTTGGTTGATAACATGTCATTTTTGAAAAATCTGCAAAAACTACAAAATCAAAAAAATCTATTTTTGGATGAATGATTCAAATGATAAAATGGTTTATAATGTGTTGATGGATGTTATATTAGTTAGTTGATATCTTGGTTGAACGTGTGTGCGTTCGATTTGATTTGGATTCGTGTTATTACACAAAAACTGCAAAATAACGCGAACTGTTCATATTAGGGATTTCCAGGTTTTGTCACGGCGAGTGCTCTCTGGAATTTTTCACCCTGGCAAAGATAAGACCTTCGCCGCGGCGAAGTCTGTAGATTTCCCAATTCTGTATTTTTCGTGAAGGGACCAATCTACAGTTTTTAATAACCTATAAAGCCAATAATCATTCTGCACATAAAAGAGGGTAATTAATTAATAAACCCACCCAATTCAAAAATTGATTGTTTTTGAAATGTATGCAATGTACTTGTTTGTATATCGCATGGTGCCCGGTACGTGAGCCTTAGACCTAAGATTGAATGTTTTAAATTTCTGGGTATGTATGGTTGTAAATTTATTAAATAGGGTCTGCATGTCTTGCCTTTCTCTTCTCCTTAATGTACATTCTCTTCTCATCTCATTCCCCTCGAACGTAAATCGAGGTTTCTAAATTTATTGATGTAAAGAATTTTTATAATTATTCTTATTGTAAATTTAAATGATATTTTTGTAATGTACTTGAAGACGGACCAAAGGACGAGGTAGCCATACTTGAAGACTCAAGATATTTATTACAGGAACCCTAGGTGACCCATCGATTCCTCTAGGCTCGAGGAAATCGGTTTTAGTTGGGCCATGTACCGGCACATTTTAATATTGTGTTTAGAATGCATGCTAAGGTTGAATGTTGAATAACATGCCAAACAATGTCATTCTAACAAAGATAATAAACCTTAGCATGGGTCGGTAGCAAAACGTTCAAGGACAAAGTTGGAGGAGCCACCAAACGTGCATAAGATTATTGAACCTTGAATCTGATTTTATGTAGATTTAATTTATATATTGTATAAACTGTGATATTATACTCGGATCTTGGTTCTAAGGAACGATCCATGTCATTTATGTGTTTGTTTTCCGCTGTGTAAGTGGGTCATTCACTAACACAAGGTTCTCTAATTTGATAGGGGAGGAGAATATTGGAGCTCAGAGTTTGATGTATATCTTAAGGAACGTGGGATTATATCTCAACTCAAACCTCTTAACACACCTTAACACAATGGAGTGTCTGAGAGGAGGAATCGAACCTTGTTGATTCGATCAATGATGAGTTTTACAAATTTACCCACATCGTTTTAGGGCTTAGCCCTAGAGGCTGCAACATATCTCTTTAGTGTTCTAGGATACTTAGTGTAGGACCAAGTCGCCAACCTTTAAGACCCTAGTTTGGACATTCTTGTTGTAGTGTCGAGCCACCGTTTGCTGATAGACAGTGTTGCAAGTGAAGGTCTAATCTCTCAGTTCATCAATGGTGTCAAGGTTATGGTAAAGTTGTTGCTCATTGGTGTCTTCATCCATCCATTGTAGTTGAGTTGAGGGGATCGATACTTCTGTGGGGATGATTGCTTCTGAACCATAGGCCAAAGAAAAAGGAATTTCCCCCATTGAGGATCGAGCCATGGTATGGCAGGAACATAGTACCTTGGGGAGGTCATCCGCCCAAGCTCCCTTGGCTTTTTAGAGTCTTCTCTTCATTGTTTGAATGATAGTCTTGTTGGATGACTCGGCTTTTCCATTTGCTTTGGGGTAGCATGGAGTGGAGAAACTTAGCTTGATCTCCCACATTTTGTAGAAGTCTTGGAAGCCGAAGCTTATGAATTGGGACCCATTGTTGGTGACTTCTCCTTTGGTAGGCTGAATTGATATATGATGTTCTTCCGAACGAAACTTTTTACCTTTCAGTCCCTGACTTGGGTGAAAGGAAGTAGTCAGTAATCACCATGTAGACTTGTTGTTTTGGCGCTGTTGGAAGCTTTCCAACTATGTCTATCCCCCACTTCATGAATGACCAAGGGGTGAGGATGGAGTTGAGCCGCTCAAGGGAAAGGTGTGACACTTGGAAAAATCGTTGGCAACTATCACAATGTCTAGAATAGTTGGCGAAGTCGTCGCGCATTATGGGTCAATATTAGCTGTTCCATAGTATGGTTGCCACACTCACCTTCACGGAGCTCAACAAGTACATACTTTGCTTCTTCGGGGGTGATGCACTTGAGATATGGACCCGAGAATGACCTCTTGAGGAGACAACTATCATGGACAGTGAACTAAGCCACTTTGGCCTTTAATCAACATGCTTTGTTCTTGTCGATTGAAAGCTCATCATTCTCCAAGTAATGGAGGATGGGTGCCATCCATGAATCGTTCGAGCTAACTGGTGAAACTTTGACCGAACTCGTCCTAATGGATGGTGATTAGAGATAGACCAAAGGGATTGATTATTTTTGGACATAAAATTTTGTAGCTAAAAACCTCTTTTTTTCTGGGACGAATTTTTTTTGTCTCTAATTGTACAAAATTTTGAAAACTTATTAGAGACAAAATATGATTTTGTTATAGATTGTAAAAAAAACATTTTTAGGGATGAATTCAGTTTTGTCCTAGAATTGTCATTTTAGGGGACGAAATTATAATTTTGTCAAAAAATGTTTAACACTCAATTTGCATCCCATGCTAACAATGCCATTTGGAGGGAATGATGAAATAATATGGAGGGAAATCATTCTGGATGAAATTTATTATTTTTTGACGAAAAATTTTGTAGACGAAATTTTTTTTCTCTAATTGTTCAAAATTTGAAAACTTATTAGGGACGAAATATGATTTTGTTCTCGATTGTGAAAAATACATTTTTATGGATGAAATTTGAAAAGCTAATTAGGAATGAAACATTATTAATTCTAGGTAAATGTAAAAACACCCGATTTGTTTTCTGTTTCAATCTCCTGCTCCGAAATTGATTGAAGCCCAAGATAAAAAATTGAAAATTAAATGGGTGAATGAGGATCGACTAAAAATGGCGGGAAGGCATGGCGGGTACCTTTGAGGATCCTGACATGCTTTAACAGGTCGTCGTTCTCCTCTTTCTCTTCATTTCGCTGTTTGCTTCACCCACTACCAAAAAAAAAAAAAAAAATAGAAAAAAAAAAAAAAAAGAGCGACAGCAACACGTTTTGGAAAAAAACATCCATTTGCTCCCCGCCCAAAATTTTCCAAAACTTTCATCCCCAAACACCCAGGACAACAAAAATGGCCTACATAGCATGTGAAATCCCTAAATTGAAGTTAACTAAAATGAGAGGATGTGATAAGTGAGAACCTTAGAACATGGAATCCGTAAATCCCAAATATCCCATCTCTCTTTGATACATAGCAATCTCGACGCTGACCACAACTCGTCGTTCCCTTCGTTGAAGACGATGACTTTCTTTCCAATCTAAGCGAATCACGATTCTAGAGTCACCACGAGGCCACGAGTGGGGGTGTAATCTGTTTGGGTTTTTGTGGCTTTAGTCTCTGACTTCTTCAAAGGTATATTTCCTAAATCTTTGATCTCTATTTGATGGATTAAGACTGTTTTTGTTTTGATTAATTTTTGTTTGGGTTTTTGTGTTGTTGGATATTGTTTTCGTTCTCTTTTGCCTTTCTTTGTTGGTGTGTATTTTTAATGAAATTTGGTGTTGGGTTAAGTCCTGCAACAAGCGCAACCCTCGTGCTTAGTTACCACTGTTGAGTTTGGAACCCTGAGCAGACTACTGGTGATAAGCCGGAGGAAGGTGAGGATGACGTCAAGTCATCATGCCCCTTATGCCCTTGAATCTACTGCTTGGTGTTATTCTTGTTGATGTGGATTAAAGAAATTTGTACTCCTCAGTATTTCATGGGTTTTGACTACTGATTGTGACTTGATTGGTCTTGTTTATGTTTCGGCGAGTTCAAGCCGGTTTAGTATTGTTTAATTTTGTTACTTAGGGTTATAGGCTTTGATCTGATTTGTAAATGTTTGGTGTTGCATGTTTAATCTTTGTTTTTGGTTGTTTGGGAGACGTGTAAGAGTATGGAAATCAGTTAGTGTTGTTTAATTTTGTTACTTAGGGCTATAGGCCTTGATTTGATTTGTAAACGTTTAGTTTTCTTGAGTTGGTCGAAGTAAAATTACTCGTGAAGTGGAGAATTTTATGATTTTTTTTATATATAATTAATTGATATCTATTTATTCTAAGAAATTTCCATGAATCCTCCTGGAAGGCTATTGGTATTTTCTTTTCTCCTCTTTGAACAGCATTTGAACAAGTAATATGTTTGGCTCAGGTTTAAAAACAAATTCAAATAAATAATGTTTAACAAGGGTATTAATTATTCACACAACGAATTGCAAGGAATAATACATGCTAGAAATAGCATTGAGTTCACCAAATAATATTATAATGTTCACTTATGATTTTAGTTTTGGTGCCGTTTGGGTTACTGTGTATTGTAGTTATATCGACTTTGACCAAATTAATTTCTAGAATTTGCCAAAAATAGGGGCCATGTTGGATATTGATATTTGAAATTAAGAATTTCTAGAAATTCTTGCAAACTGCAGCCGGCATTTTCTTGAATTAGCCAAAAAAAAGGAGCCATGTGGGTTGTGAACAAAATTGGCTTATTGGAAAGCACTAATATTCTCTTTGTTAGTCATTCATCACTGCGTGTTTGGTCCCCTTTTTTTCTTTTTGGCCTCATTTGGTTGAGTTGAGTTTTGGTAGGTTGGATATTAATGGTGAAATAAAGAAGCACAGAAAGTGGAGTGGGAGTTTTTAAAACTCTTGGGAAATAATACAATCTGCCATTTTCTGTATTACTGCAAATTATGTCTATATTTGCAGACTAGCTGTATCTCCTACTCCTATCAGGAAATCTGGGGAACATTTATTCCCACTTTGTAAATTGTAAACAATTAATCTGCAGACTATTCTCTCTCTTCTTTAACTAGAAATTTGTATATGTAACTTGAATGTTGAATATTATAATAAGGACGAAAATAAAAAGCTTAAGAGTTGGTTGACCAGCTTAAAAGTTGGTTGGATGTGAAGGAGAATGAGCAGAAGAAGTAAGTTGGATTTATTGCTATTATTAATCAAACTTAACGTTCTGCGAATAAATAGATTTATGTGCATACCCTGTTTTTTTCTGGTTTTATTTGCTTTGTTTTTGGCTCTGTTTTGGCTCCCCTTGCTTTGACCTGCTTTGGGTTGAGTTGCTTGTAAAGGATTAAACCCATTTAGCTATCAACTTTACTTGAATCCTCGCTATGTAGCTATCAACTTTACTTAAATTACTCATCTCTTTAATTGCACAATTTATTCTGGATTTTTTTGTGCTGGCAGCTTTGGGCTTGTTGATGATGAAATTTGATTGAACAGAACATTCTACAATATAAAGTCTGCAGTTTGCAAAACTTTCAAACTGCAGTCTGCAGTCTACTGCAGTTTTGCAAAACTACACTCTGCAGTCCACTGCAGTTTTGCAAAACTACAGCAAATGTATGTATTGTTTATTTCCTAATTTTGGAAATGTATGCATTCGGAATCAAAAGCATCATGTAAAGAACAATTTTTTATAATTATGTCACATTTTTTGTGCAGATGAGTGTGGCGGAAGCCAGAAAAGAGTGTCAAAGTCAATATGGGTGGATGAAGGAAGAATTGGATAGATTAGTAGAGCAACTAATGTCGCAACGACAGCAACAACCTGATGAGGAATAACTGGTAAAACATTCTTTGAAGCTAATCAAGAAAATCTGAATTGTAAATAGAATGTTGTTGAAGACAAAGAGATTGCGTTTAGGGTGGATAAACTTTAGCTCGAAGTAGAAGGGATGGAAGCAAACAAGAAACTGTGACAACATTGAAGATTCTGGATTATAGGAACGAACAAAGATGTTTGCAATTTTGTTTCTTGTTTCACTCTTTGGGAATTTTGAATCCTGAAACTTAGAAGATTCTGTGTTAGTGGGTAAGTAGGAATTGTAATGTCAACGCTCTTTGTTAATAAAGAAGTGCAGTTTGATTTGGGAAACTCAACTTTTGTTGTTTTCTTTGTTTGTATGGTGAAGTGAAAATGAATCAGGGTATTATCATGAAGACAAATTAGCAGGGTTGATTCATAAATTGGGGTTACAGTTAATAATCATATTATCAACCCAATTTTTCGTCCCCAATTCACTACACCATCAGGGATGAAATTTTTCGTCCCCAATTCACTACACCATCAGGGGCGAAATTTTTTGTCCCCAAATCACCACACCATCAAGGATGAAAAATTTCATCCCCAATTTACCACACCATCAGGAACGAAGATTTTCGTCCCCAATTCACCACACAGAAAAAGACAAAAATATTTGTCTCCAATTATCGACCCAATCCCCAATTGTGCTATTTTAGGGACGAAACAGTTTTATTTGAGATGAATAGATATTCTTTTGTGGACAATAAATTTTGTCACAAAATAAATAATCTTTAATGACGAAACTATATTTCATCCCCAATGGCGTGACTTTCAGGATGATTTGTTTTTTCGTGGGTATTACCCTTTGGTAACACGGCTTTGGGGACAATTTGGTCTGTCGTCTCGCATTACTTTTTAGAACGAATTTTTCACTTTCTGTGACAACAATTTTCATCCCTAAATTTTAAATTTCTTGTAGTGACGGATGATGGTGCATGTGATCTTTAGACTTGAGATAATTTGAATGCCTTGTGCACCAACTAGTGTAGTTTGACACTAGCCCAACGTAGTTCTATTTAAGCTATCAGAACGGTAGTGATTGGCTACATCGAGAAGTGTATCAAGACTATGGTGGATCGACAAAGGATTCTATAGAAACCATCTCATGGAAAGCGCGGAATAATCACAAAAAATTTCTTGCCATGGCACAATTCCGTTACCCAAGATCACGATTTTGACTAAATTAATCAACATAAAATTAACCATACAAGATTATGTGATTTTACCTCCGTTGATGGCTCCTCTGGATCCTTCAAACTAGTCACTATCAATCCAACGTAGGAGTAAGTCTGTCAGTATCCACACGAAGGTAGGCTTGGGATCACCCTAGGATTGATTACTAGATCAATCGGAGGGCTTAAGGGAGGTGGTGGATTAGAGAGAGAGAATTTCTCTCTCTAGGGTTGGTAGCTAGGGTTTTGGGAGAGTTAATTTTTATTCTTTAATTCAAAAATTAACTTTATGAATATCGCTCTTTTAAAATAAACCTAATGTCCCTTTATATAGACAATCTCAAATAAGAGTTCAATAAGGATTGTGAATCCTTAAATAGGATTACAATCCTTATTAGAATTGGATTGTAATCCTTGATATAAAGGAATATAATATCTCTTAAAGATATTGTCCTAAATACGAATCCTAATTAAATAAATATTCCTATTTATTTAATTCCTATATAAATACATATTCTAATTAAATAAATATTACTATTTATTTAATCCATATAAATTTATCATATTTAATATATGGCTTTTTATATATATTTAATTAAATTAAATATATATTCTCCATATTAATTAAAATTAATATGATTCCAATTTTGCTAAAAATTCTCCCAATAAATTGTATAATGGTGTCAACCTCTTAGCAAAATTACCAAAGTACCCTTTTTGCCTATAATGACGAAAAGGCCCCTGGACTCCCAAATTACCGAAATACCCTTTTTGGCCCAAGGACAAGATTGTCCTTCTATTTCTATTTCTCACTTAACTACCTTCTATGTGTGTGACCTGAAGACTCTTCACTTTGCCGGTAGTGTTGTAATATACTCTCTAGCTAGTAATTCTTCGAGAAATATATGATAAAATCCACTAAATAACTTTTGTAAACATATATACATAGAGGTATATCATGTAAAATCCGAAAATTCTAATTTTAATTCATATAAATATATACACAAAATAATTGATATACTTTAATAAGTACAAGGTAGTCTTGGAAAATGCCGCCAAACTCCTTCGCTTCTTGACGTCCTACCCGATCGTAAATCATCAAGTACCTGCAAAACAGTAGAATAACGGAGTGAGCACTAATTGCTCAGTAAGTAAACCAAATTGCACTACTGTTTTTCCTCCATTACTCGAGTTTTGATTTTCCTTTTCTCACTTTAATCTTTGATAATATTCTTCTTTCTTTTCTGATATTCTGCATTCTTTTTTGATACTCTGATTTGCTACTTATCAACATGCAAAGACAATGAATAAAACTATACATCGTTGAGCACATAAGAAATACTGAATCATGTAAATAGCATAATACATATGCAGAATAATAAACTGTCTTGAGAAAAGAACTTTCTTTTCTTTTCTGTTTTCTATCTCTTATGCTGTATCTCTTTCTTTTCTTCTCAGTTTCTCTTTCTTATTCTGTTTCTCTTTCTTTTATGTTGTGGTTTTCTGATTGGACTAGGTTGAGGCATGGATTTGGAACCCTGGCCATGTGAGTGTATACTGGGTATAGTCCTCATCTACATGCACTGCTGACAGACTATACAAATGTTGTATCTCTCTTCTAAGGCCACTCACTGATGGTGGCATGCATGTGGGTATCTCGGTCACTCACGGGTTCCCCATCACAACAACCTTATAACATAACATGTTGTAGAAAGAGAATAGAAAGAGATACTATATACATTTCCAAATAAATTTCCAAGCTATGGAAATTCTACACTTGCATTCTTTAATAAATGAGAAAAATACATATTTGCATGTTAGCTTAAAAGAAAACTACAAGCCATTTTCTTTTATTTCTTTTTCTCATTCTTTGCTAACATATTCTTTAATATTCTCATTTACCAAATCAAGGCAATATATATAAATCATATGCACAATATATGCATGATCAAGCCCATTCTTTGATGTTCTTTCCAAGTTCACATACACAACCTTGAAAATTCATTATGGCATAATGATATGTCATGACATATTCTGCCATTCTCTACTATCACAAATGTCATATCAAAGTAACACTTTAACATGCAGTTCTTTTCTCACACTTTCATGTGCTATGCAAGAAGTAGTAAAGGTTCAAGTAACAAGAACCAAACACTAAGGGCCATTTCCCTCATGAAACTAACATGACCAAGTGATATTCTAAATTTTGGCATAACAATATGCACTCTTGAATACTAACATTTACACTTGGTTAAGCCCAACATAATCTTTCTACTTCAATTCTTGTCTTTCTCTAACCCTTTCTTCAATAGGGTTTAACCAACTCATGCATGCATTTTCTCTTTGGAATTTCATCAAACACTTCATACACAAATGAAACTACTATGTTGGCTACACTTACATCTCTCTAAATCCACCAAAATTTGAGCAAAAACTCACTAATTATAGCCTTAAACCTGGCCGGTTTCTACAATTCTCAACACTTCAAAATTTCAACAATAATTCTTCCATAACTTCACCAAATCACCACATACTCATACACTACTTCTCATGGCTAGAAATTACACATCATTCAACATCAAAAACATACAATAATTCTCACATACAATCACATTCAAACATGCAAGAATCATTCTATACAAGTCTTGCTCAAATCAAGGCTAAAATTGGGTTTACTTACCTTGAGTGTGTGATATAACCTCCCTTTGATAAAAGTCTCTTCCTCTTAGACCTAGATCATATAAAAACCATAAGAATTTAAAACTTTAATCACACACCTTGTGCTAGAATCTTGCCTTTGGATGCTTTAGGATTGAAAAGCTACAAGAATTTAAGCCAAATCCTATGATTTCCCTTTGGAATTTGGTGAAGAAATTTGAGAGAAAAAGGGGTGAGGGTGGTGTGTACAAGGGCTGAAAAATGGGTTAGGGTTTCTTCTAATGAAACCTTATATCTAATATTATATACATGTATTCCTATTTTTCCCTTGCACTTTGTAAGAAATCCTATCTATATCCTTTAGTCAATTACCACAATACCCTCATTTCTATAATCTTCTTCACATTATCTTGCTTCCTTTCACTCCCCACTTTTTCATCTAATTATGAGTGAAAAGACCATTTTACCCCTAATGAAGTTTTAAGGAGTTTTCTTCACATTTGTCTAAGGTAACTTTAAAGAAATCCAACTAAGGGTATTAGGGCATAAATAAAATTACGTACCTTGATGTGGGTGTTACAAGGGAGTTTTACAATACCTTGCATTATTGGTTCACTTTTATTTTCCAAGGTTTTATGTGATTTAGGTGTTAGCATTAATCTAATGCCTTTATCTATTTTCAGGAAATTGGGACTTGGGGAACCAAGGGCCACCACAATATCTCTACGGCTGGCTGATAGATAAATTAAATGTCTAATAGGTATTATGGAGGACGTGCTTGTCAAGGTAGATAAGTTTATTTTTCCTGTAGATTTTCTTGTGTTGGATATCGAAGAAGATGTTAAGATACCTCTCATTCTAGGACAACAATTTTTAGCCACAGGTAAGGCATTGATTGATGTGTAAAGATGTGAGTTAATTCTTAGGGTAGGAGATGAAAAAGTAACATTTGATGTTTTAAAAACTATGAAACACCCTTTAGAAGATAACACTTGTTTTAGAATCAATGCTTTTGATCCTTTGGTTCGTGAGTATTTTCAAGATAACAGGTATGAAGATCCATTGGAAGCTTGCTTGGTTGATTCAAAAGACGATGGAGGGGAAAATAGGAACTTAATTGAGACTGTAGCAAGTTTGGAGGCAAATCCACCTTATAAAAGGGTCGTGCGACAAAAATTTGAAACATTAGAAATGCCAATATTGTCTCAAACAAAGCCCTGAACTGAAGAGCCACCAAATCTTGAACTGAAACCCTTACCTACTCATTTAAAATATGTATTTCTTGATGAGTCTTCTTCTTTACCTGTTATTATTTCATCTTCCTTGACAGGTTTGATGGAAGAGAAATCATTAAGGGTGTTGAAGGAGCATAAAGGAGCATTTGGCCATGGCAATAGCTGACATAAAAGGAATAAGTCCTTCGATTTGCAATGCACAAAATTCTCATGGAAGACAGCTACAAGCCGACAGTTTAGCCTTAGAGGAGACTCGATCCAAGCATGCAAGAAGTGGTAAAGAAAGAGGTGATTAAACTACTCGACGCAAGTATTATCTATCCTATCTCAGATAGTTCATGGGTAAGTCCTATTCAAGTAGTATCGAAAAAAGGAGATATGACTATGGTGAAAAATGAAAATAATGAATTGATACCTATTAGGACAGTTACAGGTTGGAAAGTGTGCATAGATTATAGAAAATTAAATGATGCCACTAGGAAAGACCACTTCCCTTTACCCTTTATTGATCAGACGTTAGAGAGACTTGTTGGGCATGAGTTTTATTGTTTTCTTGATAAGTATTCTAGGTATAACCAAATAGCTATAGCTCTAGAGGATCAGGAGAAAACCATTCTCACTTGTCCTTATGGCATATTTGCATTTAGGAGGATGCCTTTTGGTTTATGCAATGCACTTGCCACTTTTCAAAGATGCATGATGTCCATTTTTCATGATATGGTAGAGGAATTTTTGGAAATTTTTATGGATGATTTTTCAGTTTTTGGTTCATTTTTTGATGCATGTTTGAATAATTTGGCTTCAGTTTTGCAGAGATGTGAAGACACTAAGCTAGTTTTAAATTGGGAGAACTGTCATTTTATGGTGCAGGAAGGAATAATTTTGGGTCATAAAATCTCCCAAAAGGGGATTGAAGTGGATAGAGCAAAGGTGGAAGTGATTGAAAAATTACCACCACCTAAATCAGTGAAGGCCGTGAGAAGTTTCCTTGGACACGCAAGATTTTACAGACGATTTATTAAAGATTTTTCTAAAATTTGAAAGCCTCTGTCTAATTTATTAATTAAAGATACTCCTTTTGATTTTAATGCTGAATGTTTGCAGGCCTTCCTCACTCTAAAGGAGAAGCTTGTCATAACACTAATTATGGTGGCACCCGATTGGAGTTTGCCATTTGAACTGATGTGTGATGCTAGTGATGTAGCTATTGGTGTTGTCCTTGGTCAGAGAAAAAACAAGGTATTCCAAACTATGTACTATGATATTCGGACCTTAAATGTGACTCAACAGAATTATACAACCACTGAAAAGGAACTCCTAGCTGTAGTATTTGCATTTGACTAATTTCAATCATACCTTGTTTTGAGTAAAGTAATTGTCTACACTGACCATTCAACCTTGAGATATTTACTTGCTAAGAAAGATGCCAAACCTAAGTTAATTAGATGGATTTTCTTGTTAAAAGAATTTGACCTAGAAATTAGGGATAAGAATGGTGTAGAGAATGTGGTTGCTGACCATTTGTCTAGGATAGAGGACACAATCCTGAAAAAGGAGATGAAATACCAATAAGAGAGGAGTTTCCTGACGAACAATTATTTTCCCTTTTAAATGCACATATTCCATGGTATGTACAGTATGCAAATTATATTGTCACAGGTGTTCTTCCTTTAAATCTTACTTTTCACCAACGAAATAATATTTTGTCTGATGTTAAACATTATTTGTGGGAAGAACCGTATTTGTTCATAGTTTGTGCAGATTAGAGTATTCGACGATGCATGCCTGAGGAGGATATGACATCCATTTTCCATCACTACCATGACAGAGAAGTAGGTGGCCACTTTGGGCCAACCAAGACAGCTGTAAAGGTACTACAAGCAGGTTTTTACCGGCCTACGTTGTTTAAGGATGCTTATGCTTATGTAGCATCTTGTGATAGGTGCCAAAGAACAAGGAATATAGCTAGGAAACATGATATGCCCTTGAACAATATTATTGAATGTGAATTATTTGATGTTTGGGGGATAGACTTTATGGGACATTTTCCTAGTTCATTTTCTAATAAATACATCCTTGTGGCAATCCATTATGTTTCTAAGTGGGTGGAAGCTGAGGCATTTAGAACAAATGATGCTAGGGTGGTTGTCAAATTTTTAAAGAAACATATTTTTACTAGATTTGGCACCCCTAGGGCAATTATTAGTGATGGTGGGACACATTTTTGCAATAAACAGTTTGATAATCTTTAAAAAAAATATGGGATCACACATAAGGTTGCCACTCTTTATCACCCACAAACTAGTGGCCAAGTAGATGTTAGGAAATGATCATACATGGCAGCGGAAAAACAAAACATTTACAACATGGATCGTTCCTTAGAACCAAGATCAAGGTACAAATTTACAGTTTATATATATTAAATAAGAATCTGCAAATTTTAGTTTAGAGTTTAAGAAATCATACGCACGTTTGGAGGCTCCTCCAACTTGTCTATAAGCGTATTTCGCTACCGACCCAAGTGTAGGATCGAACTGGTGTAGTCCACACAAAGATAACCTCAAGGAACTAAAGAGGGATTTGCTAGATCCTCTTTAGCCTTTAAGAACCAAGAAGAAAAATCAAAGTAATTTGATTCATGCAAAAATTGCAATCTGGCATGGAGAGTGTTTCAAGGGGATGGAGTGTTTGTCTTTTTCCAATGAATGAAATGAAATGACTTAAAATATTTCACAAAGTGTGCACTTATATAATGCACACTATACCCTATTCCATCATGGAATGGGCTTGGGCTCCAACCCAAACACCCCTTCTGTCCAAACATTCCCTTTAAGACATTTTAATTTTAATTTATCATTATCTCAATTAAATTCAATTAATATATATTTACAATATATATTAACATTTAACAATAATGATAATTTATTTAAATATATGCGAACACATATTTAAATGTAATCTCACTTATTTAATTTTAATATTAAATTAAATAAAGGCTACGATCTCAGCAAATTTAATTGCACTGTGAAATTACCAAAATACCCGTTCACCTAAAAAAGGCGAAAATGCCATTCTTCTAAGCTGGCTCTTAAAATTATCTTCTATATGTGTGACCCATAGGCTCCTCATCACACCGATAGTGTGTAGTATCGCGATTAACACCAATTAATTGTCTCACTACAAACAGACCAAGATTGGCCCCTAGCAAGGCATCACGACCACCCGATAGATTTGGATTCAGCAAAGCAGCTACTTGTCAATGATATGGTTACCGTACAATCTGATCCTTTCATCATCCGTTATCTCGACGAGACCGTGGCACAGAAATAGTGTCAACCTCAGTTACTCTCGATATTATGTATTCAGTTACTGGACGAATGACCTGTATTATAAACTGGATAAAGCAACAACTCAATCCCACTGTGGCCACAGTTTTAGTGTCATTGCCATTTACTGAATTGCGTCGTGAGATAACTTCTCCTGACCCGGGAGTGATGAATCCTCTGTCTATCCACTATAGTCTTCATGCATTCCTTGATGCAGACAATCACCACCGTATTGATAGCTCTGAATAGAACTATGTTAGGCTAGTGTCAAACTACACCAATCGGTGCACAAGGCGCTCCGGTGATCTTAAGTCTTAGGATCACATACACCACTATTTGTTAGAGGATTTGTTCCATAGACACTAGTGTTACCATCCATATGGAATCCTCTGGTCGGTCAGTCTAGTGAACTTGCCTACAGGAAGCACCTATGTGTTGTACCAGGTTGTCACCAAACAACCTTAACAAGTGAGATTAGTCACTGCCTTTCAATAGGGTCGTTCAACACTATGATAGCCTTACCGTATTATCTGTGCCCTTACTTCAGAATAATACTGGGGCTACGAACGTTTCTAGAATGGCCACCATATGTGCTCATAGGGTTCTCACTATCAAGATTTGAAACACTTGATACCCTTGTCATGGTCCTACCATTCTAAGGACATATATCAATACATATTGCAATAATAATGATTTGCGCGATATAGAATAAAATTCCTTTTATTATTTATTAATGAACATTATTACAAAGAGTCAATTCTACAATAATTGATTGGCTCTAGGGCATCTACTCTAACAATCTCCCACTTGCACTATAGCCAATCATTCATGTATTTAATACCAAATGATCTCAAGTACCTTTCATGCTTCTGCTGCGACAAAGGCTTTGTCAGTGGATCTGCGAGATTGTCGTTAGTATGCCCTTTACTAATCTGCAGATCTTTCCTCTCAACTATCTCTTTGATGAGATGGAATCATCTAAGTATGTGTCTGGACTTCTGATGAGACTGTGGTTCCCTGGCTTGAGCAATTGCTACATTGTTGTCACAATAGATGTCTATAGGATCAACAATCGTGGGAACCATACCAAGTTTAGTACGGAACTTCTTAATCCAGACTGCCTCCTTGGCCGTATCTACTATTGCAATATACTTAGCCTCTATTGTAGAGTCTGCTACAGTGCTTTTCTTAGAGCTCTTCCAGCTCACTGCACCCCCATTGAGACAAAATACAAACCCTGATTGCGATCGATAATCATCTTTGTCCGTTTGGAAACTAGCATCACTGCATCCTCTTATAGTGAGCTCATCTTCCCCTCTATAAACCAAGAGCATATCCTTAGTCCTTTTTAGGTACTTAAGAATATTCTTGATAGCCATCCAATGACGCTCACCTGGATCTGATTGATATCTACTACAAGTTCTCAAAGCACATGAGACATCAATCCGAGTACATAGCATGGCATACATGATGGATCCAATTGCCAATGCATATGAAATCCTCTTCATCCTATCTCTCTCATCTTGTGTTCTAGGACACAATTTCATAGAGAGATAAACACCATGTGACATAAGAAGAAAGCCCTTCTTAGATTCTTCCATACTTAATCTTTTCAGTACTTTGTCAATATATGCATTCTGACTTAGGCCAAACAACCTACGTGATCCATCACGATAGATCTTTATTCCAAGGATGTAGGCTACTTCCCCTAAGTCCTTCATGGAGAAGCACTTGGATAACCAAGTCTTTGCCGACTGTAAGTTTGGTATATCATTCCCGATCAGAAGTATATCATCGACATACAATTCTAGGAATGCCACTACGCTCCCACTCACTTTCTTGTAAACACAAGGCTCATCTTCGTTCTTGATAAAACCAAATTCTTTTACGGCTTCATCAAAACGAATGTTCCAGCTCCTTGAAGCTTGCTTGAGTCCATATATGGATTTCTACAACTTGTATACCCTATCAGCTTGTCCATCGAGAATGAAACCATCGGGTTGTATCATATACACATCCTCTTCAAGGTTTCTATTCAAGAAAGCTGTTTTGACATCCATTTGCCAAATCTCATTGTCATGATATGCAACAATCACAAGCATAGTCCGGATGGATTTAATCATGGCAACTGGCGAAAAGGTTTCTTCATAGTCAATTCCATGAATTTTTTTGAAACCTTTGACAACCAGTCGTGCCTTATAAGTATGTATCTTGCCATCCATGTCAGTCTTCTTCTTGAAGACCCATTTACACCCTATGGGTTTTACCCCTTCAGGTGGTTCCACCAAAGACCATACTTGGTTCTAGTACATGGAGTCCATCTCAGATTTCATGGCTTCAAGCCATTTAACGGAATCTGGATCCGATATAGTGTCTTCGTAGGTTTTGGGTTCATCGTCTTGGTAGACTAGTACGTCACCATATTGAGTCATGAGATAACCGTATCTCTCGGGCTCATGGTGTACTCTCCCAGATCTACGTAGCTTCTACGCTACCTAAGGTGGTTCACTTTGATCCACAAGTTGTGGAGTAACCTCCTCTTGATATTCAACCACATTCTGTGGCACATCATCCCGTCCTTCGTCTAGTATATTTTATGGTTCTAGAACTTCATCGAGTTTTACTTTTCTCCCACTAGTACTTCTTAGAAAAAATTCCTTTTCTAGGAAGACACCAGAACGAGAACCAAAAGTTTTGCGCTCTTCTGGGTGGCAGAAATAGTATCGTTTGCATACCCCACAAATATACATTTACAGGATTTTGGGCCCAGCTTGTTTGAAGTCAATTTCTTAACATAAGCTTCGCAACCCCAAATCCTTAGATAAGACAACTTGGACTTTCGCCCACTCCATAGCTCATATGGAGTCTTATCTACAGACTTTGATGGCACATGGTTCAAAATGTGAGTCGCAGTTTCTAGGGCATAACCCTAGAACGATGCAGGTAAATCACTAAAACTCATCATGGACCTAACCAAATCAAGTAAGGTCATATTCGTCCTTTTAGACACTACATTGTGTTGGGGTGTATACGAAGGGGTGAGTTGTGATACTATCCCACATTCCTTCAGGTATTCAGAAAACCCTGAGCTTAAGTATTCACCCCCTCGATCTGACCAAAGAGCTTTAATACTCTTGCCCAACATATTCTATACTTCATTCTTGAATTCCTTGAATTTATCAAAAGCTTCAGATTTATGTCTCATAAGGTAGACATAACCATATCTACTAAAATTATCAGTAAATGTGATGAAGTATGAATATCCACCTTTGGCCTCAATTGTTAGTGGGCCACATACATCATTATGGATAATGCCTAACAGCTCAGTAGCCCTTTCACCTTATCCTATGAAAGGAGACTTGGTCATCTTGCCTAACAGGCATGACTCGCATACCTCAAATGACTGAAAGTCAAAAGGGTCTAAAACTCTATCCCTTTGAAGTTTTGCAATGCAAGTCTTATTAACATGACCCAATCTACAGTGCCAGAGGTATGTTTGGTTTTGATCGCTATGTTTAGCTTTCTTGGTTTCAACATTGAGAATATCTTTTTTGTTTAAATCAGAAACATATAATCCATTATATAACCTTGCAAATCCAAATAGAATACCATTCAAACTAAAGGACAACAATCCATTAGATATCTCAAAATGATACCCTACATTATCCAAAGCGGATACTGAAATAATATTTCTAGAAATAGAAGGTACGTGATAACAATTATGTAGTTCCAACAACAAGCCCGTAGGCAAACATAAACAGTAAGTCCCTACAGCCAATGCTCCATTTCCAACTCGTAGGTCCACCTTTCCCTTAGCGAGCAATCTACTCTACCTTAGTCCCTACAAATCAGTACAAATGTGAGTTCCATATCCTGTGTCAATGACCCAAGATGTTGAGGGAGAGAAGTTAATCTCAATCATAAACATACCTGAAGTCATAGCATTTGACTTCTTCTTGCTTGCAAGGAAAGCCTTGCAGTGTTTCCTCCAATGGCCAGGCTTGCCACAAAAGAAGCAGACTACTTTGGCCTTCCCTATACCACTCTTAGGCCCAAGAGCAACATGTCCTTTGGGCTTGGGCTTGGGCTTGGGCTTGGGTTTGGCCTTGGCCTTACCATTGCCATTACCCTTTCCTTTATTGGCAGCAACCAGTAAAATAGGCTTGGACTTCTTCAAGTCCTGCTCTACAGTCCTCAGCATGTTCAAAAGCTCTGACAGGGTTTTCACCATCGTGTTCATATTGAAATTCATTATGAATGGTGCATAAGAGTTAGACAAGGATTGCAGAATCAAATCCATTTGTAATTCTGCATCCAACTCAAATCCCAAAGTCTCTAGCCTCTCTATGTGCTCGATCATCTTGAGCACATAAGGACCAACTTGGGCTCCCTCAGTCAGACGACTCCCAATAGTGCTTTCGACTCCTTGTACCTCTCATGTTGAGCATTTCCTTCGAAAAGCTCCTTGAGGTGTAGAATAATGGCAGCAGCGTCCATATTCTTATGCTGCTTTTGCAGCACTAGTGTCATCGATGCTAATATCAAACATTGAATGCCATCAGCATCATTAAGGAACTTTTGATAAGTATCCTTTACTTCCTGAGTAGCATTAGGATCAGGCTCAGCCATGTATGGCTTTTCAAGGATATACAATTTCTTTTCCAACTCACATGTTATCAAGGAAATACATGTAATCAACCATCCACATAAAAACTGTAAAATCTGGTACCCTAGGCTCTGATACTATTGTTAGGCAACGATCATACATGATAGAGGAAAAACAAAACATTTACAACATGGATCATTCCTTAGAACCAAGATCAAGGTACAAATTTACAGTTTATATATATTAAATAAGAATCTGCAGATTTTAGTTTAGAGTTTAAGAAATCATACGCACGTTTGGAGGCTTCTCCAACTTGTCTCTGATCGTATTTTACTACTGACCCAAGTGTAGGATCGAACCGGTGTAGTCCACACGAAGATAACCTCAACGAACTAAAGAGGGATTTGCTAAATCCTTTTTAGCCTTTAAGAACCAAGAAGAAAAATCAAAGTAATTTGATTCAAGCAAAAATTGCAAGTTGGCGTGGAGAGTGTTTCAAGGGGTTGCAGTGTTTTTCTTTTTCCAATGAATGAAATGAAATGACTTAAAATATTTCCCAAAGTGTGCACTTATATAGTGCACACTATACCCTATTCCATCATGGGGCTTGGGCTCCAACTTGTTAGAGTAGATGCCCTACAGCCAATCAATTATTGTAGAATTGACTCTCTGTAATAATGTTCATTAATCAATAAAAGGCATTTTATTCTATATCGTGTAAATCATTATTATTGCAATATGTATTGATATACGTCCTTAGAATGGTAGAACCGTGACGAGGGTTTCAAGTGTTTCAAATCTTGATAGTGAGAACCCTGTGAGCACATATAGTGGCCATTCTAGAAACGTCTATAGCCCTAGTATTATTCTGAAGTAAGGGCACAAATAATACGGTAGAGCTATCATAGTGTTGAACGACCCTATCGAAAGGTAGTGACTGATCTCACTTGTCAAGGTTGTTTGGTGACAACCTGGTGCAATATATGTGTGCTTGCTATAGGCGAATACACCGCAACAAGTTCACTAGACTGACACACTAGAGGATTCCATATGGATGGTAACCCCAGTGTCTTTGGAACAAATCCTCTAACAAATGGTGGTGCATGTGATCCTTAGACTTGAGATCACCGAGCACCTTGTGCACCGATTGTGTAGTTTGACACTAGCCTAATGCAATTCTATTTAGAGTTGTCAATACAGTGGTGATTGGCTGTATCAAGGAGTGTATCAAGACTATGGTGGGTAGACAGAGGATTCATCACTCCCAGGTACTGAAGAAGTTATCTTACGGCGCAATTCAGTATATAGCAATGGCACTAAGACTATGGCCATAGTAGGATTGAGTTGTTGCTTTATCCGGATTATAATACAGGTCATTGGTCTAGAAAATGAATACATAATATCGAGAGTAACCGAAGGTTGACACTATCTCTATGCCTTCGTCTCGTCGAGATAACATATGATGAAAGGATCGAATTGTACGGTAACCAAATCATTGACAGGCAGCTACTTTGCTAAATCCGAATCTATCGGGTGGCCATGATGCCTTGCTAGGGGCCAATCTTGGTCTGTGTATAAGTGAGACGTTTAATTGGTGTTAATCGTGATCCTATACACTACCGGTATGATAAGGAGCTTATGGGTCACACACATAGAAAATAATTTAAGACTTAGGAAGTAAGAAGGGCGTTTTTGTCTTTTTAGGCGAAAGGGTATTTTGGTAATTTCATAATGTAATTAAATTTGCTGAGGTCGTAGCCTTTATTTAATTTGTTAGAAAAATTAAATAAGTGAAATTATACTTAAATATGTGTTAGCATATATTTAAATAAATTATCATTATATTTAAATGTTAATATATATATTAATTGATTTTAATTGAAGATAATGATGAATTAAAATAAATATCTAATTGGGATTGTTTAGAAACATGGGGTGTTTGGGTTGGAGCCCAAGCCTATTCCATATGGGAATAGGGCAACTAAAAACATCACTATAAAAGAAAAGTGTTAATTGAAACTAAATAATTCATTCATTATTTCATTTCATTGAAAAAGAAAAGGCTACAGCACCCAAAACACTCTCCCATGCCAGTATTGGTTTTTGCCAAAAATCAAACACTCTTCATTTCTTCTCGATTCTTAAGGCTAGGGAGGATCTAGCAAATCCCTCCTTGTTCCTTGCAATTGTCTTCGTGTGGACTACGTCAGTTCAATCCTATACTTGGGTCGGTAGCAAAACACGTTCATAGACAAACTTGGAGGAGCCTCCAAACGTGCGTATGACTTCTTAAACTCATGATTAATTTTTCTGCAGATTTCTACTTTAATATAAACTGTAAAATTATACCTTTGATCATGGCTCTTTGGAACGATCCTTGTATTTTGATTTTTGTTTTCCACTGCGTATATGGATCGTTTCCTAACACAACCCAAACACTTCTTGTATCCAAACATCCCTTTTAAAATATTTTAATTTCAATTTATCATTATCTCAATTAAATTAAATTAATATATATATATATATATATTAACATTTAACAATAATGATAATTTATTTAAATATATGCGAACACATATTTAAACATAATCTCACTTATTTAATTTTTAATATCAAATTAAATAAAGGCTACGACCTCAGCAAATTTAATTGCACTGTGAAATTACCAAAATACCTTTTCGCCTAAAAAAGACGAAAACACCGTTCTTCTAAGCTGGCTCTTAAAATTATCTTATATGTGTGTGACTCATAGGCTCCTCATCACACTGGTAGTGTGTAGTATCGTGATTAACACCAATTAATCGTTTTACTACACACAGACTAAGATTGGCCCCTAGCAAGGCATCATGGCCATCCGATAGATTTGGATTCAGCGAAGCAGCTACCTGTCAACGATATGGTTATCGTACAATCTGATCCTTTCATCATCCGTTATCTTGACGAGACCGTGGCATAGAAATAGTGTCAACCTTGGTTACTCTCGATATTATGTATTCAGTTACTAGATCAATGACCTGTATTATAAATTGGATAAAGCAACAACTCAATCCCACTGTGGCCACAGTTTTAGTGTCATTGCCATTTACTCAATTGCACTATGACATTGTAACAACTGCTGTAAACTAGTACAATGCATGCATAATAACAATAGAAAATGGGCCCAAAACTTTTCCTTTTTATTATAAGTCATACGTCTTTTATACACAAAGAACGTCATTTACAAAAATGCCATTTTAAAAGACAAAACAGGGGAAACAGTGTAGCTATTACTCCTCGCTTGCCGACGCCCCTCCGACTGCATCATCACCTAGATCCTGCATCCACAAAGGAAAATAACGGGGTGAGCACAAAATAATGCTCAGTAAGTAAAACCCTCTATCTGTCTATCCCCGATGGGGGTAAAAATTTTTACTCTTAATTCTTTCCTCACACTTTCTGTTGTTTCCTACTAAACGTCATGGCCTCATCTTACCGGAGGTACGGCCGGATGGCGTTCACACAGCACCATCTCACTCTTCATGACTATCGGGTGGAATTCACATAGCACCAACCCGTTCTTAGTGACTACCGAGTGGGGATCACGAAGCACCTACCCGTTTTCATAACTATCGGGTGGAGACCACATAGCACCTACCCGTTCCTCGTGACTTTCGGGTAACGTCACCAAGCATTAACCTGTTCCTAATCACTGTCGGGTGATGATCACAAAGCATCAAACCATCTCTAATAAATATCGGTGATGATCACAAAGCATCAACTCCTTTTCTAATAACAACCGAGTGATGGTCACAAAGCATCCACCCATTTCTAATATTATCAGGTGATGATCACAAAGCATCAACCCATTCTCATAACTGTCAGGTATGATCACAAAGCTCCACCCATTTCTAATACTCTTCTCATTCATTGTATTCTAGCACTTCTCATTCTCTCTACCCTTAGAGTAGTTGCATCCACAAGTTCTCTACTCATGAACAGTGCATACACAAATTTTCCTACTCTTTCTTAGGTCACTTCCAATGCACAATTAATGCCTATGGATGGTTCATCTCGACTAATGCACTTATGAAATCCAACATGCAATATTGCAGAATTAAGGTTCTACTATACTCAAACCTCTATTAGGCATTTCATCAAAACACTCAAGTGCATAATAAAACTCTATTATAACAATAATTCTAAATCTTTCTCTAGCCATCCAAAATGGGGAGAAACCCCCTTACATACCACATGACCGCCAAAGAAAGACTCTTCCAAAAGGGTTCGCAATACCCTTCAATTGCATCTCAAACTACCTTTCTAACCCACATCTCACTTCTTATAATTGCAATGTATAAACAACCCACAAACTAGAAATCTCTATTTAAGCCTCAATAACATGGCATATAACATGTATATACATACAACATAAGTGCTATCAAAACCCTAATCAAGAAAATTCCCAAATCTCAACTTGGGTTGGGTTACTTACCTTGTTATGGAGAGATTTCACTAACTCTTCCTTTCACTTGGTTTGCTTGACTTTTTCTCTACTCTTAAACAAAAGAACAAAAACCCTCAATATTTAATATCTACAAACCTCACAAAGCTTCACAACAAAGCAAGAATCCTTACCTTAGATGACTTAATTGATTTTCTACCCCAAATCACTCCAAAAGCCCTTTAAAACTCCTTGATCAAAAGAAAGAGAATTTGAGAGGAAGCAAGAGAGTAGAGTGGCGATGGAGAAGAAGATGAAGGGTTTGCAATGACTTAATTCCTTTTAATATTATAACACAAGCATTCCCATTTTGCCCTTACTCTTCTTTAGGAATTCTATCTATATCCTTTGATTCATTACAACATACCCCCATGCAACATATTCTCCATGAAAATTCCTTACTTTTACTCCCCACTTTTCTTGCTAATTAGGGGTAGAATGATCAAATTGCCCTTAGGGAAGAAAATATCTAAAACTTAACAAACATTTTGATCAGCCTGTCGTCGCGGCGAGGAGCTTCTGTCCGCACGGCGAAACTGTCCAGTAGCTTCCCGTGGCTTCAACACCTCTTCGCCGCGGCGAAGATTCTTCTTCGCCCCGGCGAAGCTTGGAACATTGAACTTCTTCTATTCCAACCAATATCAGGGCAAGTATTCAATAACACTCAATCAAAGGTCAACCAACAATATTACCAAAAAACCAACTCAAATAAGAGCAAAAGAAGAAACAATAACTATGTACCTGAAGTGGGGCGTTAACGATAACTTCTCCACACCCGAGAGTGATGAATCCTTTGTCTATCCACCATAATCTTGATGCTTCCTTGATGTAGCCAATCACACCGTTTGACAGCTCTGAGTAGAACTGCGTTATGTTAGTGTCAAACTACACCAATCGGTGCACAAGCACTCCGGTGATCTCAAGTCTAAGGATCACATGCACCACCATTCGTTAGAGGATTTGTTCCATAGACACTGGGGTTACCATCCATATGGAATCCTCTGGTGGGTCAGTCCAGTGAACTTGCTGTGGTGTAATCGCCTACAGCAAGCACCCATGTGTTGCACCAGGTTGTCACCAAACAACCTTGACAAGTGAGATCAGTCACTGCCTTTCGACAGGGTCGTTCAACACTATGATAGCCTTACCGTATTATTTGTGCCCTTAGTTCAGAATAATACTGGGGCTACGGACGTTTCTAGAATGGCCACCATATGTGCTCATAGGGTTCTCACTATCAAGATTTGAAACACTTGATACCCTCATCACGGTTCTAGCATTCTAAGGACATATATCAATACATACAATGATGATTTACGTGATATAGCATAAAATGCCTTTCATTGATCAATGAACATTATTACAAAGAGTCAATTCTATAATAATTGATTGGCTCTAGGGCATCTACTCTAACAGTAGAGGTATCTAATAGGGAACTGAGATGAACTTTAGAAAAGACCATTGCCTCCAGAAAAGATTGGTCTTTGCGGTTGGATGATGCATTGTGGGCATATAGAACAGCTTTTAAAACCCCTATTGGTATGTCCCCATATAGACTTGTTTTTGGTAAAGCATGCCATCTCCTTGTTAAACTTGAGCATTGTGCATATTGGGCTACAAAATTTCTTAACTTTGATATGCAAGCTATAGGTGAAAACAGGTTGCTGCAATTGAATGAGATGGATGAATTTCGGAGTCAGATTTATGAGAATGCGAAGATCTATAAAGAGAGAACAAAAAAATGGCATGACAAGCATATCACGAAAAGAGAGTTTGTCAAAGGGGAAAGGGTGTTGCTCTATAATTCTAGACTCAGACTTTTTCCAAGTAAGTTAAGGTCCAGATGGTTAGGACCTTTCACAGTCACCCAAGTGTTTCTTTCTAGCGCCATTGAGATTTCCCATGAGGAGAAAGGCATGTTCAAGGTGAATGGACAATGTCTCAAGCATTATGAAGATGGAGGAAGGAAAAAAGATAAGATCTCCATGGCACTGAATGAACCAGAATAAGCAAGCGCAGAAAGTCAAGCTAACGACTCTAAATTAGAAATATAATTTTTTTTCTCTCTTCTACAATTATTTTATTTTTGTTTGATTGTGTTTTTATTTTTGTTGTGTTATCGTTGGAACAAGGAACAAATTTGGGGGATGCTTAAGTGATAGAAGAAGAAGACAATTTTGAGTAGAATAGAACACAGGGTACTCTGTGTCACTTTACACAGTCGTGGCCATGTTGAAGGATAAAAAGCTTGTAGAGTCCAGCCTTCACCACGGGGTACCCCGTGTTATTTTACACTACCGTGGCTTCACCAAAAAAAAAAAAAAAAAAAAACCTAGAGACTAGTGTCCCAGTGTCAATGATTGCTTGCTCATTCTTGAAGCCAAATTCCTAGTTGTTTTGTCCTCTCAAATTTCAGGGAAGTTTTTGTCTCTCATTTTCAGTTTTTTGTTTTTCTTCTCTTTGTTTTTCATGCATTGAGGACATTGCATTCTTTAAGCTTGGGGGAGTGGGCAGTTTGGTTTGTGTTGCATTATTGATGGTCTGTTTCTTTGGTTTGGTGTGTTTGTTTTTAGGAAGTGTTTATTTTATTTGTGTTTTTGGTTTTTGGTTTTTATTTTGTGTTTGTTTTTGTTGCATGATGTTTATTCTATTTGTAATTTTGATACAATCCCAAGCAAAACTTTGTGGAGTCCCTAAATTATTTATTTATTTATTTATTTTTTGTGCGATGGACTTTGTAATCATTTGGAGTAGTGGTACTTTCAAGTCATTGAAAGGATTTGAACATGCTTATGTCTTTAGGAATGCTGAAGAGTATGTGAGTCTAGATGGTTGTGAAATTTCTAGTTTATTACTTGACTTTGTTGTGTACTAGTTGAGACCTGCCTTCACTCCCTTGAAAAAAAAAAATACTGCATTTATAGTTTCTTATGTTTGAATAAACTACTCTATTGTTTCGAGCCGCTTACTAACCAGGAGTATTCATGAGACGCATTTTTACTTTTGCTTCAAACTGTGGCTAGAATTATGAGTATGCAAAGCACTTTAGGTGTTGTGACATTGCTGAGTAACTGGGGGCAACCATCACCAATGGGTGCATTCGCGTAAAATGGTAATGTGACAATTTGATGAAACTCATAAAAAAAAAAAAAAAAAGAAGAAACAACAACAATAAATAATCAGGGGGTTAAGTATAAACTCTTATAAGGCATGATCTTGTTAGGGAAAGATTAGAGTTGCACAATTAGCTGGGTTGTATGCTTGGATGCATGAATTTCATTTAAAGCATGTTGGTTTTCTTTACTTGATCTTGGAACTGCCGCAAATCCATGATGATTTCTGAGTTTGTTTTTCTGATATTCTCTTTACTCGAGGACGAGCAAAGGACTAAGTTTGGGGGAGTTGATAAGTTACATAAATTTAGTGTTTTTAGGTTTGTTTTTATAACCTTCTAGTTAATTTCTCATTTGTTTTCTTTGTTTTGATGTTAGTTTTTGTTAAGTTAGAGATGTGAATGGTCAGCTATTGTTTTGGAGAATTTTTGTAATTTTCAGACGTTAATTGAGTAGAATGGAGCATTGGAATGAAATCGGGATTCAAAGCTTGAAGAAATTGAGATTAGCTGACAATTTTGAAGGCTATGGCATTGCCTTGGTGGTTCACCACGACCATGGTGGTGGAATGAGGATAAAATATCGAGGACAGGAAGCACCATGAGTTTACTTGTTTACTTAGGACTTTTTTCTTTTCTTTAGTTTTTCTTTCCTTGTTTGCTTAGGACTCTTTTGGGTATTTAAGTGTGATTAAGATTACTTCTTAGGAGACTAATTTTGCCTATTCTTGGAGATAGATTATTGTGTAACAAAAGAAAAAAGGAGAATCAAGAACAAAATTCATCACAGAGTTTGTCTTTACTTTTTCAATATGATTTATTTCTTGGATTCTACTCTTGTTTCTTTTATTATGAACTAATTTTCTCTGGCTAAGACTACGGATAGTCTATTTATGGATCTGTGATCAATCTTCTACTCCATGGTCAGTGAATTATTTTTCTAATGATAAGCTTATATTTTGCGCTTAATGCTATTAGGAACCTGATCAATTTCTGATAGGATTAACTTATGTTGAAAGCTAGAGGATTTCATAAAGCTTAATGCTCCTCTATTTCATTAAATCTATATAGAGATATCTAGGTTGTGAGATAGAAGTAGAATTAATATTGCTTGAGAAAGAATATTGTTTAACCTAGGAAATCCCATTGTCACATTACTTAAATAAATTCATTGACCATAGTAAATCGAGGGGTGCAAAGAAGTTATAGATGAGCCTGAAGTCTTAGCTATTTTCTCTCATTGAATTCTTAATTTTAGTTTTACTGTAATTTTTCGTTTCTAATTTTTCAACTTTTAATATTTTTAGTTTTAAAGATCATCATTCTAAGTTTTGATTATCTAGATAAAGTTAAGACTAATTAACATTTCAGTACTTGTTTATGCAATCCCTTGGGTATGATAACCTGTATTTTGTTACACTATATTACTTGAGACTAGTGCACTTGCTAGTAGTTGTTTTAAACAATACAACAACAAACAAAAATTCATTCAATTAAAAAAAAAAAAAAAAAACCCCTAGCCACTCTCTCTCTCTCTCTCTCTCTCTCTCTCACACACACACACGTTTTTGATAGATTGAATCAAAGAATTTTCTTCTTGGTTTTTTCCGGATTCTTGAAGCCTTTCATTATTCTAGCAAAATAGTACAAAGGTTCTATGGATTATCTTCGTGTGGACAATGTGAGTGCAATTCTACATTGAATCGGGAAGTGAGATCAAAATCAGAGATATTTGAAGGAGCTTCCAAACGTTCGTAAATATTTTAAATCCTTGTATGGATTTGTTTTTATATAGATTTTATTTTTGTCATGTAATCAATACAATCTATACTCGGATCTTGGCAAAAGGTAATTGATTTTCCATTTTAACTTTTGTTTTTCCACTGCATACGGTTGATCAATTACTTACAGTGCTGACTCAAGAGTTCTGGTTTATGAAGGATCTTCTTAAGGAGGAAGGTGGTCAAGACCACGATGGGGTGGCATTGGAAGTACAACCTTAACTTCTTTGAGGTGATGATTAGAGCAAGTGCTAGCTGAAAGGAACCATGTCATGGCAAGTGTGGAATAATTAAAAAAATTCTTGCCATGGAATGATCTCTTTTACCAAAGATCATGATTTCGACATGATAATCAACATAAACTAAATCAAACAACCATACAAGGTTCGATTTAATACCTTCGTTGGCGGCTCCTTCTCTGGATATCTCCAATTAATTGCTATCAACCCAATGTAAGATTAAGTATGTTGGTATCTACATGAAGGCAGGCTCAGGATCACCCTAAGATTAATTGCTAAACCAATCTTAAGCTTAAGGAAGGGAGGCGGAAGTAAGAGAGAGAACTCTGTTGGGTGGCTAGGGTTTTCACATTTGGGAGAGAAAGAAAATGTTTATTTTTCCTTCCAATTATTTTCACTTTAAAATTATTATCCAATTAAAGACCCTCCTCCTTTTACATAGTGTCAATCCAAAGAGGAATTCAAATAAGGATTGCGATCCTTGAATCCCTATCAAGAAAGGATTGCACCAATCTATAAGGAAAGGATAATATCTCTTAAGATATTATCCCATTTAAATATTAAATATTAAATTAAATAAATAAAATCATTTATTTAGTTCAATAAATATATATAAACAAATTAAATAAATATATTCATTTAATCCATATATATATTTATAAAAATATATTTAATATTTGGGTTTTTAATATATCTACATATTTAATTAAATTAAATATATATCTCCATATTAATCAAAATTAATATGAATCAAATTTTCTAAAAACTCTTGCAATAAATTGGATAATGGAGTCAACCCCTTAGTAAAATTACCAAAGTGCCCTTTTCACCTAAAATAACGAAAATGCCCATGGACTCCCAAATTACCGAAATACTCAGTCAATTTGTACGTCACCTCTCTTCACCATTTCTCTGCTGAGATGGTATTGCTGGAGTATGTGCTTGGATCTTTGGTGAGATCGTGGTTCTTTAGAGCTTGAGCTACAACACCATTTTTGTTGCAGTAAAGCACAACTGGATCAACAGTGCTCAGAACTACTTCTAGTTCAGTCAAGAACTTCTTGATCCAAACAGCCTCTTTGGCCGCATCACCCAATGCAATGTACTCGACTTCTGTTGTATAATCCACTACAGTGCTTTGTTTTGAACTTTTCCAGCTCACTGTAGCCCTATTAAGACAGAACACGTAACCTAATTATGATCGATAGTCATCCTTGTTAGTTTGAAAATTGGCATCACTGTATCCTTTTATAGTGAGATCATCTTCTCCTCCATAAACTAAGAACATATCCATAGTCCTCTTTAGGTACTTAAGAGTGTTCTTGACTGCTATCCAATGTTTTTCACCTGGATTCGATTAATATCTACTTCAAATGCTCAAGGCATATGAGACATGAATCCTAGTACATAGCATGGCATACATGATGGATCTTATTGTTGAAGAATAAGGAATACTGCCTAACCTATCTCTCTCCTCCTGTGTTTTAGGACACATATCCTTAGAGAACTTCTTGATCCAAACAACCTCTTTGGCTACATCACCCAATGCAATGTACTCGGCTTCCATTGTATAATCTGCTACAGTGCTTTGTTTTGAACTTTTTCAGCACACTACAGCCCTATTAAGATAGAACATGTAACCTAACTTGTTAGTGAATGACCCACTTACGCAACGGAAAACAAAAACATAAATGACATGGATCGTTCCTTAGAACCAAGATCCGGGTATAATATCACAGTTTATACAATATATATAAATTAAATCTGCAGAAAATCAGATTCAAGGTTCAATAATCTTACACACATTTGGTGGCTCCACCAACTTTGTCCTTGAACGTTTTTACTACCGACCCAAGCGTAGGATCAAACCGACGTAGTCCACATGAAGACAATTGCAAGGAACTAAGGAGGGATTTGCTAGATCCTCCTTAGCCTTAAGAAACAAGAAGAAAAATCAAAGAAGAACTTTGATTCTTTGCAAAACAAAAGTGGCGGGGCTGTGCATTTTCCTTTTCAATGAAAGAATGAATGAATAAAAAAATTCTCTCATTTTTCAATTAATACTTTTCTTTTATAGTGTTATTTTACTTGCCCTATTCCCATATGGAATGGGCTTGGGCTCTAACCCAAACACCCCATGTTTCCAAACACCCTCTAATTAGATATTTATTTTAATTCATCATTATCTTCAATTAATATATATTAACATTTAACAATAATTATAATTTATTTAAATATATGTGAACACATGTTTAAACGTAATTTCACTTATTTAATTTTTCTAATAAATTAAATAAAGGCTACAACCTCAGCAAATTTAATTGCACTGTAAAATTACGAAAATACCCTTTTGCCTAAAAAGACGAAAATGCCCTTCTTTCTTCTTGGCTCTTAAATTATCTTCTATGTGTGTGATCCATAGGCTCCTCATCATACCGATAGTGTATAGTATCGCGATTAATACCAATTAATCGTCTTACTAAACACAGACCAAGATTGGCCTCTAGTAAGGCATCATGGCCACACGATAGATTCGGATTCAGCAAAGTAGCTACCTGTCAACGATATGGTTATCGTAAATCCAATCCTTTCATCATCTGTTATCTCTACGAGACCGAGGCATATAAATAGTGTCAACCTCAGTTACTCTCGATATGATGTATTCAGTTACTAGACTAATGACCTGTATTATAATCCGGATAGAGCAACAACTCAATCCCACTGTGGCCATAGTTTTAATGTCATTGTCATATACTAAATTGCGTCATGAGATAACTTCTCCTGTACCTGGGAGTGATGAATCCTCTGTCTATCCACCATAGTCTTGATACACTCCTCGATGCAGCCAATCACCACTGTATTGACAGCTCTGAAAAGAATTGCGTTATGCTAGTGTTAAACTGCACCAATCAGTACACAAGGCACTTTGGTGATCTCAAGTCTAATGATCACATGCACCACCATTCGTTAGAGGATTTATTCCATAGACACTGGGGTTACCATCCATATGAAATCCTCTGGTGGGTTACTCCAGTGAACTTGCTGCGGTGTATTCGCCTCCAGCAAGCACCTATGTGTTGCACCAAGTTGTCACCAAACAACCTTGACAAGTGAGATCAGTCACTGCCTTTCAATAGGGTCGTTCAACACTATGATAGCCTTACCGTATTATTTGTGCCCTTACTGTAGAATAATACTGGGGCTACGGACGTTTCTAGAATAGCCAC
The DNA here is from genome assembly GCF_008641045.1 of Pistacia vera. NCBI lineage: Eukaryota > Viridiplantae > Streptophyta > Magnoliopsida > Sapindales > Anacardiaceae > Pistacia > Pistacia vera. Next base: position 831,272 of record NW_022195314.1, on the reverse strand, counting down.
CATATGTGCTCATAGGGTTCTCACTATCAAGATCTGAAACACTTGATACCCTCGTCATGGTTTTACCATTCTAAGGACATATATCAATACATATTGCAATAATAATGATTTACGTGATATAGAATAAAATGCCTTTTATTATTGATTAATGAACATTATTACAAAGAGTCAATTCTACAATAATTGATTGGCTCTAGGGCTTCTACTCTAACATAACTGCGATTGATAGTCATCCTTGTTAGTTTGAAAACTGGCATCATTGTATCCTCTTACAATGAGATCATCTTCTTTTCCATAGACCAATAACATATCCATAGTCCTCCTTAGGTACTTAAGAATGTTCTTGACTGCTATCCAATGTTTTTCACCTGGATCCAATTGATATCTACTACAAATGCTCAAGGCATATGAGACATCAATCCTAGTACATAGCATGGCATACATGATGGATCTTATTGTTGAAGAGTAAGGAGTACTGCCTGACCTATCTCTCTCCTTCTGTGTTTTAGGACACATATCCTTAGAGAGATACACACCATGTGACATTGGAAGACAACCTTTCTTTGAATCTTCCATACTTAATCTTTTTAGTACTTTGTCAATGTATGTACTTTGACTTAGTCCCAGCAACCTATGAGATCTATCACGATAGATCTTTATACCAAGGATGTAGGTTGTTTCCCCTAAGTCCTTCATGGAGAAACACTTGGATAACCAAGTCTTTACCATTTGCAAGTTTGGTATATCATTCCTAATGATTAATATGTCATCGACATACAACACTAGGAATGCCACTGCGCTCCCAGTGAATTTCTTGTATACACAAGGCTCATGTTCATTTTGTATAAACCCAAATTCCTTTATGGCTTTGTCAAAACAAATGTTCCAGCTCTGTGATGCATGTTTGAGTCCATAAATAGATCTCTTCAACTTCCATGCCTTCCCTACTTGTCCATCAAGAACGAAACCATCGGGTTGCATCATATAGATGTCTTTTTCAAGGTTTCTGTTCAAGAAAGTAGTTTTGACATCCATCTGCCAGATCTCATAATCATGGTATGCAACAATAGCTAGCATAATTCTGATGGACTTTAGCGTTGCTACTAGAGAGAAGGTTTCTTCAACCTTTTGCAACCAACCGTGCTTTATAGGTTTGAACAGGTCCATCCATGTCAGTCTTCTCCTTGATGACACATTTACACCCTATGGGTTTGTGTAAAGCAGCCCCCCCCCCCCCCCCCCCCCCCCCCCCCTCCCCCCCCCCCCCCCCCCCCCCCCCCCCAACAATTAGGTATCCTCTGAATATCCCTCAATGAGAATCTCGGGGATACATGTCTAGAGAACGAGTTGTATTTAGAAAAATCCTGTGTAAGAATAATAATAGTAATATCCAAAACATTCATATAAGATGTGACATAGGATCCAAACTTATAATTTCAAAAACTTTAAGAATTTATCTGAAAATTACACAATCAAAACATATTTATAGGGTGGAAGCTTCCAAAGGTGTTTCAGAAACATTTATCATTTACATTATTTATATCAAGATGACAATAATCATCTCCCCTCACGTGTAGCCCCACTATCTCTAGCATCCTTTGCTTCTGGTCTACCTGCAAAGCAATCAACAATGAAAGGGTGAGCGTTAATCACTTAGTAAGGAATGATCCATTTCATTCTAAATGTGCTATTTAACCTTCATTTAAACACATTCATTCACATACCACACCTCTTTTGCATCTAAGTATGGTTCCTTTTCTTTACTAACTCATATACTTTTCATCATCTTCCCAATGGTCATATAAAACATCAAGTGTACACATACAAATAAGTATATAAACATAGTGCACACACATCACATGTCATGATATAACATCTAAATATCATCTAACATGAGTACAAATCATCTCATGATGTAAATAACATCATAACTCATGTAATGCAACTAAATGCATATGAATCATTTAACGTCTATTCGATCAGACTTTTCTTAGCATCTTAAGCACTTCATATCATCTAGTTTCAAATTCATCTAGAGCTCATATCATCGAGAGGCATGCTTATGCGTTATTTAGCATCTAAAGCATATATTCATCTTTCCTCTCATCTAGCCGCAAATTCATCTAGAGCTCATATCATCGAGAGTCGTGCTTACGCGTTATTTAGCATCTAAAACATATGTTCATCATTCCTCAACCAGAATACGAGGATATGCTTACACGTTAATTAGCATCTAAAGCATATATTCATCTTTCCTCTCATCTAGCCTCAAATTCATCTAGAGCTTATATCATCGAGAGGCGTGCTTACGCGTTATTTAGCATCTAAAGCATAAATTCATTATTCCTCAACCGGTATACAAGGATATGCTTACGCGTTTTCCATCATGTCTATATGAATCTCTAACATCTTATGGCATGTAAATACATATTTTAGTGAGCGTAATACTTTTAATTCATCTATGGATTATCAATCCATTTACATTACCTCTTGCTCACATTCATCATCTTAAAACATGTATTGCATTACATCTTCATGCCATTTCATAACATTAATCATGCTTTGAAATCATGACCATGTATATCTTTCAAAGATCATCTAACTAATGGGTAAAATCACATCAATATATAATTAATTCATAATCATAAGAATTAATTATGTTATATCTTAAACTTTAATAACTAGAAGCTTATACTTCAGGCCATTTTCCATCCATTTCCTAAATGATCTGGCTCTTGGTTTAAACATAAAAGTTGTAGGGCTATGTCTTATATTTCTAGTGCTTCAAGAATCGTCTCATTTTGATTTTTATAACTCAAGTGATGGTCTAAATACTGAAGCATGTTTAACATAACCCCTAAGCTTACCAAATCCGATTTTTTCATATTAAACTATGCCGCATCAATTCCTATTGACAATTAACCAATAGGTCAACTTATGGATCAAATAAACCTCCCCTTATTAGTCTTTAACATCTTAAAGGAAGTGTAAAATCTCTTTCCCATAATCATCCATTATTGTTATAACATTGTCAGCTAATGCAAACAACACATCAACACTTCTAATAGCAACCATTCAACACCATGTGGCCTCCAATACTACAAGTTTTGCCACAATCAACATCAATACTTCATTTTCTTCAATTAAGCATAACAACTCATAAAACATAAATGCAATAACTTCATGTATAATGAATTCAAGGCAATAAATAACATGAAATGAGTTCAACTACACTTACCATCAACTAATTCTATGCCTTAAAGCCTTAATTTAAGATTTCATAAAAATCTACAAACCTTAGCATAATCCCTAAAGTCATGGGAGGTTCTTCCTTACCTTTTAAAGAATTCCTCTAACAAATTCTTTGCCTTTGTCTTCTTTCACACCTTAATCCTACATATATAACATTATACCTCAACATCCACTTCAAATCTTCAAATCACATCAAAACTATGGTTTTTAATCCTTACCTTAAACCCTTCAACTTGAAGATCCAAGGCTCCTATCTTGTTCTCCTTGAAAAAATATGCAAGACTCCTTTAAAACTCAGAGAGGGAAAGCTTGTTTCATGGAAGATTTGAGAGAAAATGGAAGAAAGGTTGAAGAAATGCTATCTCCCTTGGCTTGAACGAATTTCCTCTCATTTATAGGAAAATATTTCATTAATTTTTCAAAATTATGCTATTGGCCCAATTATTTTAATTGTATAACTCATAAGTCCTTAATTCTTCATATAAGGGCATTTTGGTCATTTGACACTAAACATAATTATTACTTAATTAATACCATTAAATCAATTAATCCTACTCATCCTTGACTTTTGCAATGCATATCCATAGGCAAAATGACTATTTTTCCCCTAATACCCTTTTATGGATACGGATAATTGATTTATACCATTCCAAATGAATTGACTATTTTTCCCTTAGTTAGATTTTATGCTTTTTAACATAAAATTAACATCTAAAGGACTATTTTGAGTTAGGAACATACCTTTGACATCTTGGGTATTACATGGCCATTTTGAGTCTCGAGAAAACCATACCTCTTTGGCTCATGACGTATGCTGCCAACCCTACGTGATTCTTATGTTGGAGGTTCGCTTTGTTCCTGTAAAACCCCTCCCTAGCCGAGTATTTCCTAAGTATCCCTTGGCAATTAAGAACCTAGAAAACGCACGCCTAGGAAAGAAGTTTATTTTAAAATCCTATTAAAAGAATAAACTTGTAGTTTAAAAATATATCTATTTTTATTTTAAAACATTTTAATTTCTAAACTATATTAAGTTCATTGTACAAGTAAAAAATATAGTTTCCTTTCTTGGAGTACATTATGAAATCCATAGTAGTACTTACGAGAACATACACACTTTTACAAAATTTACTAGCAATTTGATTTCTTTTATTAACACAAACATATATACTCCATAATAACATGGACATATTTACTGCATTATGAGATATAAACATAATTACTACACTAAATACTAGCAAAACCATTCAAAAGTCATAATTAAAACATCCCTTCATGCTCATAGCGTCCCTTGGAATCCTCTCCCAGCTTCATGCCTTAATCCTTACCTGCAAAACATTTTAAAACATTTCGTGGGGTGAGCGCTAATCGCTCAGTAAGGAATATGGCCATTTATAAACTATTAAGGTTCATTATACATCATTTTACAAGTATATTACTTAGGACCTTACCTACCTACAAAATATGACCTTCATTCTTTAACATAACAAGTTCATAAAACATATCATACACTTTGGACTTTTCTCATAAACATAAGTCATAACATAATCATACATAATATAACATAGAACATATATGACTTATGAAATATTCATGTACATGGCATGCTTATTTCTTTTGTCTTTATACTTGATGGTTTCATTAGTCTTTGTTATCCGATCGGATTCATTTAAACCATTACCTTGTTCTTGGTCGTCACCTCAAAGGACTCATGGTTTCCATAAGAATTCCATTCCTCTGATCTTGGTTTATACCTCAAGAGACTCATGGAATTCATTCTTTAACATTTCATAAATTTTTTATAAGACAACTAAATAAGCTATATGCATTACCATTATGAATGCAAACATATGGACTAACATATTCCATGCTCAATCATACTATATTCTCCTACTAAACTTCTTAACTTAATTCATTCAATTTCTCATACAATACAAGGAATTTCAGTAGTAAGATTATTCAGGGGTTTATTAGAATTAGAAACAAATGGGAATTTCCATTAAGAAGGTGGATGCCATACAGTTCGTTACTTTCAAGCAATTTTTCCATTATCTTCTAATTCGAATTTATTTTTGGCTAAAACATAAAAGTTTTAGGTCTGTTTCTCAAATTTTTAACACTTCAAGAATCAACTCAATCGGACTTCTATAACTTCAGTTATGACTGATTCAGTGAAGCATGTACAGTATAAGTCTCAAAAAGCCAAATCCGAATTCTATTCATTTTAACCATGTCACCTTCATTTGCACATTCATATCATTTGCCATATCATTCTTAGTATAAAAGGCCATAAAAACCTCCCTTTTTACAGAACCAAAAAGTGCCAAAACATCGTCCAACTACAAATCTCTTAATTGGCATAATCATCCTCCACATGCACACATACACCAATCAACACACCCATTTAAACAATCCATAACCAAAACATAGCATCACACTCATATTAACATAAATAAATGTAAGTTTCATAAACCCTAGGTGTTATCAATTGTAGTCATAAGGGAGATTTTTTCCTTACCTTAGTATTCAAAGCACAAAGGTACTCCTCCTTGGCTCCAAAGTTTCACCTTTCTACCTTACACACACAACCACTTATGAATTTCTCTTTTAACTAAAAAATTCAGAAAAACTAGGGTTTTGAAACTCACCTTTAACCCTGAAATTGAAGTTCTTTAAGGGTGGATGGTGATCTCCTTTGAAAATCAACTTGAAATCCTAAGAAAATTTGAGAATAAAAGCTTGGATTAGTGGCTTTTATGGTGGATTTGAGAGATGAAGAAGAAGATGATATATTTGGGGTCTCCAAGGCCGACTACTCTCTCTTTAAACCTTGTAAATATTCATTCCATTGATACTCTAATGTGATTGGTCAATAAAAGTTAGATATAAAGGTCATTTGGCATAAATTTTTCATATAAGGGCGTTTTGGTCATTTCTACCACAACATAAAGATAAGTACTCATTTAATGCCATTTGACTTCTTTAAAACACTTAACCATTAAGTAATTCTACTAGGTAAATGACTAATTTACCCTTGGTGCACTTTTATGGACACTTAAATCATATGGTTTTGTATGAAAAGACCATTATACCCTTGGTTACCGTTTATGCCATTTAACCTTATCAATCAACTTTATAACCATTCTACCCTCATTTCTCTTCAATGACATCATCCTTTACACTTTATAATGGCCACATCTCGAAATACATGTAAATTGACCATTTTACCCTTCCATTCAAAAAAAGAAAATTACTTGAAAAGTAAATTTCATACCTTAAGGCATTGGAATAATAACGCAGGGTTTACAGCTCCCTGTGGAAAGATCTCCTCATGATGCTTAACCATCTCTAATGGCACATCATCTTGTCCATCGTTTGATGCATCTTGTGGCTCTAGAACTTCATCAAGTTCTACCTTTCTTACACCATCTTCTCTTTGAAGGAATTCCTCCTCTAAGAAGACTCCAGTTCAAGCAACAAAAACTTTCTGCTTAGCTAGATTGTGGAAATAGTATCCCCTTGTCTGTTTAGGATACCCCACAAAGATACATTTCTCTGATTTTGAGGCAAGCTTGTACGAAGCCAATTTCTTGACATAAGCGTTGTAATCCAAACTCTTAGATGAGACAAAATGGGTTTTCGCCCGTTCCATGTTTCATTCGCAACCTCTAAGGTATAGCCTCAGAACAATGTGGGTAAATCTATAAAACTCATCATTGATCGACATATCCATCAAGGTTCGATTCCTCTTCTCAGACACTCCATTGTGTTGAGGTGTGTAATGAGGTGTGAGTTGAGATATAATCCCACATTCCTTAAGGTATGCATCAAACTTTGATCTCAAGTATTCTCCTCCCCTGTCGGATCGGAGAACCTTGATATTCTTACCTAATTGATTCTGTACTTCGGTCTTGAATTCTTTGAACTAGTCAAAGGATTCAAACTTATGTCTCATTAAGTAGACATATCCAAATCTACTAAGATCATCAGTAAACATGATGAAGTAAGAATATCCACCTCTGGCTTGTACTAATAGCGGCCCACATACATCACTATGGATGATGCCTAACAGTTCCTTTGCCATTTCATTGTGTCCAGTAAAAGGTGACTTAGTCATTTTGCCTACTAGGCATGACTTGCATACCTCATAAGACTTAAAGACAAATGGGTCCAAAACTCCGTCCTTATGGAGTTTTGCTATGCGAGTCTGGTTCACATGACCAAGCCTACAATACTATAGGTAAGTTTGATTAAAGCTATCAACCTTGGCTTTCTTATTCTCTAGATTGAAAATCTCATTATTTCTTAATTCTAGAACATACAAACAATTATGTAATCTTGCAATTCCATATTGAATACCATTAAAATTGATTGACATCAATCCATTAGTTATTATAAACTAATATCCAATGTTGTCCAAAGCAGACACAGAAATAATATTCTTTGAAATTGAAGGAACATAAAAAAAATTTGTGAGTTCCAATACAAGGCCCAAAGACAAACTTAAATAATAAACCCCTAGAGCTAATGCAGCACCGCGTGCTCCATTCCCAACTTGTAGGCCCACCTCTCCTTGATCAAGTAGTCTACTCTATCATAGTCCCTACACAGAAGTGCAAATATGAGAACCACATCTTATGTCAATAACCTAAGATGTAATAGGAGATACATTGATTACAACCATGTACATACCTTTAGAAGAAGATGTAGGCCTTTTCCTCTTCTTTCTTGTTAAGACGGTCTTGTAATGTTTCTTCCAGTAGCCAGGTTTGCCAAAGCGAAAGCAAACATCCTTCCTTTCCTCAACAATTCCTTCCAACCTATTGAGAAGTCTAGGTAGAGTCATCTCATGTTTGTTTCTAACATAGTCATAGACAAGTTGAGAATATGACTCTAGTAATGACTGTAATGTAAGGTCTATTGCTAAGCCTTCATTAAGTCCATACCCCAAAAATTCAAGCTTATTCATATACTTTGTAATCTTGAGTAAATGATCACCCATTTTGGTACCTTCTTCCATTTTACATCTTAATAGTGATTGTAACACCATATACTTCTCATATTTCCTGAGAGTATTGATTATGGTTTGTAAGTCCATATACTGACACTACAATTGCAGTAATGGTATCAGCGATTGTATCACAATGTACCTCGTAAACTCAACATTTTCTTTGTGGGTACATTTTGTGTTCCCAATCCCTTGGATGGAACCATTTACTAGCTCTAGAAATAGAGCTTGTTCAATGGCGTACAAGCCTTTATAATTTCTAAGTACATTATTTAGAACCCTGTACCATCTTTCAAAGTGCTCACCATCAAACTTGTTGCCTGTTTCAATGATCGATTGCAATGATATCATGTTCAACATGGAAATCTACAAGTACAAATAAAAAAGAGTTAAAATCTTTTATTAATTAATAAGGACTTTTATCAATTAATAGGCTCCTACTATTTTTATTCAAGTTAATAGCCCTCACTGTTAAACTTGAGAAGGTGTGACAGTCTTCCTAGTGGGTCGAAATCCATTCATTCCCAATTTGACCCCTCATGGGGGCAAGTAGATCAAACTAGTATGAATAGGTAGGCCACAAACTTTAGCTTACACCATTTAATAACACCAAACTTATTAAACTCAAACGTAAGTAAAGTAGACAAGCCAATTACACAACCAAATGGCACCAACCAATTGGACTCAAGTGTAACTTTTGGATCGGTGAGTTTGGACACTACATGCCCCCTCGTGCATTTTTAATATGCACTACTCTACCAAGCCTCTAGTTGTACTTATCAACCCTTCGCGAAGGCAAATCTAGCAAAGTACGCCTAGTTAAGTCATAACCCATCACCATCAAGGAAAAACTCCAATGATGATTAACATCCCAAAGGTAGAAGTGGCTCCTCACAGGGGCAAGTGAGACCACGACGAACAATGGTTTGTTTATATTTTATATTATCATTTTGGGTTAAAATTCATGAAAAAGTTTATTTTATTTTCTTATATAAGATCGTGAATATTATTAATAATATATTATTAATATTAAAATTATTAGTCTATACAATGTTATTAATAAATATAATATCATATTTAAATAATTTATACAAATTTAAAAATAATAACAATATAAAAATATTTTAGTTAATATTTTAAACCTATAATTTTATTTCACTAAATTTTTCTTGATTTAATTTTATTATTAAAATTAAAAAATATTGTATGGAATAATAAAAAATATTCTTATTTATATCATCAAAGTAATTATTTAAAATTAAAAAAAAATTATTTAATTAACATGTTAATAATTAAAATATTTCTCATTCAAATTATTAAAATTAATTAATTAATTATACAAATATCAATATATATTATTGATATAATTAATATTGAATTAAGATCAAATTTAAAATATAAAATATATATTGCAAAATATTTTTAATTGTGTAATATATTTTATTTAGTATAAATATAATTAATTATTTAGTGTATAAATTTATTTACCTATTTAATATTTTAATTAGAATATTATAGTTTAATAGTTTAAAAATAATTATTAGATTATATTCAATGTTTTTAAATCAATTTTTAATTTATACATAGTTGTCTAGACTTATGTTTCACCAAACACATGACAACATGAAATAAAGGTGATTTGGATGGCTAAAAAAAAAAAAATTCCCTCCCAATTAATAGATGTAAGCGCTTACTAGATGACAATAAAAATAGGCTAACAACCCTCTCTCACAACCTTTCTGTTAAACCCAAAATATGGCTAGATAATCATAGAGAGGGGTGAATAGGATTCAATAAAAATATTCGCGGAATAAAACTTGTCAATAAAAGATAAGGCAAATAATGATTGACTCTCAACAAGTTTAATAACTATACTCAACAACCAAGCGATGATGAAGTTATGAACCCTAAGTGAGTTTGAGAAATAGCAATAAATGCACCAAACATGTAGACAATAATTATGAGCTATAAATGCATGAACATGTGAGGTTAATGATGTTCAACTCAACAAACAAACAATGAATAATAAAGAGTTGAGAGAGAGAGAGAGAGAGAAATGCTCAACAATTTATACTGGTTCGGAGCTATATCCATAAGCCTCCTACATCCACTTTTTCAAGGCAACCTCCTTGAAGTTCCACTAGAATCGGATTTCGCCATTACAATAGTTTTCATAAGGATTTTTGCCTCACACACATAGATTTGCAAGATTGCACCTAGTTTTACAGGATTTCGCCACCAAGGAAAAGATTTAAAGATTTTGTGACTGATTGCTCCTTCAAGTAGGCTTATACACACTATATGAACAAATGTTCTCTCAAAGGTTTACAAGATGAGTTCAAGTGGAAGTATTGATTTGGAGTTTGGACTCTAGGGATTATAGTATGATGTTTTTCTTATCTCTTCTTTACGAAATAAGCTAGGAGCATCGAACTTTTATAACCCAAAAAGAATTAGCTGTTGCAGCATTTAATGCAACTCTGATAAAGCCTGTAGAACCCTAAGGAACAGTCATTCTATAATTGCTAACGGTTGTTCCTAACACAACAGTCATATTTTTTAGATCTAGGTCAACTGTAACAGTCATTCCACCATGCCTTATGATCATGCAAGACCACTATGATAATCCGAGGATTATACTGTTTTATTGAGGCTTTTTGGCCGGATTTTGGATACTTCTTATGTCGTTTTTGCCTAAATTGCAACTTAATTTCATATGCTTTATGTTTTAGGCCAAAACATGCACTTTGAACAAATAATGAGCGAAATCGAGTTTCTGGACCCAGAAGCGAGCAAATCTTAGAATTTGGGGAAATTCTGAAGCGGATTTGAAGCACTATGAAGCTTGTTCCCATTGGAGAACATCGAAGATTGAAGATTCGAGCAAGGAAGCAAGCAGAGGGCAAATCCGTTAATTCAAAATTGTTCAGGAAGGTGCGCTGCGGCAAAGTTCTTTCTTTGCCGTGGTGATAAACTCTCAGGAATTTGTTGCTACGACAAAGTTTATTCTTCGCCGCGGCGAAGTCTGCGATTTTCAGTTTTTATTAAAACGCACAGTTTTTATTTTAGAAAAGTTTTTCGGTTTTTGGACCAACTATATAAAAAAACCTTGGACATTTTGAGAGGGGTTCGTCACTTTTAGAGTAAGTTTAACATTTTGGGAAAAGAGGAGAGAAGATTGAGGTTGGACTTTGTGGATTCATCAATAGGGAAGATCTTTATTCTCTTTTCTTAGTTTCAATATGTTGAATACATTGCTCACTGTTTTTACTTCGAATTGTGTTAATTTCAGTATGAACTAACTCATTTTGGGTTAGGGTCTTGATGTAATTTGGGATTTCTATGTTTAATCAATGAATTAGTGTTATTTCTACATTCTATTGCATGGATTTTGTGATTTCTCTTGTTTTTCTTGAAAGTATTTGTTGAACATGATGACATTTAGAAATGAATCATGTATGAGCTTCTTAGGGAAATCACCATTGTTGTATTCAACACTAGAGATAGGTTTGAGAATCAATGAAATCAATCTAGGATTCCATTAGCTTAATGAACTTGGACCTATTAATCTTCAAATTGTTGGGTGTAGAAGCTTAATAGGGAAAAGTTGGAATTCATAGCCTGAGAAGGTATGCTTTACACATTAGGAAGTTTGATTTACAATCCGTGCATGTGGGTGTAGAAGTAGCATAATTCGTAGAATTAATTCATAGAATCCTAATGAAGTCAAAACCCTAACCGTTTGTTTTACTTGATATTACTCTTGCTTTAATCTTGCTTTCATTAATTAGCCTTTTAAATACTTTGCAATTTTTATTTTCATTTAAGTTTTAAATTCTCCCATAAATCCAAACACTTTTCGATTTCTCCAACTTGAGAACAATTAGGAAAATCAGTGCTTAACTACCAATCCTCGTGGGAACAATACTTCACTCATCACTTTATTACTTTATGCAACTAGTGCACTTCCTATACATTGCATGTTGTAGTTACAACGCATGAAGTTTTTGGTGCCGTTGCCGAGGATTGATTTTTGTGTTAACATTGAATTTTTCTTGAGTTAGCTAGATTGGAGTTTTATTTTTGTTTTAATTGTTTATAGGTTAAATTTAGTTGTTCTTTTCTGTTAGATTGTGATCTCACGTTTTCTCTCGTTCTGTGTAGTTTATGCGAAGAGCGAGACGTTAGCCAGTGGTTCCTGTTGATCCAGAGATTGAAAGAACCGCAAGAAGACTTAACAGAGAGAGAAGAGAACGAGAGGCGGTAGTGGTTGAGATGGCAGAGAATAGAACATTAAGGAAATTTTCAGTTCCTACGGTTGATGGCAGTGGGTCAAGTATAACTAGACCAGCAATACAAGCCAACACTTTCGAAATAAAGCTGGCAATCATCCAGATGATCCAGTAGTCAGTATAGTTTAAGGGAGATTTGAAGGAAGATCCAAATCTGCACATTGCAAACTTTTTAGAGATTTGCGATACCTTCAAGTCAAATGGAGTGTTAGATAACGCCATCAGATTGAGATTGTTCCCTTTTTAATTAAGGGATAAGGCAAAGGGATGGTTATTGGCACTACCACCAAGAACAATCACAACATGGAATGAATTAGCACAGAAGCTCCTGGCCAAATTATTTCCTCTAGCTAAATCTGCGAAGATGAGAAATGATATCACATCGTTTCTACAGACAGAGTCTGAATCATTATATGAGGTGTGGGAAAGATACAAAGAACTACTGAGGAGGTGTCCACACCATGGTTTGCCAGTTTGGATGCAAGTTCAAACGTTTTATAATGGATTGATGGTTAATGTGCAAACGATGGTAGATGCAGCATCGGGAGGAGCATTACAAAATAAGACACCTGAAAAAGCCCATGAGTTGCTTGAAGTTCTAGCAAGTAACAACTATCAAAGACCGAATGAGAGGATACAATAAAAGAAATCTATGGGTCTTCATGAAGTTGATGCATACACGGTCATTGCAGCCTAACTTATAGCACTTTAGAAGCAGTTAGGAAGTATGCAGGTAAATTATATTCAAGCACCTCAACTAACTTGTGATTTTTGTGTAGGTAATCATGTGAGCAGTGAATGTCAAGTGGGGAACACTTTTGCTTCAGCCTCATCATCATCATCAGCACAAGTTAACTACTTGGCAGGAAATCAGAGGCAACAGAACAATCCATTCTCCAACATGTATAATCCTGGTTAGAGGAATCATCCGAACTTGTCTTGGGGAAATCAGAATCAACATAATCAGTAGAACAACCAATGGAACCAAAGAGCGATGCCAAACAACCAAGCGAGGGTGAACAATCAACCAGGGGAGCAAAGATTGACAAAACTGGAGGATATGTTCGAAAAATTCATACAAGAGACCACAGGTTTTATGAATGAGATAAGGTCGATTTTTTGAAACAAATGCGTGTCCATTCGGAACTTAGAGGTATAGGTGGGTCAATTGACCGATAAGCTAAATGAGAGACCACAGAGTTCCCTACCAAGCAACATAGTGACAAACCCACATGAACAAGAAAACGCAATAACTCTGCGGAGTGGGATAGTCTTAGAAGAGGTGGAGCAAACAGGGAAAGAAGAAAGCCCACCAAAAGAAAAGGAAGATTCGAATGAGGAAGTTGATGAAGAAATCATTACTGAAGAGAACCCAACTAGTTCTAGGGAAGATGAACAAAAGCAAGAAGAGAGGCAAAGGCAAAAGAAAGAGAAATTGCCATTTCCTGAGATACCATCTGAGTTGGCACATCACACCCTCTTGTGCCTTTTCTTGAGAGACTCAGAAAGAAAAATCAGGATAAGCAGTTTACCAAATTCATTGAAATATTTAAAAAACTACATATTAACATTCCTTTTGCAAATGCATTGCAACAGATGCTGAGCTACACAAAATTTCTCAAGGAGAATTTATCAAACAAAAGGAAGTTAGAAGATGAGGAAACAGTGATGCTCACGGAGGAGTGCAAAGCCATTCTACAGAAGAAGCTACCACAAAAACTCAAAGATCCAGAGAGTTTTACTATTCCTTGTGTTATAGGAGACATTACTTTTGATAGAGTTCTATGTGATTTTGGTGCAAGCATAAATCTAATGCCTTTTTCTATTTTCAGGAGATTAGGGATTGGTGAAGTGAAGCCAACGACCGTATCTTTGCAGCTTGCAGATAGATCCATCAAGCATCCGAGGGGAATTGTTGAAGATGTTTTGGTGAAGGTGGACAAAGTTATCTTTCCTACAGACTTTGTTGTGTTAGACATGGAAGAGGACAAGGAAATACCTCTCATTTTGGGATGACCATTTCTGGCCACAAGAAGAGCCCTCATTGATGTGCAAGAAGGAAAGTTCCTATTAAGGGTCCAAGATGAAACAGTAATGTTCAACGTTTTTGAAGCCATGAAATTTCCATCAGAGTCGGATTCGTGTTTTAGTGTAGATGTGGTGGATACACTAGTAGCAGAGGCTATAGAAGAGAACACCCCTCAACTACCTCTAGAAGCATGCATTGCCTAATAAAAAATAATAAAGGTAGATGAGCTAGCGAAGAATGAGTGTGCTAGATTTTTGGAAGCACTTCAGCCGATAAATGCCAAGATCCAAAATTTGAAAAGTTTGATATTGAGAAAGAGAAGGAAAAGGCAAGAACTGAGGAACCTCTAAAACTTGAATTGAAGCCTTTACCTTCTCACCTCAAATATGTGTATCTTGGTGAAGCAGAAACCTTCCCAATGATTATCAATTCAAGGTTGAGTAATTTGGAAGAAAAGCAGTTGATTCAGGTGTTAAAGGAGGATAGATCAGCAATTGGATGGACTATATCGGACATTAGAGGCATATCTCCATCTTTTTGTATGCATAAGATACTCATGGAAGATGATGTCAAGCCTAGGGTACAACCACAACGAAGATTGAATCCTTCGATGAAGGAAGTGGTGAGAAAGGAGGTGGTGAAACTTTTAGATGCGGGCATAATTTATCCTATTTTAGATAGTCCATGGGTGAGCCCGGTGCAAGTGGTTCCAAAGAAAGGAGGTATCACAGTGGTAAAGAATGAAAGCAATGAATTGATAACAACTAGGACAGTCATGGGTTGGAGAGTGTGCATTGACTACCGAAAATTGAATGAAGCGACAAGGAAGGATCATTTCCCACTTCCTTTCATCGATCAAATGTTGAAGAGATTGGCAGGGCATGCTTACTATTGTTCTTGGATGGTTTTTCATGTTATAATCAAATTGCCATTTGTAACAACTACTGAAAGCTAATACAATGCATGCATAATAACAATAGAAAATTGGGCCCAAAAACTTTCTTTTCATTATAAGTCATATGTCTTTTATACACAAAGAGTATTGTTTACAAAAAGTCATTTTTAAAAGACAAAACAGGGGAAATAGTGTAGCTATTGCTCTCGCTTGCCGACGCCCCTCTGACTGCATCAACACCTAGATCCTGCATCCACAAAGGGAAAATAACGGGGTGAACACAAAATAATGCTCAGTAAGTAAAACCCTCTATCTGTCTGTCCCTGTATGTAATACTCTTAATTCTTTCCTTATACTATTTCTATTTCTACTAAACGTCATGGCCTCATCTTACCGGAGGTACGGCCGGATGGCGTTCACACAGTACCATCTCACTCTCCATGACTATCGGGTGGAATTCACACAGTACCAACCCGTTCTTAGTGACTACCGAGTGGGGATCATGAAGCACCTGCTCGGTTTTCGTAACTATCGGGTGGAGTCCACCTAGCACTTACCCGTTTCTCATGACTTTTGGGTAACGATCACCAAGCATTAACCCGTCTCTAATCACTGTCGGGTGATGATCACAAAGCATCAACCCACTTATCTAATAACTAACCGGGTGGTGGTCACAAAGCATCCACCCGCTTCTAACACTTATCGGGTGACGATCACAAAGCATCAACCCATCTCTAATGGCTATTCGGGTGGTGATCACAAAGCATCAACCCGATTCTCATAACTGTCGGGTGATGATCACAAAGCATCAACCCATCTCTACTACTCTTCTAATTCACTCTATTCTAGCATTTTTCATTCTCTCTACCCTTAGAGTAGTTGCATCCACCAAGTTCTCTACTCATAGAGTAATTGCATACACAAAGTTTCCTACTCTTTCTTAGGTCACTTCTCAATGCACAATTAGTGCCTATGGATGGTTCATCTCCACTAATGCACTTATGAAATGCCAACATGCAATGTTGCAAGAATTAAGGTTCACTACTCATACTCAAACCTCTATTAGGCATTTCATCAAACAACTCAAGTGCATTATAAAACTCTACTATAACAATAATTCTAAATCTTTCTCTAACCATCCAAAATGGGGAGAAACCCCCTCACATAGCCACATAACCTGCCAAAGAAAGACACTTCCAAAAGGGTTCCACAATACCCCTTCAATTCCATCTCAAACTACCTTTCCAACCCACAACTCACTTCTTATATTTGAAAGGTATAAACAATCACAAAGCACTAGAAATCTCTATTTAAGCCTCAATAACATGGCATATAACATGTATATAACACACATACATAAGTGCTATCAAAACCCTAATCAAGAAAATTCCCAAATCTCAACTTGGGTTGGGGTTTACTTACCTTGTTATGGAGAGACTTCACTAACTCTTCCTTTCACTTGGTTTGCTTGACTTTTTCTCTACTCTTAAACAAAAGAACAAAAACCCTCAATATTCAATATATACAAAAACTCACAAAGCTTCACAACCAAAGCAAGAATCCTTACCTTAGGATGCCTTAGGTTGATTTTCTACCCCAAATCACTCCAAAAGCCCTTTAAAACTCCTTGATCAAAAGAAAGAGAAATTGAGAGGAAGCAAGAGAGGAAAGTGGCGTTGGAGAAGAAGAATGAGGGGTTTGCAATGTCTTAATTCCTTTTAATGAAATTTATACACAAGCATTCCCATTTTGCCCTTACTCTTCTTTGGGAATTCTATCTATATCCTTTGATTCATTACAAACACACCCCCATATCAACATATTCTCCATGAAAAATCCTTACATTTTACTCCCCACTTTTCCTGCTAATTAGGGGTAGAATGGTCAAATTGCCCTTAGGGAAGAAAATATCTAAAACTTAACAAACATTTTGGTCGGCCTGTCGCCGCGGCGAAGAAGCTTCTGTCGCCGCGGCGAAACTGTCCAGAGAGTTTCCCCGTGGTTTCAACACATCTTCGCCGCGGCGAAGATTCTTCTTCGCCCCGGCGAAGCTTGGTACACTGAACTTCTTCTATTTTCAACCAATTTCAGGGCAAGCATTCAACACAACACTCAATCAAACAATAATACCAAGAAACCAACTCAAATAAGAGCAAAAGAAGAAACAACAACTACGTACCTCAAGTGGGGCGTTACACCATTGCTCCTGAAGATCAAGAGAAAATGACATTCACTTGTCCCTATGGCACCTTTGCTTACAGAAAGATGCCTTTCGGGTTGTGCAATGCACCAGCCACATTTCAGTGATGCATGATGTCGATCTTTGGTGACATGGTGGAGCAGTTTATAGAAGTTTTCATGGATGACTTCTCTATTTTTGGTTCTTCTTTTGACAATTGTTTATCTAATCTTTCATTTGTTTTGCAGCGATATCAGGAGACGAACTTGGTGCTCAACTAGGAGAAATGCCACTTCATGGTACAGGAAGGAATAGTACTCGGTCAAAGAATTTCAAAGGACGGCATCAAAGTGGATCGGGCAAAAACAGAAGTGATTGAGAAGCTGCCACCACCTACAAATGTTAAGGCAGTCTGGAGTTTCTTGGGGCATGCGGGGTTCTATAGACGGTTTATTAAGGATTTTTTTAAAATCTCTAAACCCGTTTGCAATTTATTGACTAAAGATGTTCCTTTTGATTTTAATGATGAATGCATGCATGCTTTTCAAACTCTTAAGAAATTGTTAGCGTCTGCACCTATTATTGTAGTTCCCGATTGGGGACTACTGTTTGAATTGATGTGTGATGTTAGTGATTTTGCACTAGGAGTAGTTTTAGGACAAAGAAAGAACAAAGTTGTGCATGTAATTCAGTATGCTAGCAAGACACTCACTGATGCAAAGTTGAATTACACCACTACTGAAAAAGAGTTGTTAGCCATGGTTTTTGCATTTGACAAATTTTGTTCTTATTTGCTAGGTGCTAAGGTGATAGTCTACACGGATCATTCAGCACTCAAGCATCTATTGGCAAAGAAGAAGCAAAACCTTGGCTGATAAGATTCATCCTATTACTACAAGAGTTTGAGTTGGAGATCCGAGATAAAAAGGGGTCAGAAAATATGGTGGCGGATCATTTGTCAAGGATTGAACGACCAACCCAGGGAAGTGAAAAGGAAACCCAAATCAAGGAAACCTTCTCGGATGAGAAATTGATGAGAATTGAAGAAGCGCCTTGGTATGCAGATATTGCAAACTACTTGTCATCGAGAGTGCTCCTAAATGGCATGGCCTTCCAGCAAAAGAGGAAGTTTTTCTCTGACTTGAAGTATTCTTTTTGGGAAGAACCATTTTTGTATAGACATTGTGCTGATTAGATGATACGTAGGTGTGTACTGGAAGAGGAGATGGAGAGTATTCTACGGCATTGCCATGAGAGGGAAGTGGGTGGTCATTTTGGAGGAACTATGATGAGAATGCAAAATGTCATGTTTTTCCCCCTTAATGTCTAGTCTTTTATACTTATTTGGTGCCTTAATGTACTCATTATTATTTTATTTTGATTTAGGATGCAAATGGTGGCGTTAAATGCAAAACAAAACTAATTAGGTGATTTCGGACAGTTTCAACATTGCTTAGTAATATGGGCATAACTCTCTCATCCGAGCTTTGATTGAGATGATTCAAAATGTTGTGGAACCCTAAGCAATATATCTACAACTTTCATGTTTGAGTTTGGAGAGATACTTGCTGCATCAAGGTTGGAATTGGGCTTCAAGTTGATGCACCTGCATTGCTAACGTTCTGGAACATTCTGCCTTATCATGCAATTCAAATATGCAGTTTATTATTGGAAGTTTTGAAGATCTGGTGCACAAAAGTTACAGCTGGAAACACCACTTTCCTAGTTATATTAGGACTTTATTTTATTTTTAATTAATCAGATTTGGATAAATGTTATTTTAGGATAAAGCTTAGAATATTTTTGGGAGATTGAGTAGAATTCAAAGACTTGAATTGGATATTTTTAAGAGGGGGAGAGAGATCAGATTGGAAGAGACTACACACGCCTTTGCTTTCTCATCTTCTTCTTCTTCTCCTTTTGAGTTTTCATGATGGCCATGAGGGGCTAAATTTTCATAAATTGGTCGAAGGAAATGGAAGCCTCAGAATCAATAAAACTATGAGATCTAATCTGTTTTTAGTGTTCAATATATGCTTTGAGTATTGGATGTTCTTCTATGCCTATTTTCATGATTGTCTCATTTAATTACTAGGAGGCCTACTAGTTTATTATTTGTTACAATCATCACTAAATTAGATATCAAATCCGTAATTGTTTGATCCCTCTAATTTGTGAGTAACTAAGAGTTAAGAATTTGCAGCGTCAGGAATTATTAAATCTTAAGAAGAACATTCAACTAAATTAAATACAACTGCTTGTGTTTGTGTTGTTCAGCTTCATTGATCTCTCTATTTCTTAAGGCTACCATTAGATTAAACCTTTAGCTCTTGTCTTGGGTTGTTTAGTAGTAAGATTAATTAGATCGCTTGTTTCCTAATTAACTAATTAACTGCAACTAAGGAGAGATAGGAAAGTAGTTCCAACGATGAATATTCAAAGTATGAATTGATATACACTTGCATCGATGATCTGTTGTAAAATTCTGATGGTGGATGTTGACTTAGACCAAGGTTGTTTTTTTGATTGATTTTGATAATTTGATTTGAATTGTCCCTTAGTTATTTTTTTCCTGAAATTGTTTTCGTTATACTCAAATCCCCCCCATCCTTGTTCACGTAGCATAAAACTATTCTAGACACTTTCCGTGGGAATGATCCTTACTCGCACTACTACATGTATTCTTAGATTTTAATTCTGGTTGCTTGTGACAGCACACCAAACTAGGACAGTAGCTAAGGTCCTGCAATCTGGATTTTATTGGCCAACCCTATTCAAGGATGCCTTCTGGGTAGTTCAGGAATGCGACCAATGTCAACGGAGTGGAAATATTTCAAGGAGAGATGAGATGTCGTTGAATAACATCCTAGATGTTGAGCTGTTCAATGTGTGGGGAATTGACTTCATGTGTCCTTTCCCAAATTCTTTTGGAAATATGTACATTTTGGTAGCGGTGGATTATGTTTCTAAATGGGTGCAAGCAGTTGCATTGCCATCCAATGAAGCCAGGGTAGGGGTTAACTTTGTGAGAAAGAATATTTTCTCAAGATTTGGGGTATCATGAGCAATCATCAGTGATGGGGGGTCTCCTTTTTGCAATAGACAATTAGATGCCTTGTTAGGAAAATATGGAGTGAAACATAGAGTGGTCACACCATACCATCCTCAGACCAACAGGCAAGTGGAACTGTCAAACAGAAAGTTGAAAAGAATTCTAGAGAAGACGGTTAATGCATCCTGGAAGGATTGATTATGGAAATTAGATGATGCATTATGGGCATACCGCATTGCATTCAAGACTCCAATTGGTATGTCTCCATTTAGGTTAGTATATGGGAAGGCTTGTCACTTGCCGTTGGAACTCGAGCATAAGGCATATTGGGCCTTCAAGTAGCTAAACATGGATTTATGAGCTGCTGGGGAGGGTAGGATGCTGAAATTGAATGAACTTGACGAGTTCCATCATGAAGGGTATGAGAATGCACGGATATACAAGGAAAAGACAAAGCAGTGGCATGACAAGCATATCAGGATGAAGAACTTTGAAGTGGGTCAGAAAGTTTTGTTGTGTAATTCTAGACTTAGGCTCTTCCCTAGAAAACTTAAGTCTATATGGTCCAGACCCTTCATAGTCACAAAAGTTTACCGATATGGAGCGGTAGAGGTTTCACATGAAGAAAAGGGCACATTTAAGGTCAATGGATAAAGATTGAAGCCATACATTGATGGGGTGATGAGTTGCAAGTCACTTCCTGTCCAACTTGACATCTCGACATGATGAATTGAGGAAGTCGAGCTTTTGACTATAAACAAGCGCTTCTTGGGAGGCAACCCAAGTGTTTTCATTTGTTTGTTTGTCTATTGTTTTGAATTTTTTTGGTTGTTGTATGATTTAGAATAATTTTAATTTCGTGTATTTTTGGGTGTTTCAGGTGAATGATCGAATTAGGGCGAGAGGCGGAAAATTTCTAGTTTTCGCCGCAGTGAAGTTTATTCTTCGCTACGGCGACATACAATTTGCACAAATTGGAATTTGAAAAGTCCCAAACTTCGCCGTGGCGTTGTTTTCTCTGGAATTTTTCGCCGCGGCATAGAAGGTATTGTGGAATTAT
This sequence comes from Pistacia vera, assembly GCF_008641045.1. NCBI lineage: Eukaryota > Viridiplantae > Streptophyta > Magnoliopsida > Sapindales > Anacardiaceae > Pistacia > Pistacia vera. The sequence continues at coordinate 809,505 of NW_022195314.1, read as the reverse complement.
GCTAAGGAAATTTCCACGTGGTGAAGTTGTTTTTCACCACGGCGATGTTTTCTCTGGAATTGTTCGCTGCAACGAGAATTTTTCTTCACTGCAGCATGGACTGAATTTGCAAATGAATGAAGAACTTCCAAAAACTGTTTTATATAAAAACCCAACGCGACTCTTCATTTTCGCGAAAGGTTTCAAATTACACCCAAGAGCCAAACACTTCCACCTTCAATCCAAAGTTTCTCCAATGAATTTCGATCCCTATACCTCACTCCTTAACCCTCACAAACACTAAATCAACTCATTTTAGCAAAGATTTTCACAAAAATTTGAAGAAAATTTTGGAAACCCTTGGTTTTTAAAAATTGGGGATCTTGCAATCTGGGCAGAAATTGGTGAGATTGGTGGTGCATTCATCTTGGGATTGGTAAGATTTCGAGTTCTCCAACCTTTAAATTGATCAATTTCGATTGTAGTGCTTAAAATTTTGAGATATTGATTGAATGAATTGAGTTGTGGATTTTTGGTGAAGTTTGTGGTTTGATATTGATTAAAGGAGTGTTGATTTTGCTTTCTATTGTGTTGAAGTTGGGTTTTCGATTGGGGAGTGTTTTGTTTGAGTTTGGCAGAATAGTTAGTTTGGGGGTGTAGGTGGAAAATTTTGAAATTTTGGTGTTTATTCAGGAGTGCTTGTGGTAAGTAGTAAGGGCAATTAGCGTTGAATTGTCTGGTTCAATTTTTAGTTTGGGGGTACATTTGAGTATTCACAGTGAAACCAAACATGCTGATCAAAATAGCTTCCAAGGGTAAAGGAAAAGGGAAACAAATAGACAATAGGTTTGTTAGTGAAAAGGCTCGGCAACGTTATGAAGGTGCAATCAAAAGAAAAGATAAGGGGTTTATTGCCGAGCGTGGATTGACCACTGTCCATGTAAAAGAGTGAAGTCGAGGGAGAAAGTGGGACAACTTCATGAGTGAACCCAAGCATTTAGCCATAGAACCGATAGTTGGGAGTTTTATGCTAACTTCCCTGAGTGTAATCTCGTGAATGTATTTGTGAGGGGTATTGATGTGCCAATCGATGCGAAGCTTATCAATGATTTTTACAAACTGCCTCAAATTGATCGTGATGAGTATCAAGAATTTAGGAAGAGACAGTTTAAGGAGGACAATATTCTTAAGGTCATAGCAAAGCCGGATACCCCTTGGGAGATTTCGAAGAAGGGAAGAAAGAGCATTAAGGGAACGAATTTGATTCCTATGGCTAGATTGTGGCAGTACTTTTTGTGTGCAAGGATGGTTCCAGAGACGCATTATAGTATAGTGACTTTTGAGAAGGCATTGTTTCTTTATTCCATTGCCACTGGAAAGAAAATGGATGTGGGGAATATTATCATGACGAGGATACAACATGCAGCCAAACCATGGCGAGGGAGCTTTGCCTTCCCACATTTCATCACTGAGCTATGCACTCGAGTGGGAGTCGAGAAGGTAGATGTTGAACCACTTATCCAGCCCGCCCCAATCCTCAACACCAACTACTTTAAAAAGCATCTTGAGCGTCCGCCTAGCGAAGGACCCAGATCCGGAATGAAAAGACAAAGAACCACAGAAGCTACCACAACATCCAATTCAATATCCACAACAAAGGAGCTGCTACAACAGATTTTGGGTAAGATGAAACGGATGGAACGACGTCAAAATTGGATGGCAGAGCAAACCTGAATGCTGTATGATATGCAACACAACTGTTACACCAGTCTAAGCGTTGATGTTTCAAACTTCCAATGGGCAGACTGGGATTCCGAGGAATGGGATGTTTCCAAAGAAGAAGAAGATGACACGGAAGGCGAGGAGGAGGAAGAAGAATGAGACCTGAGCACTTGTTTTTGTAGTTTATATTTTCAATTGTTATTTTCTTTTGTTTTGAACATTGAAACTAATTTTCTTTTCATTTTAGATTGTTAATTTTTGTTTGAACTTCCTAGTAGTTGAAAGGGCGAGATTAGGTTGTAATATTTTCATATTAGTCAGTGAAATTTTCTAACACGATGGACACCACATAATTTTATTTGTTTTACAGATTTTGGTGATGAGAAAGCAAAGGAATGGGTGTGCATGTTGTTGAACGAAACTCAGACTTCACGGATTAATCAGGGAACTATCTCGTACCTTTGTAAATTTTGTTTTTCTATTCCTAAATTGTGCATAATGTGACATTGGGGACGATGTCATCTTTAGTTTAGGGCTAGGAAATTTTGAAATTTTGATTTGTGTTTAGTTGTTTTCATGTTTTGTTTTGTTGTGCCAATGATGAATTGCATAAGTCTATGATGAGCATAAATTGTTGGGATTTTATTTTTGAAAAATGTTAAGCATTGCTTCAAGTTTAGGTTGGTTGACTTGATTTAGCTTGAGGTTTGTTGAGTGGTTCAACCTTCATTTTCATTATTTCGGCATGCTTAGATTCATTTTATGTGGTTAGGTGAAGTCTTGGCAATATTGGTGGACTCTAGAACCTAGTTGAGAAGTGCTTGAGGCAAAATTCTAGGAATAGACATTATAGAGGAAATGATTTAGGCAGTTTTTTGAAACGTTTGAGCCTTTCCAACCAACCATGAAAATTTATCCCTAGTCACCCATTTGAGCCTTATGAAATCATATTTCATCGCTGTCCTATGTTTCTTGTGAAACCAATAATGCCCTAACCTTTCACCCTAAACACATTTCACAACCCTTAAGAGAATTCTAAACCTAATGCAAGCACAAAGAGCTTGGAGAGTCATGTGAAAACTAAAAGAATAGTTTGGGGGTCGTGAGAAGGGCAGGCAAGAAAAAAAAAATAGAATTTGAGAGTTGCATTTCAGAATAAAAATAAGAAGTGCACATGTTTGAGGATTATAAAATGGTTGACACCTTGAGCGGTGGTTGAGAAAGAAAGTGGAAGTTGATGTAGTTCTTAGTATTTGCTTAAAGGAAACTGAATTCTCTTGTTTTGTCTATCTTTTCCTTTTCGTTGGAGCCCACTAACTGAGCCTAACGTTACAAGCCTATAAAGACCTTTTGATCCTTAGTGATGTCTAATCCTCATTAGTGGAGAGTAGTTCAATACTTAGGCTTATGGAGTCTGCCACCATTTGATAAACTTCACATTTCTGCATAAAATAATCCGAGAAGTTGGATTGTGGACTGAAGTGGGAATTACCTACTCAGGGGACCAATAGAGAAAGATAGTCAATTCAACTTATAACTTTTTGGAGTGTTGAGCATTCTCTAGTTATAATTTTTCAACAATTTTTTAGACTTGTATAAATTCTAGGCAGTTCGTTGTGTTTGAGTCTGAGTCTAATTTTTCTCATTTCATTTTCAATTTTTTTGTTTTGTGTCTTTGTTTGTTAGTTGTTTTTCTTTTAGTCGTGTTTTGTACCTGATGCTCGGGGATGAGCATGTCTTAAGTTTGGGGGTATTTGATAATCTGAGGATTATACTGTTTTATTAAGGTTTTTTGGCCGGATTTTGGATACTTCTTATGTTGTTTTTGCCTGAATTGCAACTTAATTTCATATGTTTTATGTTTCAGGCCAAAACATGCACTTTGAGCAAATAATGAGCCGAATCGAGTTTCTAGACCCAGAAGCGAGCGAATCACAGAATTCAGGGAAATTCTGAAGCGGATTTGAAGCATTATGAAGCTTGTTCCCATTGGAGAACATTGAAGATTGAAGATTCGAGCAAGGAAGCAAGCAAAGGGAAATTCCGTAAATTCAAAATTGTTCAGGAAGGTTTGCCGCGGCGATAAACTCTCGAGAATTCGTTGCCGCGGCGAAGTTTATTCTTCGCCGAGGTGAAGTCTGCAATTTTCAATTTTTATTAAAACAAACAGTTTTTATTTTAGGAAAGTTTTTTGTTTTTTGGACCAATTATATAAGAAAAACTTGGACATTTTGAGAGGGGTTAGTCACTTTTAGAGTAATTTAACATTTTGGGAAAGGAGGAGAGAAGATTAAGGTTGAACTTTGTGGATTCATCAATAGGGAAGATCTTTATTCTCTTTTCTTAGTTTCAATATGTTGAATACATTGCTCACTGTTTTTACTTCGAATTGTGTTAATTTAAGTATGAACTAACTCATTTTGGATTAGGGTTTTGACGTAATTTGGGATTTCTATGTTTAATCAATGAATTAGTGTTATTTCTACATTCTATTGCATGGATTTTGTGATTTCTCTTGTTTTTCTTGAAAGTATTTGTTGAACATGATGAGATTGAGAAATGAATCATGTATGAGATTCTTATGGAAATCACCATTGTTGTATTCAACGCTAGAGATAGGTTTGAGAATCAATGAAATCAATCTAGGATTCCATTAGCTTAATGAACTTAGACCTATTAATCTTCAAATTGTTGGGTGTGGAAGCTTAATAGGGAAAAGTTGGAATTCATAGCCTGAGAAGGTATGTTTTACACATTAGGGAGTTCGATTTACAATCCATGCATGTGGGTGTAGAAGTAGCATAATTCATAGAATCCTAATGAAGTCAAAACCCTAACCGTTTGTTTTACTTCATATTACCCTTGCTTTAAGCTTGCTTTCATTAATTAGCCTTTTAAATACTTCGTAATTTTTATTTTCATTTAAGTTTTAAATTCTCCCATAAATCCAAACACTTTTCGATTACTCCAACTTGAGAACAATTAGGAAAATCAGTGCTTAACTACCAATCCTCATGGGAACGGTACTTCACTCATAATCAACAGTCATTCTACCACGAGGAATGATCACATCCAAATGTTCTTGCAAATCTTCTTAAAATTCCAGAGGAGTGAACAACCTCATGGAACGATATCGTGCAAAACTTCTTCAGATACGAACGGTCATTCCACCACAAAGAGCAATCATTCCAATGTTGAACTTTGAGTTTTGACTTTGACATTTGAGATGAAGTCAAGAGTGCAAAGTGTTCTGGATTTGAATTTCTTGACTTTTGTTCTTGAGTGCATGATCATGCAACATGGTCATGCGAGTGCCACTTCAAATTGGCAGTGTGACTAATGACCAAGAGGAACGATGTCTTGTGATATTGCATGACAATTTTCTCTTAAGGAACAATCATTCCTTGATCATGCACGGTCATACTTAAGTAGAAATTTGCTTATGCACTGTTCAAAAACCTGTTAGACCTGTTTTGGTTTGATTATGACTTGAGACATACCTTAGCATGTTATGGTTAGTGATCAATCAACTTTTTGGTTAGTTTTGGCACATCAAAACACATATGAGAGGTCAACACTTTCTCTCACAAACCTAACGTGATAGCTGATTCTTCTTTTGAATTTTTCTACCTGCTAAGGTTGCCTAGGGGTATGCTAGGAGCTATCACGTTGGGGTTGTGAGAGAATGTTTTTGAGATTATGCTGTCAGTGTAGTATTGCTCATTAGATTAAAGGGGTAAAATAATTTTGTGATAATTTTAATCTATCAAACTTTCAATCACTTTATAAAATTTTAGGTGCCTCTATAACTTTATTATTATTTTTTATTAAAATCACCCAATAACTTTTTTGTAATAAATACTCAAATTGGTTAAGAGTGTTTTTCAAACTTTATTTGTATTAAATTAAAAAGTAATGCTTGAACAATAAAAAATACATAAACAAATGAAAGCTACAAACTTTTGGTTATGAAGTTGAGTAAAGAGAATATGTACAAAAATGTATAATTAAATTGTTTAGTATCCCAATGATCTTTTCCTGGGTTACTAGTGTATCTGCTCAATTTTCCAATTGCAAAGGCTATATCAAGCCTTGTATAATTCATAGCATATATGAGGCTACCGATTATTTGAGAGCATTCATATTGAGCTATACATTCACCTTTATTTATCATCAATTTTTTGCTTAAGTCATATGGAGTGGCTGTTGGTTTCATTGTGAGCTGATTACATTTCGCAAGGGTTTTGTGAATGTAAATAGCTTGAGAAAGACAAATTACTACCACTTTCTTCCTTAATTATTTTTACTCCTAAAATAATATCAGCTTCATGTAAATCCTTTGTGTCAAATATTGAAGATAAAAACCTTTTAGTGTTACAAACACTTTCAAGATTTGTCCCAAAAATCAGAATATTGTCTATATAAAGGTAGATAATAACCACATCAGATCTCCTGGAAACTTTCTATAAACACATATATCACGTGGTTGATTCTATAGCCGTCTTCTAAGAGAGCTTTCCTGAATTTATCGTGCCACTGTCTAGGTGCCTACTTCAACCCATAAAGGGATTTTCTTAATTTGCATATCTTTTCATTACTTCTAGGAAGAATAAATATTAACAAAATTTATATGTTTTAATAGTTGTTGAATACCCAATAAAAACACAATCAGTCCCATGTGGACCAACTTTTGGAGTAGAATGCACTTTAATTTGAGCAAAAATCTCCAAACTCTAAGATAATTAAGATTTGGATTTCTTCCCTTCCACACCTCATATGGAACTTTATTCAGAGTCTTATGATGTACTACATTATGCACATGACATGTTGTAAAAAGTGCTTCACCCTATAAGCTAGGAGGAGGCACCTAAGCTATAAAGCATAGAATTTACTACCTTAGCAAGAGTTATATTTTTTCTCTTAGATATCCCATTTCTGCTCAAGAGTTCTAGGTGCTAAGTTTTGATGATAAATGCCTACTTCTTTACAAAAATTTAAAAATGCTTAGAACCTATTTCAGAATTTTACTCTTCATGAAAACCTAGTGCAGGCATTGTAATATATTTTATTTATTTATAATATAATTAATTATTTAATGTATAAATATTTTTACCTATTTAATATTTAATTTAGAATATTATAGTTTAATAGTTTATAAATAATTATTAGATTATATTCAATGTTTTAAATTAATTTTTAATTTATATATAGTTATCTAGACTTATGTTTCACCACACACATGACCCAATTATATATTTGTTGGATATGGTGTATAGTTCTCTGAGCCTTAAGCCCAATGTCTAATTGGGCTTAGAATTAGTTTATTAATATTTGGGTTTGGGTTGAGTTAGATTCAAGTAAGCCCAAATGAGGTTAGGGTTTTTTATTATAAGCATTTTGTAATAGTGAGAAACCTAGTGTGAAAAAGAATAGAGAGTGAGAGTGAGTTGTCATTGTAATTGCATCAAGTTCTAATACTTAATAAAACTCTCTGTTTGAATGTTGTACGTAGTTCCTTGATTGGAACGAACCAGGGTAAATCATTGTGTTATGTTATTATTTTATACTTTACTTGTGACGTGTTTGTCTTTTGGTTTCAACATTTCATATCATAGCCAGGTTCGTGGATGGGATTTGTTCCTTGATTGAAGGTAGATTCATCATTTTTTGGAGGGATGTCAATTAGTTAAGGGCATTGGAAGTTGAGAAGTTTAATGGATAGAATTTTGAGTTATGGGAATTGAAGATGGAGGATTTTCTTGTTGATAGAGATATGCGGCATGTTATTGAAGATCCAAAACCAACGGTGGAGGAAACCAATGATTTGAAACCCTGACTGGACCGGCCGGTCAAACCAGGTTTCGCCTTTCACTCTAGTCTAATAATACTTAAAACCCGATTATGGTTAATGGACCGCTATTGGATCGGCAAAATAGTGTCAAGCCATTGGTCCAACAAGCCCGGATTGGAAAAAAGATCTACTAAACATTGAAAGTCAAAATCCCTTGATAGAGAGAAAAATCAAGGTTTTAAGGACAAACAATGGTAAAGAATTTTGCTTAGAGAATTTTGATAGATTTTGTGTTAATAATGGTATTGCACGATAGAAGACAATTCCATACATCCCACAGTAGAATGGAATGGTTGAACGTCTGAATAGGTCACTTGTGGAAAAGGCAAGGAGTATGCTGAGTGGTGCTAGTTTATCAGTTGATTTCTGGCTGAAGTAGTTGCGACTGCCTGTTATTTAAAGAATAAGTCTCCTTCATTAGTGTTACAAAATCAAACACCTTTTAAGGCTTTGTTTGGAAGAAAACCAAGTTTGTCTCATGTGAGGTTTTTAGATGTGATGCATATGTCCATGTACCAAAAGAAAAGAAAAGCAAGCTTGGTAGTAAAACTACAAAGTGTGTCTTCATCGGGTATAAGGATGGTGAAAGGGTACAAGTTGTGGAATCTAGAAACCAAGATAGTTTTGTATAGCAAAAATGTGGTATTTAGTGGAATCTAGAAACCAAGACAGTTCTATATAGCAAAAATGAGGTATTTAGAGAATTCAGTCAAGAGAAGGAAGTTCATGAGCCTGGTCAACCAGAGACAATTTAGTTTGAGTTGTCAAAGCCTATTCAGAATGCAACAGAGTCAGATTTTGATTCTGACAATGATAAAGTTGAAACTTAGCAATGTGATGAAGATCTTGAGGATTCAGTGCAAGACTTAGATTCTAAAGATGATATCCCACCTGAGCCAATTTTGGGGAGATCCACCAAAACGAAGAGGCCACATGAGAGATACGCTCTTGCTGCATGTTCTAAAAATTCAGTAAGTGATGATCCTAGTACCATTAATAAGGCTAAAAATCAGGATGGTGCAATTAAGTGGGAGAAAACACTAAAGGAGGAAATGAATTCTCTGCGTTGGAATAAAACATGGGATCTGGTAAAGTTGCCTAAGGATAGAAAGGAAATTGGTTGAAAATGGATATTGAAGAAGAAATTTAATGTCAATGGAGAAGTGGAGAAATATAGGGAATAGTTGGTTGTGAAGGGGTACTCATAGATAAAGGGGGTTGACTATGGTGAGGTTTTTTCTTCTATTGCTAAATTAAATTCTATCATATGTGTGTGGTCTATTGTTGTTGCCTATGATTTAGAAATTGATTAACTAGATGTAAAGACAACCTTTTTGCATGGAGATTTAGAGGAAGAAATATTTATGAAGCAACCTGAGGGGTTTGAAGCCAAAGGTAAGGAAGATTGTGTTTGAAAACTAAAGAAACCCTTATATGGTCTAAAATAGTCTCCGCAGATATGGTATCAGAAGTTTGACACGTATGCTCTTCAGATTGGATTTCAATGCTACAATCCTGATCACTATGTTTACATAAAAAGGTTAGGAGATGAATTTATTTTTCTGACTTTATATGTTGATGATACAAAGAGAATATATTGAGAAAATTCAATATGTCTAATTGTAAGCCTGTAAAAGTTCCTTTAGCTCTCAATCCTAAGTTGTCAGCAAATCAATGTCCCAAAGGAGAATAGGAAGTTGAAGAGATGAAACGTGTGCCTTATGCAAGTGTAGTGGGAAGTCTTATGTATGCAATGGTATGCAGCAGACCTAGTATTTCTCAAGCAATGGGAGTCTTGAGTAGGTATATGTCTAATCCTGGGAAAGAGCATTGGACAACAGCCAAATGAGAACCACGTTACTTGTGTGGTACTTCATATTTTCAGTTTTGCTATGGGGGAAAAGAGGACTTTGAAAGTAATAACATTCTTGATTTTAAAGGTGTAGTAAATGCTAATTGGACTGGAGACATTGAAAATAGGAGATCCACAAGTGGATTTGTCTATTCTTTGTTTGGTGGTGTTGTGAGTTGGATGAGTAAGTGTCAGAGTACAATTGCTATATCATCTATGGAAGTATAGTATATAGCTCTCACACATGCAACAACGGAAGAAATTTGGCTTTAAAGATTGTGCAAAGAGCTTGGTTTTGTGCAAGGAGCAGTAATGTTAAGATGTGATAGTCAAAGCGCCATATTTTTGGCTAAAAATCTGACATTTCTTTCATGTACCAAGTACATTGATATTCAATTTCACTTCATCAGGGAGAAGATTGATAAAAAGGTTGTTTACTTGGAAAAAAGTTGACACAACAACCAATAGTGTAGATTTATTAACCACGGCGGTAAGTACAACAAAGTTCGAGTGGTGTACAACCGAGGTGGGTTTGATGAAGAATGAAGGTAACAAGGCTAGTGCATTGATTTCTAAGTATTCACCAAGTGGGAGATTGTTGGATATGGTGTATTTTTCTCTTAGCCTTAAGCCAAATGTTTAATTGGGTTTAGAATAAGTTTATTAATATTTGGGCCTGGGTCGGTGGTGTATTGTCATAGGCAACCAAAAATAAAATCTATACTCTTAAAAAAAATACATGTATTAGTGCGAGTAAGGATCGTTCCCACGAAAAGTCTCTAGCCTAGTTTTATGCTACGTGAACAAGGATGGGAGGGGTTTGAGTATAACGAAAACAATTTAAAAAAAAAAAAAACAACTAAGGAACAATTCAAATTAAATTATCGAAATCAATCTAAAGAACAAACCTTGGTCTAAGTCAACATCCACCATCGGAATTTTACAACTGATCATCGATGCAAGTATATATCAATTCATACTCTGAATATTCACCATTGGAACTATTTTCCTATCTCTCCTTAGTCGTAGTTAATTAGAAAACAAGCGATCTAATTAATCTTACTACTAAACAACCCAAGACAAGTGCTAAAGGTTTAATCTAGTAGCAGCATTAAGAACTAGAGAGATCGATGAAGTTGAACAACACAAACACAAGTGGTTGTATTTAATTTAGTCGAGCGTTCTTCTAAAGATTTAATAATTCTTGATGCAGTAAATTCTTAAATCTTAGTTACTTCACAAATTAGAGGGATCAAAAAATTACGGATTTGATATCTAATTTAGCGATAGATTGCAATGAATAATAAACTAGTAGGCCTCCTAGTAATTAAACGAGACAACCATGACAATGGGCATAGAGGAACATCTGATACTCAAAGCATAAATTGGACACTAAAAACAAATTAGATCTCACAATTTTATTGATTCCGAGGCCTCCGTTTCCTTCGACCAAGTTATGAAAATTTAGCCGCTCATGGTCATCATGAAAACTCAAAGGAGAAGTTGGGGAAGAGGGGAAGGAGAGGTGTGTGTAGTGTAGTCAAGTCTAATCTCTCTTCCCACACCACATCCACCACCCCCCCCCCCCCCCCCCCTCTTAAAATGTCAAATTCAAATCTTTGAATTCTACTCAATCTCCTAAAAATATTCTAAGTTTTATCCTAAAATAACATGTATCCAAATCTGATTAATTAAAAATAAATAAAATCCTAGTATAACTAGGAAAGTGGTGTTTCTAGTTGTAACTTTCATGCACCAAATCTTCAAAACTTCCAATAATAAACCGCATATTTGAATTGCATGATGCATCAAGTATCTCTCAAAACTCAAAAACCCTTTCTTGGGGTTCCATAGCATTTTGAATCATCTCAATTGGAGCTCGGGTGAGAGAGTTATGCCCAGATTACAAAGCAATGTCAAAACTGTCCGAAATTGCCCAATTAGTTTCATTTTGCATTTGACGCATCCATTTGCATCATAAATCAAAATAAAATTATAATGAGTACAGTTAGGCACCAAATAAGTATAAAAGACTAGACATTAAGAGGGAAAATATGACTTTTTGCATTTTCATCAGTCGGGTTAGATTCGAGTAAGCCCAAATTGGGTTAGGGTTTCCTATAATAAGCATTTGGTGAAAGTGAGTTTCTGTTGTAATTGCATCAAGTTCTGATACTTAATAAGATTCTCTATTTGAATGGATGTAGTTCCTTGATTGGAACGAACAAAGGTAAATCATTGTGTTATATTATTATGTTATATTTTAGTTGTGACGTGTTTGTCTTTCAGTTTCAACAATATTTACCTATTTAATATTTGATTTAGAATATTATAGTTTAATAGTTTAAAAATAATTATTAGATTATATTCAGTGTTTTAAATTAATTTTAAATTTATTGTATATTTATACAATAAAGATTGGCTCACAACCCAATCTCACAAACTCTCTCTCACAATCCCTACGTGGCAGCTCCCAATTTTTTTACTGATGAATTTTGAATTTTGGGAAATTCATTAGCCAAAAACTGGAAGCTGTCACATAGGGGCTGTGAGAGAGAGTTTGTGAGATTGAGTTGTAAGTGTAGTATTGCTCATATTTATATATCTAATCCAAATCTTTTGTTATTATCTCAATGATTGGGGTAAAGAACTCCTTGTAGGATTCCTTATTTTTAAGTTGGATTGGGAGTTGGGACTAAACCTTTTTCCTTATTGTATTAAACATTATAGTTATGAAATTTATTTATAATCTATTATAAATATTAAAATTTATTATTCTATACAATGTTATTAATAAATATAATATGATATATTTTAAATAATTTATATATATTTAATAACAATATAAAAATATTTTAGTTAATATTTTAAACCAGTAATTTTATTTCATTAAATTGTTCTTAACTTAATTTTATTATCTAAAATTACAAATTATTATATGGAATAATAACAAATATTCTTATTTATATCATCAAAGTAATTATTTATAATTTTTTTAAAAATTATTAAATTAACATGTTAATAATTAAAATATTTCTCATTCAAGTTATTAAAATTAATTAATTATATAAATATCATTACTATTAATATATAATATAATTAATATTGAATTAAGATCAAATTTAAAATTTAAAATATATATTGCAAATATTTTTAATTGTGTAATATATTTTATTTGATATAAATATAATTAATTATTTAATGTATAAATTTATTTAACTATTTAATATTTAATTTAGAATATTATAGTTTAGTAGTTTAAAAGTAATTATTAGATTATATTCAATGTTTTTAAATTAATTATTAATTTATATATAGTTATCTAGACTTATGTTTCACCAAACACATGACAACATGAAATAAAGGTGATTTGGATGGCTTAATATTGGTAGAAAAAAAAAGGGTTCCCTCCCAATTCCTAGATGTAAGCGCTTATTAGATCACAATAAAAATAAGATGACAATCCTCTCTCACAACCTTTTTGTCACAAACCTAACGTGGAAGCTGATTCTTTTATCTGATGAATTTTTCCACCTGCTGAGGTTGCCTAAGGGTGTGCTAGGAGTTGTCACGTTGAGGTTGTGAGAGAAAGTTTAAAAGATTGCGCTGCCAGTGTAGACTCATTAGATTAAGGGGGTAAAATAATTTTCTGATAATTTTTAATCTATCAAACTTTTGATCACTTTATAAAATTTTAGTGCCTCTATAACTTTATTATTATTATTTATTAAAATCACCCAATAACATTTTTGTAATAAATACTCAAATTGGATAAGAGTGTTTTTCAAACTTTATTTGTATTAAATTAAAAAGTAATGTTTGAAAAATAAAAAATACATAAACAAATGAAAGCTAGAAACTTTTGGTTATGAAGTTGAGTAAAGAGAAGATGTACCGAAATGTATAATTAAACTGTTCAGTATCCCAATGATCTTTTCCTGGGTTACTAGTGTATCTGCTCAATTTTCCAATTGTAAAGGCTATATCAAGCCTTGTATAATTCATAGCATATATGAGGCTACCGATTATTTGAGAGTATTCATATTGAGCTATACATTCACCTTTATTTGTCATCAATTTTTTGCTTAAGTCATATGGAATGGCCGCTGGTTTCGTTGCGAGTGGATTAAATTTTGCAAGGATTTTGTGAATGTAAGTAGCTTGAGAAAGACAAATACCACTTTCTTAATTTTTTTACTTTTCAAATAATATCAGCTTCACGGAAATCCTTCATGTCAAATTTTGAAGACAAAAACCTATTAGTGTTATAAACACTTTCAAGATTTGTCCCAAAGATTAGCATATTGTCTACATAAAGTTAGGTAAGAACCCCATCAAATCTCCAGGAAACTTGCTATAAACAAATATATCATGCGGTTGATTCTACAGTCATCTTCTATGAGAATTTTCCTGAATTTATCGTGCCATTGTCTAGGTGCCTGCTTCAACCCATAAAGAGAGATTTTCTTAATTTGCACATCTTTCCATTACTTCTAGGAAGAATAAAGATTAACAAAATTTATATGTTTTAATGGTTGTTGTATACCCAATAAAAACACAATCAATCCCACATAGACCATGTTATGTAACAGAAACATAAACTCTAATGCTAGCTATTGAATATAATAATAACAACTAGTAAAGCAGAAATAAATGGCTAAAATAAATGCAAAAATAAAGAATACCATGAATTAAAGAGGTTCAGTATTGTAAACTACGTCCTTGGGTGCTGCAAAAGAAAACTCCACTATCTCCAAAGAATATTACAAACTTTTGGGCAATACAACAAATACCCAAATTATATGGGCATAAAAAAAATTACCCAAAACAAAGGGGAGATACAACTAAACTTTTCAACTAAAGGGTCCTTAATGAAAGAACCCTATACAAGAGGGGTGTAATGGAAATACAATTTTGGGACACTAATAACAATGGCTTGGGTCCTTATAGATAGGCCCCAAAAGTTTCCCCACTTTCATTCCTAAGCAATGTGGGACAAACTAACATTTGGCCTATTTTATATAAGTCCCTGAACCTTTCTCCATTTTCACTTCTACCCCATGTAATTTTGCTAAATAAGCCATTTTTCCAACAAATCTCCACCTTGCGAATTAGCAAACCTTCAAAGTTTTATATTCTTCTAACAAATTTTGCAACACCTTCAAATGCGCCAAATGGCACAGTCAAGTTCGCAGGATGTTGATCAAGTTTAAACGGTGATTGAACTTGATCGTTGTCACTACTTTCGTTAAAATATTTGCAGGATTCTCTGTAGTCCCAATCTTCTCTAATGAGATTCTTCCTTCATTAATGATTTCCCGCACAAAGTGCTAACAAACATCTATATGCTTGGTACGAAAGTGGAATACTGGATTCTTTGCTAAGTGAATAGCACTCTGACTGTCAAAATAGATAGTTATCTTCTTCTGACTAATTTTCAATTCATCCAATAGTCCTTATAACCAAATAGCTTCCTTTATAGCCTCTGTAACTGCCATATATTCTGCCTCTATAGTAGACAAAGCAACTATAGACTGCAAAGAAGATTTCCAACTTACTGGAGCTCTAGTAAGAGTAAATAAATATCCAGTAGTTGACCGACTCTTGTCCAAATCACCAGCATAATCAGAATCAACATAGCCAATAGCAAATTGACTAAGATTTTCATCCCGCTCAAAAACCAAACCAATGTTTACAGTACCTATAATATACCGTAAAATCCACTTCACAGGTTGCCAATGTCCTTTACTAGGATCATGCATGTACTTGCTCACAATTCCAACTACATGTGAAATGTCGGGCCTAGTACACACCATTGAATACAGCAAGCTACCAACCGCATTTGAATACGGAACCCTTGACATATACTCTCGCTCTTCATGTGAGGAGCAAGTGGAGTACTACATGTTTTTTCCTTTCAGTTATGCCAAAACGTTGTAAAACCTTCTTTAGATACTACTTTTGTGTCAAACAAACCTTGCCATTTCCTCTATCTCTAATTATCTCCATACCGAGAATCTTCTTGGCTTCTCCTAAATCCTTCATCTCAAATTCTTGATTTAGTTGAGCCTTTAACTTCTCAATTTCTTCTACGTTCTTTGAAGGAATCAACATATCATCAACATATAAGAGTAGATAAATGAGAGTATCACCTTGTAGCCTTTGAAAATACACACAGTTGTCAAATTTGCTTCTTGTGTACTTCTGAGTAATCATAAACCTATCAAATCACTTGTACCACTGCCTTGGAGATTGTTTCAAACCATAAAGCGATCTTTTCAATTTACAAACCCAATCTTCCTTCCCAATACTCCTAAATCCTTCTGGCTGAGTCATATAGATTTCCTCTTCCAAATCACCGTGTAGAAATGCGGTTTTCACATCAAGTTGAACAAGTTCAAGATTCATCTGAGCAACCAAGGCCAACAAAATTCTAATGGAAGAATGCTTTACAACTGGAGAAAATACCTCACTAAAATCTATTCCTTCCTTCTAAGCGTAGCCTTTCGCCACCAACCTTGCCTTATATCGGATGTCTATCAAATTCAGAAATCCTTCTTTCTTTGCATATACCCATTTGCATCCAATTGCCTTCTTATTCTTTGGTAATTGAACTACCTACCAAGTTTCATTCTTATGGAGAGACTGCATCTCTTCTTTCATGGCTTTCTTCCACTTACGATTTTCAGAACTGCTAGCTACTTCATTATAAGTGGAAGGAACTTCACCATCTTCAATTGGAAATGCATAGGTCACTGTATCAACAAAACGAGCAGGCTTGCGAATTTCTCATCTTGGCCTATTAACAGCAATGGATTCTTGTTGAGGTTCTTGGGAAAAATCCTCTTCTTCATCTCTAATAAACTCCTCTATCATAGGAGTCTCATTTCTAGCTGGGCTAACTAATGTTGTTTCAAACTCCACCTACTACTGAGTATGCTCCACCTGCTGTGAAGTACTATTAACCTTCATCTAGCTTCCTGTTTCTTTTCTAACATAGAAGACTCATCAAATGTCACATCCCTACTAAACAGTATTTTCTTCGAACTTGGACACCAAAGACGGTATCCTTTCACACCTGAGGTAATCCCCATGAATACTGCTTTTTTTGCTCTAGGATCTAACTTAGACTCTTTCACATGATAATAAGTAGTGGAACCAAAAACATGTAAAAAGTCATAATAAAAAAAAGGATTTCCAAACCATACGTCAACCGTCGTCTTGCCTTCAATTGCAGCTAACGGTAGACGATTAATGAGATGACACGCATATATAACTACCTCAGCCCAAAACTCTTGGCCCAGCCCAAAATTGTTCAATATACATTGAACTTTCTCCAATATAGTTCGAATCATGCGTTCTGCCACCCCATTCTGCTGTGGTGTATTTCTTACTGCAAAGTGACGTACAATACCTTCATCCTGGCAAACTTTTATAAATGGATCACTACGATGCTCCCCACCATTATTTGTACATAGCTGCTTGATCTTTCAGCTAGTTTGAGTCTTAATCATCTTTTTCCATTTAAGGAAAACACCAAGTACATCATCTTTAGTTTTTATCACATACACCCAAACTCTTCAGGAAAAATCATCTACAAAAGTGACAAAATAGTGCATGCCTCCCAAAGATGTTATTTTGATAAGTCCCCACACATCAGAATGAACATAATCCAAAATACCCTTAGTATTATGGATTGCGGTGTCGAATTTCACTCTTGTCTGTTTTCCCAGAACACAATGCTCACAGGAATCCAGCTTACAAGTCTTTGCACCTTTCAATAAGCCTTGATTCACCAAACTAAGTAAGGTTTTTTTCACCTGTATGTCCCAAACGCATATGCCATAGCTTGAGCATTTCTGAATTTGCATCATTCTGTACGACTGTAGCTATCGTTTCAATAACCATACTACCATTATAGTGACACAAGTTGTTTCTCCTTGTGCCTATCATTACCACAAGAGCGCCTGAAGAAACCTTCAGAATTCCATCTCAAATATTCACCGTGAAGCCTTTAGATTCCAAGGCTCCAAAAGAGATGAGATTCTTTTTCAACTTTGGTACATAGTGAACAACTATTAGCGTTCTAGTTGAGCTATCATGATTCTTCAACTAAATTGAACCTATCCCAACTGTTTTACAAGCATCATCATTGCCCATATAAACTACTCCACCATCAAGTTCTTCAAAATTAAAGAGCCACTCCTTGTGATGACACATATGATAGGTACAACTTGAATCCATAATCCACTCATTTGATCTAGAGGTGGGTAGTAGGATAACTAGAGAGAAATCTGACTCATCTTCTTCACGCTCAACAATATATGCATTAGAAATAGCTTTGCCCTTTTTCTTTTTCAACTTTGGACAATCTTTATTCCAATGCCCTTTCTCACGAAAAAAGGCACATTGACCCCTATTGAGTTTTCCTTTCAAACGAGATCTTCCCCTTCTCTCCTTCTTACGACTCTAACTCTAACTCTGACTCCGACTCCGACTCCGCCCTCTTGCTACAAGTGCTTCTGCTGACTCATCTCTATTCTCCTTCTGATCCTTTTTTCGAATTTCATGATTGGACAAAGCAAAACAAACTTCTTCAAAAGACCATTTTTCTTTCCCATGAAGAAGTGTAATACTAAGATAATCCAATTCATCTGGAAGAGATCCAATTAACAACATAGCTTTATGTTCATCTTTGAATGTTTCATCCAAATTTAACAAATCAGCAATTAATTTATTAAATGTATCAATATGGCTACTGATATTCGTACCTGGTTTCAGCTAAGGACGAATCAATCTGTTCATCAAATAGAGCTGATTCTCATTACTTTTTTTCATGTATTTGTTTTCCAACACCTTCTATAACTTACTGGCAGACGTCTCTTTCATGAATGGATATTTTTGCTCTCTACAAAGACATGAGCGTATCATCCCACAAGCTTTTACATTCAACCTCACCTAGTCTTTTTCATAGATATCTTCTTGTTTTTCCTCCTCCAGAATGATATCTAGATCCAACTGATACAAGCTATCCATTACCTCACTCTACCACAAGCCAAAATTATTTTGACCATCAAATTTTTCAACATCAATTTTTGCATTTGTAACCGTTATCATCCTTACTAGGGTGGATGGTGGTGCCGCGGACAATGATGCCTCGGAAGATGATGCCATTTATGCCTTACTCCATTGGCTTGGTAAACAAAGTTCCCAATAACCAAGCTCCACAAATTATTATATTCAATAGCTAACAAACAAATCAACTATAGCCCAAGGTAGTAGTAAGTGCTGAAATGATTAAATATGCACCAGGAAAATTCCCAGGAGACAATGGAGGGGTCACAAACAGTCCCACTTAAAATCCAGTCTCCTTAGAATTTTATCGTCTTGTTGATAGAATTTTCCTAGACATGCATATAACCATACAAATAGCTACTCACTGTCCTAAACCTAGGCTCTGATACCATTTGTTATGCAACAGAAACATAAACTCTAACGCTAGCTATTGAATATAATAATAACAGCTAGTAAAGTAGAAATAAATGGCTAAAATAAAGAATACCATGAATTAACGAGGTTTGGTATTATAACCTACGTTCTCGGGCGCTGCAAAAGAAAACTCCACTATCTCCAAAGAATATTACAAACTTTTGGGCAATACAACAAATACCCAAATTATATGGGCATAAAAACAATTACCCAAAACAAAGGGGAGATACAACAAAACTTTTCAACTAAAGGGTCCTTAATGAAAGAACCCTATACAAGAAGGGCGTAATGGAAATACAATTTTGGCATACTAATAACAATGGCTTGGGTCCTTCTATATAGGCCCCAAAAGTTTCCCCGTTTTCATTCCTAAGCAATGTGGGACAAACTAACGTTTGGCCTATTTCATATAAGTTCCTAAACCTTTCTCCATTTTCACTTCTACCCTATGTGATATTGCCAAATGAGCCACTTTTCCAATAGACCAACTTTTGGAGTAGAATGCATTTTAACTTGAGTAAAATATCCCCAAACTCCAAGAAAATTCAGATTTGGATTTCTTCCCTTCTACACTTCATAAGGAACTTTATTCATAGTCTTATGAGGAACTATATTATGCACATGACATGCTGTAGAAAGAGCTTCACCCCATAAGCTAGGAGGAGGAACCTAAGGTATAAAGCATAGATTTTACTACCATAGCAAGAGTTCTATTTTTTTCTCTCAAATATCCCATTCTGCTTAAGAGTTCTAGGTGCTAAGTTTTGATGATGAATGCCTACTTCTTTACAATAATTTGAAACTGCTTGGGACCTATTTCAGAAATGTTCTCTTTATGAAAAACCTAGTGCCAAACATTGTAATATTTAGGATCTTGATCAGTGGGTTTTGTAAAAATGGACAGCTAGAAAAGGAAAATGAGTTGTTGTCACATATGGAGGGAAAATGTGCATTGGAGAAATAATGGTTTTCATTTACCAAATGGATCATTCAATCGAGTTGCTCTTATAGCTTTAATCCTCTTACGGAAAGCATACATTCTAGAAATAACTAATAGTACTAGAAAGTTAAATCCACCAACTGTTTCTCCAATGATGATCCCAATATTTGGTGAATTTTCCACTGTATAACATTTGGAAATGAATGAGACACTATCAATTTCCCCTATAAGTTCTGAGAAATGTAGATGAATTCCTAAGATAATGGTATAGGACACAGCAAAATTTGTTCTCACCTTGATAATAGTTAATGTTGTAGTTATAATAGAAGGGTCCAAAAATTGGTCTGAGAGTGACAAAACTTACGTTGTTGAGCCAAGATATGATAAGAGAGAAATTTGTTCTGTCAAGAAGATCTTTAATAGATGGAAAGACTACAACCTGCAGTTGTAGGTAATCATTAATAGACATAGCCTGGAAGGTCACTGACATTGAGTGTACAAGAAGATTTGATGCTTTAAAAGAGTTCATGAACCGGTCTCTGACAATATTATAGTAACTAGTGTTGTTCGAGTGTGAGAAGGTAGAAGATCTAAGTATAAGTGATGTAGGGAAAATAGTGTTAAATTAGGATTTAATTAAAATTTAATTTTGTTTCCCTTTCTTTATTTTATTTTCTTATTTATTTAGGTTTATTAGTAATTCAAGTAGTTTTCTATTTTAATTAGGAGTTTAGTTGATTTAGGAAGCTTTAATTTAGTTAAATTTTATTTGCTTATTTTATAATTAGTCAACATGAGAAATCTTATTTTAATTAGTTTTCGTGTTTAAGTAGGATTTTATTTCCTTTTTTAATTAGAGTCTTGTTAGGGTTAGCTGTAACCACCCTATATAAACATGTTATTTGTTTCTTTTAAAGATATAGAATATTCAATAAATTATTCAAATTTGACTTCAGCTTTTAAGGTTTAAGTTTATGGATTGAGACTTGTGTTATCAATTCTAAAGGCGTAGTCAAGTGCTAGCCTTGTTTTATCACGCTACTCACTGCATCAATTGGTATCAGAGTAAGCAAAATTTGTCTGATCTAATGGCAAGTGATGAAGTTGTACGTGGCGGCGATTCTAACGATGATGATCAGGGAGTTGAGACCTCACAAGGGGTGGCGTTGAGTGCTTTGAAGCAACGAATCGATCTTAGATTCTAGCATTTGGAATGATGGTCTGAAGAAATTGCAAATTGACTTGATGCTTTAAGCGTAGATGCCAACAGAAATAGGAATGACAAAAGGCAATGTACCGAGGATGATGCCCTTCATGGGCGACCTATTGGTAGACTTATTTTTACAAATCGACATAGACATCCAATTTACATGGAAGAGTCAGACAAAGAAGATGGTTATTATGAAGAACCTAAAAGGAATATGGGATATGGCAGAAATCAGCATAGTGACAGGGAATCCAACAAATTCAGATTAAAGGTAGATATCCCTTACTTTAGAGGAAATATAGATATTGAAGAATTTTTGGATTGGATTGCAGAAGTAGATAGGTTTTTTTGAATATATGGAGATCCTAGAGGGGAGAATGGTGAAACTGGTCGCATGTAGATTGAAGGGAGGAGCTTCTCCATGGTGGGAAAGATTACAATCCATAAGATTTCGTAAGGGGTAGTTAGAACCTGGTACATGATGAAACAGTTGTTACAAAGGGATTTTCTTCCTCATGATTATGAGCAGATCTTGTTCCAATAGTACCAAAGATGCCATCAGGGTTAGAGATCTGTCCACAAATATTTAGCTGAATATCAACAACTGTTACTCCACCTTGACTATAATGAACATCCATATAGAGTAGCTTTAAGATTCTTTAATGGGTTGAATGTAAACATCTGAGCTCAAATTGATTTACGACCTGACCATACATTGCTTGATGTTCTTCAATTAGCCTTTGATGTAGAATCGCAATTAAGAATTAAAAAAAGAATTCTTCTTCAAAGAATACATGCCTCACTAGTTATGGAAGAAGACAAGAAGCATAAAGCAATTCCTAAAGAAATTCTTACAGCTAACGAAGATCATGAGATGTTACAAATTGAGGATCACACATCAAAGGAGGTTGAGCATGAAGTAGACATAGAAACTAGACGAGTTCTCCAAGAAGAGAAGATTGAACAAGAGCAAAAGAAAGTCATCCTAATGGAGAAGCTTGAGCAAAAGCAAGTTGTCCTAAAGGAGAAGCTTGAGCAAGAAGAACACATTCAAGTTAAAGATCGAAAGGATGAAACATTGACGACATTCGATTGTGACTTTAAGGCTATATAGTGCATTACAATGCTTCTAGCAAGATCAGTGACAAAGGATATTTATTTGCTTCAAAGGAGGACTAAAGGATATTTATTTGCTCCAAAGGAGGACTTATTACTCTACTTCAAGTATCACCCACAAAATTGAAACTCGAGGATGAGTTTATTTTTAAGAGGATGAGTATGATGTAGGGAAAATAGTGTTAAATTAGGATTTAATTAGAATTTAATTTTGTTTCCTTTCTTTATTTGATTTTCTTGTTTATTTAGGTTTATTAGGAATTCAAGTAGTTTTCTATTTTAATTAGGAGTTTAGTTGATTTAGGAAGTTTTAATTTAGTTAAATTTTATTTGCTTATTTTATAATTAGTCAACATGGGAAGTCTTATTTTAATTAGCTTTTGTGTTTAAGTAGGAATTTATTTCCTTGTTTGATTAGAGTCTTGTTAGGGTTGGATGTAACCACCCTATATAAACATATTATTTGTTTCTTTTGAAGATATATAATATTCAATAAATTATTTAGATTTGACTTCAGGTTTTAAGGTTTAAGTTTCTGGATTGAGACTTGTGTTATCAGTTCTAAAGGCGTAGTCAAGTGCTAGCCTTGCTTTATCATGCTACACATTGTGTTAATAAGGTTCCAATGATTGGTGGAGATGAACAAGTCTCGTGACTATTCGTTGGTGTGGAAGGTGAAGAACTTGGGACTTGCAGTGTTGAGCAGTTGTTTTCTTCTGAATTCTCACATATTATGAAGACTGGAAAAAATAGGTAAGAAAAAGTTACACCTTTTAGGTAACATACAGTGCCAAACAAGCAAGGGAAGAACAATGTCGAAGTGTGTAACTTACCATAATGTGTTATATTGTATCTTGTTGCTTCTAGAGAATCTATTGAATTGTTCTTCAAATCAATGAGTTGCAGCTTACTTCCATAGCTTGAACCAATATCTAAAGTTCCACTAAGTTGGTTGCTCCTGATGAGGTCGAAAACAAGGAGTCATTGAAAAACATCCAACATGCAAAAGTCCAACGAGCTCAAACCTATACCCTAGGATCAACTAAAATGAGTTGTGAGAACGTTTATTACCTTCCTAAGGTATTTTTGAAGCTTCCTGGACATAACGAGTGGGCGTTGACCTTTCAGAACACTTTCCGAGCTTGTATGTGAGAAACCTTTTATTAATTTGTGTTTGAAACTAAATTTCAACACAAAAATTCAAAAGGAACTGGAGGAGGAAGGTTCGGCCATGTGAGGAGAGAGTTTGAGATCAAATTTTTGATCAAAAATGAATTCTTGCATGTAATAGTGTTTAGGCTTGTTTATATAGTAAGTGGAGTTTGGACAATATCAATTTAGTCCAAAATTTCACATGACATACTACAAGTATTCCTCCACTAGCCATATCATGGTTTAGCCCACTATTACTAAATATTTGACATGACAATCATGTTAGAAAGCGATCATACATGGCAGCGGAAAACAAAAATTATTTAAATCATAGATCGTTCCTTAGAACTGTAACAACTGCTGAAAACTAGTACAATGCATGCATAATCACAATAGAAAATTGGGCCCAAAACCCAAAAGTTTCCCACTTTTCATTCCTTTTCAATGTGGGACAAACTAACTTTTTGGCCTATTACATATAAGTCCCTAAACCTTTTTTCATTATCACTTCTACCCTATGTGATTTTGGTAAATGAGCCATTTTTCCAACAAATCTCCACCTTGGCAAATTAGCAAACCTTCAAAGTTTTGATTTCTTCTGTCTAATTTTGCAACACCTTCAAATGCACCAAAAGGCACAGTCAAGCTCGCAGGATGTTGATCAAGTTCAAACAATAAGTGAACTTGACCCTTGTCACTACTGAAGTCAACATGTCTGTAGGATTATCTTCTGTTCCAATCTTCTGGAGAATCATTTTCCCATTTTCAATATAATCCCACACAAAAACTAAACCAATATATCTATAGTACCTAAAATATACTGTAGAAACCATTTCAAAACTTGCAAATGTCCTTTACTAGGATCATGCATATGCCTGCTCACCATACTAACTGCTTGTGAAATATCAGGCCTTGTGTACCCATGGTCCATCATACATTGATCAAATCGCTTGTACCACTGTCTTGGTGACTACTTCAAACTATATAGAGATTTCTTCAATCTGCAAACCCAATTTTTCTTTCCAGCAACCCTATATTCATCTGGCTGAGTCTTGTAGATTTCCTCTTCCAAACTACCATGTGAAAACGCGATTTTCACATCCAATTGAACTAGTTCAAAATCAAACTATGCCACCAAGGTTAGCAAGATTAGAATGGAAGAATACTTCACTGTAATCAAATCCTTCCATTTGAGCATATCCATTTACTACCAACCTAACCTTGTGCCAAACATCTTCTCTATTAGGAAATCCCTTCTTCTTTGCATACACCCATTTGCACCCAATCGCCTTCTTATGTAGGGATCGCATTTCATCATTCATGGCCGGTTTCCATGATTCACAATTTGAACTCATAACTACTTCTTTATAAGTAGTAGGAATGTCATTACCTACGATTGGAAGTGCATAAGCCACCATATTAGCGAAACGAGCAGGCTTGTGAATTTCTCGTCTTGACCTATTGTATGCAATCGATTCCTGTTGTTGAGGACATTCTTGGGGTAAAATCTCATTTTCATCTATAGTGTCCACATTAGTCACCTCATAATCACTTTCTATCTCGTAGACACTATCTGGTTCAACTGTTGTTTCAAACTCCACCTGCTACCGAGGATGCTCCACACACATATGCCACAGCTTGAGCATTTCTGAATCTGCATCCTCCTGTACGACTGCAGCTACCGTTCTAAGAATTGTACTACCATTATAGTAATACAAGTTGTTTCTCCTTGTGCCTTTCATTACCACAAGATCGCCTGAAGAAACTTTTAGAATTCCATCTTGCATATTCACCGTGAAGCCTTTAGATTCCAAGGCTCCCAAAGAGATAAGATTCTTTTTCAACTTCGGTACATATCAAAAATCTGTCAATGTTCTAGTTGAGCCATCGTGATTCTTCAACCGAATTGAACATGTTTTACAAGCATCATCATTGCCCATATAAACAACTCCATCACATTCTTCAAATTAAAGAACCAGTCCTGATGAGGATACATATGATAGGTACTACCTGAATCCATAATCCACTCATTTGATCCAGAGGTGGATGGTAGGCTAACTAGACAGAAATCTAACTCATCCTCTTTAAGCTCAACAACGCATGCATCGAAAGCAGCTTTGCCCTCTTTCTTTTTCAACTTCAGACAATCTTTCTTCCAATGCCCATTCTCACGACAAAAGGCACATTGATCCCTATTCAGTTTTCCCTTCGAACGAGATCTTCCTCTTCTCTCATTCTTACGACTCTGACTCCACCCTCTTGCTACAAGTGCTTCTGCTGACTCATTTCTATTCTCCTTCTGATCATTTTTTCGAATTTCATGATTGGACAGAGCGGAACAAACTTCTTCAAAGGACAATTTTTCTTTCCCATGAAGAAGTATAATACTAAGATGATCCAACTCATCCAGAAGAGATCCAATCAACAACATAGCTTTCATCTTTGAATGTTTCATCTAGATTTAACAAATCAGCAATTAATCTGTTAAATGTATCAATATGGCTACTAATATTCATACATGGTCTCAACAGAAGATGAAACAATCTTTTCATCAAATAGAACCGATTCTCATTACTTCTTTTCATGTATTTGTTTTCCAGCGCCTTCCATAACTTATTGGTAGACGTCTCTTTCATGAATGGATATTTCTGTTCTCTACAAAGATGTGAGCGAATCATCCCACAAGCTTTTACATTCAACCTCACCCAGTCTTTCTCATAGATATCTTCTAGTTTTTCCTCCTCCAGAATGATATCTAGATCCTACTGATACAAGCTATCCATTACCTCACTCTGCCACAAGCCAAAATTATTTTGACCATCAAATTTTTCAACATTAATTTTTGCATTTGAAACCGTTATCATCTTTACTGGCACGGATGGTGGTGCCACGAACGGTGATGCCTCGAACAATGACACCATTTATTCTTTACTCAATTGGCTTGGTAAACAAAGTTCCCAATAACCAAGCTCCACAAATTATTATATTCAATAGCTAACCAACAAATCAACAATAGCCTTAGGTAGTAGTAAGTGCTGAAATAATTAAATACGCACCAGGAAAATTCCCAGGAAACAATGGAGGGGTCACAAATGGTCCCACTTAAAATCCAGTCTCCTTAGACTTTTATCGTCTTGTTGATAGAATTTTCCTAGACATGCATATAACCATACAAATAGCTACTCACTATCCTAAACCTAGGCTCTGATACCACTTGTTATGCAACAGAAACATAAACTCTAATGCTGGCTATTGAATATAATAATAACAAGTAGTAAAGCATAAATAAATAGCCAAAATTAAATGCAAAAATAAAGAATACAAGGAATTAACGAGGTTCGGTATTGAAACCTATGTCCTCGGGCGCTGCAAAAGAAAACTCCACTATCTCCAAACAATATTACAAACTTTTGGACAATATAACAAATACCCAAAACAAAGGGGAGATACAACAAAACTTGCAAACTAAAGGGTCCTTAAAGAAAGAACCCTAAAAAAAGAAGTATAATGGAATTACAACTTGGGATACAAATAACAATGATTTAGGTCCTTATATATAGGCCCCAAAAGTTTCCCACTTTTCATTCCTTTTCAATGTGGGACAAACTAACTTTTTGGCCTATTACATATAAGTCCCTAAACCTTTTTTCATTATCAATTCTACCCTATGTGATTTTCCTAAATGAGCCATTTTTCCAACATCTAATAGCCAAAGATACTTCG
This sequence comes from Pistacia vera, assembly GCF_008641045.1. Taxonomy (NCBI): domain Eukaryota; kingdom Viridiplantae; phylum Streptophyta; class Magnoliopsida; order Sapindales; family Anacardiaceae; genus Pistacia; species Pistacia vera. The sequence goes on along the minus strand of NW_022195314.1, from coordinate 782,474 downwards.
TCAGAGAATAGTCATATAGATGACGTTACCTCATCTTTCAGAATCAGTGAAATGCATCAATTAAATAACTCCAAACAAGTGGTGAGAGTAAGACAAGTAGAATCTAGAGCTCAACAGGAGAAGTTTCAAGAAGCAAAGGAAGCTTCAACCTCATCAGACTCCAAAGGTACTGGCTCTGGCTCTGGCTCTGGCTCTGGCTTTGGCTCTGTCGTTCATGAAGAAAAAAATGCAGATAAAAAAGGAAGAAAAGAATCTGAGCCAGAATTTTTAGAAACTCCATTGCTTGATGTATGAACATTATTTACATTTTTGAAGAATCAGCCTATCGAAGTGCCTTCTCTTCTCAATTTGCAACTCCCATTATCAAATTCTCTGAAATTTCTCAATGACATGACCACCACCATGATCGATTAACATTGTCATCACTATACAAACGGTGGTACAGACAATAATTCAATTCCCAAAATTGATCACTCTTTGCTCAACAAATCGAAGTTGCAACCAAACCTTTATAAAGAAAATCCATGTGCCTCATTTGTATAGAGTCCACTGCTTGCTTGTCGAGATTGTGTTGTTCTGCATTTCGAATATAAATGCACAACTTTGTGGGTTATGCATTTGGTATCTTTTGTCATGGACAAATTGTATCATTAGGCATTTGACAAGAAGAGTTTGTTCTTTCAAAAAGTAGAGCAAAACTCTTTCGACAAAATGGAACAAAGTATCTCATAATCTATGATAATTGTGTGGCTGTGACAAATTGCGTCATGCTAAAAATGAGTTTTTAATCATAAAATCTGTACATTTTTCTAATCCATATTGCCATTCTGTATCCACTTTTGAAAGCAGAGGGCATAGTGGCTAGCAGGTGAAGACTGTTCAAGCGTTTGTCCAATTTCAATAACAGTAGAGCCATTTCTAAGCGAAAATTTGAAAAGAACTTACCACATCAAATAGCAGTTCGGTATTTCAATTCAAAGCAAAAGTAGACAAGTTAGATGGGCAGAGAAAGAGACCAAAATACCTTTTTCAGATGGCAATGTGCAGAATGGAGGCGCCTTGCACTTCTATGATTTATTTTTGTAGGGTAGGTATAGGCGGTTTGGAAGTATCAGGTTTAAGCTTTTTCCTAATATGGGCTATTATTTGGTGGTGAATGTCTTTCAGCTTTGTACATTCTACATTTTCCATTTTTCCTGTTTCTGTAATTTCATATTCTGATTTTTTTATCAGTTGTTCAAATGGCTCAAAAGCTAAAAACTTCACCACTTTTGTTCTCCCATATGCAGCAACTTTACGGCGGAGATCAACAAGACACATAGTCAGACACCATTAACAAATATTCAGTTAAAAATTAATAAAAATACAAGCCTCCTTTAGCATTGGAGACACATCAGCCTCCTTTACCATTTCGAGCAACATTTATAAATCCCTTATACTGGGGGTCTAGCCCCTTGATCGTCATTCTTCTTGGACAACACATCATTCATCGAAAGCTTGTTCTTATAACATTGAAATTTGGTCACCAGCCGCTTCTTTAACCGTTTACAAGGAAGATCCTTCTTAATCCACTTGTAAAACTTGAACAAAGTTACCTTAAATGCAACATACGTAGGGAATTGCGTGAGTGCAAATATGCTGATCGGAAGAAATGCAGCAGTGTAAATGATAGTGGTGGTCCAACGTTGCTTTTGGAAACGAACGATCAGCAATAATGTTGTCGCAAATGCAAGCATTGTTGTAGTCAAGGCGAAGAAGAGTAAGGAGAAGCCTATTGATAGTTTTTGAGGGAGCGTGTGAAGGAATTCATCGTAATTAAAAGGTGACGTGAGGATGGACAAGAACGTTACCACCGAGGTCAAGGAACAGGCTAAAGTAACAATGTCCATGACTATGAAAATCAAGAAGAAACTGTTGTTGAGGAAAACTGGATACCCTTTATCATTGGAACCTCCAGGTACAGTGTAGGCAGCTGCGAAGACGACGGTGGCAACAAGAACAGCCACTGTAGAGCAAGACTGGGCGGTCTCTTTTATCCATTGTTGTGCTCGCTCCTGCAGTTCACGGTGCTTTATATCGAAAAGTTCTTCGCAAGTGTTCTTATCCTTTGAAGCGGGCAACATGAGGTAGTGGGGGGGCGTCATCTTCTTTACACGCTACATACATAAACATATAGCAACGTATGTCAGTTCTTCAATCTAGATTACATACAATAGGGGTTGTCAATTACATTCTCTAAAATTTTATATTTTTGCTGTTTTAAAATTTCATTGTTAATTATCGGATTCGAATAATGAAATAAAATTTAAAATTGAAAAGATATTTACATATGTATACCTTGAGGACACATGTTATTTTTTAATCCATACATGATTAAAATTCTTGAAGTAGGAGAAGGATGGGCTTACTTTGTACCACTTTAGCTTTTCTTGCAGTTCGTATACAGGTCTCGCAGGGTGAATTTCTCTAGTGCCATCCCTCGTGTTTGCAGCATGGTGTAAAATGGTGTAGCCATCTTCGTCAATCCCTCGGACTAACCTTGTCATATGTATCATCCTCCTTTTCACAAGATCAAATATCTTCCTTTGACGGTGCTTAATGGCCACATGCAATATATTCTGCTTTAGATGATTCTTATACACAAAAAATGGGGGACCGACTTTAAGTATCTCTTTGACAATCTTTATTGCTCCTCTTTCAGTTGCCATAAATAGAAGGCTTGGCTTAGAATCTTCTTCAATCGATGCTGTAGCTCGAATATTTCCTTGTTCATCAGCATCAGGTGAGGAAATTTCAAGTCTAACAGCAAGTTTATGCTTTCTCTTAGCTTCGCAATTTTTTCTCGCTGGTGACCAGTTTTTTCCTAGTATCCACCACCCTATTCTTGTTTATGCATGTACATGATTCATATAATGTAGCAAAGTAAATGAATTTAACGGAACAAAAGTCAAATTCTTATTCAAAAATAATTTGAAAATAAAGTAAATTCTTAATAGTTACCTTTAAAGAGATTTAAACAACAAAGTTCTTTATCATCTACATCATCACCAAAATGAAGGCCTGTAGGGTTTAGGTATATATTAATAAAAAGTACATTCCATAAACAAAGGTTTTTCTTATATATATATATGTGTGTGTGTGTTTGTGTGTGTATTTGAAGGCACAAATGCAGGAAATTAAATCAGAACAAAAGTAAAGTTTCATTCTATCACCTTTGAAGAGATTAAAACAACTACCCTTTTCATCATCTACACTATCATCAACCGGAAGGCCTGTAAATTTAGGAATTAATAAGAAATATGTGTATATATAACCATTACTATTAATATAATATTCTTATTTCTTAATAAATGTGTATTATTAACTCATATATGACGATAACCTTTCAATTTAGAAATTGATCCGGAAGGCCTGTAAATTTAGGAACTAATAAGAAATATGTATATATATATAACCATTACTATTAATATAACATTCTTATTTCTTAATAAATGTGTATTATTAACTCATATATGAAGATAACCTTTCAATTTGGAAATTGATCCGGAAGGCCTGTAAATTTAGGAATTAATAAGAAATATGTATATATATAACCATTACTATTAATATAACAATTTTATTTCCTAATAAATGTATATTATTAACTCATATATGAAGATAACCTTTCAATTTAGAAAGATATGGATCAATTGGCCTTTGACCAAATTAAAGTTTTAATGATATATCATATCTTTTTTTGTTTTTTTTTTTAATTTTCATCATTAATTTTTTTCTAAACTAAATTCATATTAGTAAAAAAGTTGTTAATAAAGAAACATAAACATAGAGTTGTCGCATGCTCAATTGCATACATACAGTTATTAGTTTTAGGATGAATTTAAGTACTTTTTGATTTTTTATTATTTGTTTTTCATATCATCTCTTCTTTTAAGATAAATATATATATAACCAAAGCGTTTAGACTAGCTTACGCGTACCTCAATTAATCTTCGAGTGAGATTTTAAGATAAATACACTTAATAGAATAAGTTAAATTTCATAACTTATATACAAATATTCAAAATTTGAAAATTATTAACAAACACATTGATAAAATAACTAAAATACCTTTCTTCAATAATATATATAACCTTATATGAGAAGGTTAAATGTGACCAATATTTATTTATTTAAGAAACATTTTACTCGAGTTGATCAACAAAGTTGTCAAATATCGAATTTTGGCAATCAAAATTTTTTTTAGTGAGTTTATATATATAGAAATTGATACAACTCTTGGACCAGACTACAAAAGTTTCAATAACAAACTTTCTCAATCAGATCCTAAATAAACACCACTTTTATTAGTACTTTTAATTACATGGATTCATAAATCATATATAGGTGATCCAATGACTTGATGAGAAGTTAACTACTTTTAGTATAAATTCGTGACGCAAATTCTTAGCTACTGAATTAATTTGATCCAATGACTTGATGAGAAGTTAACTACTTTTAATGCTAACTAAACAATTTTTAAACCTTTAGATTAATATAAATTAATGATCATGAAATTGTGTCAAAAAAAACTTATGTTTTAGTGACCCCAACTTAAAACATTTAAATCTATCAAAAGTGTTCAAAAAACAAACAAACAAACACCTACTCAGTCTAATTTTCATGAATATATATTAGAGTATAGAAAGTTGGAGAGTACATACAGAAGTAGAAGACTCTGCTGATCCATGCGCCCATTCGGTATCCACTTTTGAAAGCAGAGGGCATAGTGGCTAGCAGGTGAAGACTGGTCCAGCCATTTTCGTCCTTCAATGTTGCTAAACCTTTATTCAGTTTCAGTAACAGTAGAGCCGTTTTTGAGCAAAAATTTGAACAGAGCTTTTACACATCTGATAGCAGTTGAATATTTCAATTCAAAGCAAAAGTAAAAAAGCTAGATGGGCAGAGAAAGAGACCAAAATTCTCTCCTCGGATGGCAACGTGCAGAATGGAGGCTCCATGCACTTCTATGGTTTCTTCTTCTTGGGTAGGTATAGGCTGTTTGGAAGTATCAGTTTTAGCATTTGTCTTGGTACGGGTTATTATTTGGCGGTGAATGTCTTTCAGCATTGAATATTTTACTTCTTTCTTTTGTCCTGCTTCTCTAATATATTTTATTTTTTCATTCAGTTGTTTGAATTCCTTTGAAGCTAAATAACTCACCACTTCTGTTTTCCCATATGCAGCAGCTTTAAACAGCAGGGTTTCGCCTTCTTCATTAATATCCTCAAGGAACTCAGTAACATTAATATCCTCAAGGAATTCAGTACTTTCATAATCGTTAGAGAGCTCTTTGTCGTGCTCCACTAAGAGCTTTACTGCCTCAAGGTTCCCATTGGCGGCAGCCTCATGAAGAGCTGCGTCTCCGTAGTCATTCTTTGCCAAATAGTCATACGCTTTCATTGGGTTTTCTTTGGCAATACCAAGTAAATATTCAAGCGGCTTTTTACTATTGCTGAAAACTGCCAAGTGAAATATAGTGTCCATGGCAGACGTTATAGGAGATGACAAAGGAAGAGCATTATCTTTGTTGAAGAATTTCTTCAAGTAATCCCAATCCTCCTCCAGTGCTGCTTGATAAGGCTCATAAAATGTTGAATCATTGTCCGTCGTCATTTTCCAATTCAAAAACTTCCTATGGAGGCAAGAAAAGAATTAATGAAGAATCCAACAAAAAAATTGCAAAAATTTTCCCCTATTAATTCTACCTAATCAGTCAATTGCATAGCTTAGTGTTTCAGGTTGGAGTGATCCAACTGGTTACATATGACGTATTGGGTGCTATTAGTTATTGCGAAGAGAGCTAATTAGTAACAATACCCTCAACCGTTGAGGGAATATCACATAGTGAAGAAATAACTTATGAATTTTGTCCACCTACAGGGAGATTAGTGTTGTCTTCTAAGTTTATAGTTTATTGTTTAAAATTTAATTAATTACAAAGATTTTGTCTCTAATACAGTAATACATATGTATATCAAAGAATACTTAAATTAACTTAGAAGTACTTCATTATATGTAGACATTAACATTAATTTAATTTTAATGTACAATTGTGGCCAATAGAGTGCGTATTATACTATTACTAAATCGACATTAGAGAGGTGAAAGAAACCCAACCTAGGCTGAGCCCAGGCATATCTTAAGCCCATCCTAGGCTCAGGTATATTATATAAAGTTTTTAAATTTACTTTAACCCCCTAAAAACCACATAACACCTTTTCTAAATTAAAATTTCATAAAAACCCTGTATAAGAACTACCTACAACTACCTTATGTGAAATAAAATGTTAAATAGTCTCCTAATAAATTATTTCCCAGCCCCCAATCTGTAAGAAAAATCTCAAAAATAACTTTTTTTCTCAACCAATTAAACTTGGGCTGAAAGCCTAGGTAGGAGCGGTCCGAGTATTAAAAATCGAAACTTTTCCCAGAGCTTGGGCTCGAGATTTTTAAGAATTCAATTTTGAGTTTTTGACTTGATGAAAAACAAGCATGCCAATATCCAACCATTTAGTACACCAGCTGACTTGGCTCCGCCCACTTCAAAAGCCCACCCAACATTGCCAAAAGACAACACTGAGAACAATTTGGATTATTAAACAAAATCTTGAAAAATAACGTAATGGGAAACTCAAAGAATATATAATAAAGAATTAGTAATCTTTTAACATTTTTTTAAATACATGTGTGAGAGCTTTTCAATCTCAATTGAGTCCAGCTATGGTGGAAGTTCTTCACGCATTAGATAGTGAGGAGAAAGGAGATCAAGAGACACACCACAAGTAGCCTATTGGTAGATAGATGTTTGAGCCAAACCCTAAACTAACCCTATATAAAAACTACCTACAACAACCTTATAAAATATTAAATAATTCCCTAATAAAAATTTTACCAGCCCAAATATGAAAGAAAAACCTCAAAAAGATCTTTATTTTTTCAACCAATTAAACTCATGTCGAAAGCCCGGGTAGGAGCGGCCCGAGTCTTTAAAATTAGAACTTTTCCCCGAGCCCGGGCTTGAGACTTTTAAGAATTAGATTTTGACTTGAAATCTCTAGTTTAAAAAAAAAACAACATGCCAATATCCAACCATTTTACTACACTAGTTGACTTGGCTCACCCCAGTTCATTAACCACCCGACATTACCAAAAGCATGGTTTTAAAAGCCAGTAGGTTGAACCAGTTCAATTGGGACTCGGGGCCTTCACCGGCTAGAGTTATCAATTTTATTATTCATTCAAACCTTAGAAATTAAGACGACGATCGACGAACAATTGGTGGCTGGAATGTTGGGGCTTTTGAAGAGAAAGTGTCGGTGAGTGGAAAGGTTACGATAGAGCTAATTTTTTATGAATGAAACGACTGAAAATCGTGAAAGTAGAGTTGTTGCCATCGATTGGTGAGGCAAATGGATGTGGGGTGAGATGAGTTTTGGTCAGGAGGCTGAGAGGAAAGTTTTCATGGTGATGCGGTGTGTTTTCGACGTTGAAAACAGTCCCTATTTGGCCTAGGTTGTTGATGCCGACAGTGTAATTTAGGGTGTTTTTGCAGGATTTCAAACTTATATGGACTTATATGTAATTTTTAGGGTTTTTGGGGGTGAATTTCAATCTATTTTACATGCTGATGTCACCGGTTCAACTAGTCAACCCAGACCTGGCTAGTGTGTTCAGGTTTTAAAACCTTGACCAAAAGACAACAATGAGAGCAATTTGGTTGATTAAACAAAATCTTGAAAAAAAACTAAATGGGAAACTCTTCTAAATTCAAAGTTTATAAAAAACACAAAAAAAATTATATACCATAAAGAACTAAGTAATTTTTTAACAATTTTAAAATACATATACTTGAAAATCTTAGAGCTTTCCGATATTACTTACGTTTAGCAATGACTGAACTTGTTCAGAGTGAGGAGAGAGGAGATCAAGAGACACACCACAAGTAGCCTGCTGGGATATAGATGTTTGAGGAGAAAAAACATCAACTACACCATGGAAATTATATTCGGTTGATTTTGAAGATATTTTTGGCAGTTTGAGAATATTGAAGCGGACCTTTTTCTTTACTATTTATAATCAAAAGGTATAAACAATGTCAATCCAACGGATCCAGAAAAAGCTCAACAAACGAGGCACCGCTAATTACATTCATCGTCACTAGCCAGGTCGTGGACCCAGTTTCTTGCCTTTCATCTGTGGTTATTGAGAATATTCGGTTGATGCTTATTAAATGTTTGATTAAAAAAAAAACTTAATTTTACTTCCATTATTGAAGTTTGTCTCCTCAATCCTATCATCTATCTCTCTCTTTTTACTCTTACCACTCCAGCGCTCCGATCGCAAAGCCAATAATTGGATTAATTTAACTTCAATTAATTAATTATTTAATTATTATTAATCCAAGAGATTTCGCTCTCATGTTGATGTAGTTGTCGTGAGTGGTATTATTAAGGGGATATGAAAGTGTTGACTCGGATATTAGGTGTGAAAAATTTTGAATTAATTTTTTATGTGAGTTTTGCATTAAAATATTTTGTAAAAATATTATTCACACTAATTTTGTTTATAATTATATTTATAAATTATAATAATTCTGTTTATAATTTATTTTAGTTCAGATAATAATTTTGCTCTATTTATATACTTCCTACCTATGTAGAATTGAGGGCCTGCTAGGGCCGCTGCAGGCAATGACATAGGGATGAGACAAGAGCTCAGTAGCTCGAGCTCGGCTCTTCTTAAGCTCGAGTTCGACTCGAAACCAGTCGAGTCGAGCTAAAGCAGCTCGTGAACAGTAGCGAGCCAAGTTCGATCCGAGCTGAGCTCGACTCATCGAGCTCACGAGCTTAAACGAGCTTTGGGGGCCAATTTGCAAGATTTCAAAAGTTGTTTTATTTTTAAGCTGTCAAAATTACAAACAACACTCATGACCCATTCACAGACAAAAACGAGAAACCCATTTCAAAGCTCAAACAAAAACTCAAAACCCATTTGGGATTTTTTCATTCAACCCTAAGTCCTAAGTCCTAACTCTCTACTTAAACAGTAGCAGATCAACGGTCAAACCGGACTAGATATAAAACTAGTCAAACTAATATGTTTCTTTTTTTTTCTTTCAGCTTCAAAAATCCAACTTCATTCATCTTCTCTTTCACCTTCATTCATCTTCTCTTTCACCTTCATTCATCTTCGGTTCCATTGCTTAGAATGTGAAAGAAAAATAATGAAGGAGAAAATTTGAAGAAGCAGAAGAAGAAGAAAGAGAAGAGGAGGTGAGAATAGAGAAGAGAATATGGAAGAAGTAAAGAAGAAAGAGAAGAGGATGGGGAGAAAGAAAAAAAAAAGACGAAGGAGAAGATCTGAAGAAGTAAGAAAAGAGAAGAGGACGCGGAGAAAGAGAGAGAAAAAAAAAAAGATGAGGTGACAGGTGAAAAGAAGAAAGAGAAAATGAGAGGAGAAATAGAAAATAAAAAAAATGAGGCGATAGGTGAAAAGAAGAAAGAGAAAATGAGGTGACAGGTGATATATATATATATATATATATATATATATATATATTGCTGACATCATTATCTAACCCGTCGGTCAGACCGATTAAACCGTTCAAATCACAAACCAGACTCTTATCTGGTTTAGAGTCCAATCCGATTTGTAGAACATTGTTTAGTATTACATAATTGGCTTAATTTAATAATGTCACGTGTCAAACATACAGTAACTTTTTTATCTTTACTAGATTCTAACATACAGTAATTTACAACTATACCGAGCTCGATTAGTGATGAGAATGCAAAATGTCATATTTACTCCCCTTAATATCTAGTATTTTATACTTATTTGTTGCCTAAAATGTACTGATTGTTATTCTATTTTGATTTAGGAAGCAAATGGGAGCGTTAATTGCAAAACAGAACTAATTAGGTAAATTCGGACAGTTTCGACACTACTTCGTAATCTGGGCATAACTCTCTCATCCGAGCTCCGATCGAGATGATTAAAAATTTTGTGGAACGCTAAGAAAGATATCTACAACTTTCATGTTTTGAGTTTTGAGAGATACTTGTTGCATCAAGGTTGTAATCGCGCTTGAAGTTGACGCATCTGCACTGCCGATGTTCTGGAACATTCCGCCTTGTAATGCAAGTCCAAGAGGCAGTTTATTATTGGAAGATTTGAAGACATGTGGCACACAAGTTACAGCTGGACACACCACTTTCCTATTTTTATTTTAGGTCTTTATTGTATTTTCAATTAATTAGAATCAGATTAGGATAAATAACTTTAGGATATTAGAATATTTTAGGAGATTGAGTTTATTTCAAACACTTGAATTAGATTTGTGGAAGGGAGATCAGATTAGGTTTTGAGGGGGACCACAGCTTCTCTTCTCTTCTCTGGAATTTTTCTTTCTTTTTGAGTTTTTGTTGATGGCCATGAGCGGTTAAAACTTTTGTAACTTGGTCGTCAGAAAAGGAGACCTCAGAATCAACCAACTGTGAGATCTAATCTATTTTATTTTAGTGTTCAATTTTTGTGTTTGAGTATTGAATGTTATTCTATGCATATCTTCATGATTGATGCATTTAATTACTAAGAGGCCTACTAGTGTATTATTTGTTGCAATCTACTGCTAAGTTTGATATCAAATCTGTAATTGTTTGATCCCTCTAACTTGTGAAGCAATTAGGGTTAATAATTTGCTGTGTCAGGAATTAGTAATCTTAAGAAGAACATTCAACTAAATTAAATACAACCGCTTGTGTTTTTGTTGTTTAACTTCATCGATTTCTCTAATTCTTAAGGCTGCCACTAGATTAAATCTTGAGCGCTTGTCTAGGGTTGTTTAATGGTAAGATTAATTAAGATCGCTTGTTTCTTAATTAATTACAATTAAGAAGAGATAGGAAAATAGTTCAAACGGTGAATATTAAGGTATGAATTGATTTAATTTTGCATCAATGATCAGTTGTAAGATTCCGATGGTGGATGTTGACTGAGACCAAGTTTCGTTATATTAATTGATTTCGATTTGAATTGTTTTTGTTTTTATTTTTGCTAAGATTGTTTTCTGTTTTACTCAAAACCCCTTAGCCTTGTTCACATCAAAGAAAATTCGGCTAGACACTCTTCGTGGGATCGACCCTTGCTTACACTACTACGTGTATTTTTAGGTTTTAATTCTAGGTGTCTACGACAGCACGCCAATTAGGCTCAAGCTCGAGCTCGAGTGTAACTTCATACTCGCGAGCTTGAGCTCGAACACGAATATTGAAGCTCAACTAAACTCGGCTCGAGCTTGCTACTATTCATCACGAGCCGAGCTTGAGTACCGAGATACTCGGCTCGGCTCGGCTCATATACATCCCTAATGACACTACCTTTTCCCTGAAGAAAATTTAATAATTGAGTAAAAGACATTTTCCCACCCAAGGTTTGGCGAATCTCCAGTTCCCACCCTTGAATTAATGTTGTTACTTTTTCTCAAAATAACCCCTATATCTCAAATTTTTCTCAAATAACTCCTAGAGGATCCCGGCCAAGCCAAGAATCCAGCCTGATTCTAACACCATTGGACCTCCCCGACACCATCATCAACATCTCCTTATCCTCCTTACCAAAACCCCTAACTTTTCCACCTGATTGCATTTGGCAAGGTGCCGAATTTTGGCTAGAAAATGGCGAAAAAATGCAAAAACCTAAGGGAGAGGCAACGGCGATCGGCGGGCAATTGTAGTCGGCGATGTTGGAGGTTTTGGTGGGGGGAAGTCAACGATGCTATTGGTGGTCTTGGGGGTGGTTTTCGGTGTCGAGACTTGCTAGAATTTGGATGAAACACTGATTAACACTAAAAGTGACGATCGACAATTAGGGGGTTCAATCAGGCAGGGAGGTTAAAGGTTTTGATGTAAGGGTTGAGGGGATTATAATGGTGGTGTCAAGAGGGATCAATTGTGTCGAAAACATGCCAGAATGGCCTAAAATTGCCAGTGGGGTGAATTTGAGAAGTGAAGGGTTGTTTTGAAATTTTTCATCTTTAAAATGACCATTTTACCCTTTTAATTGTTAGATTAAACAGTTATCTGTTAATTTAAAAGTGGAAATTTACAATTTATGAAACTAGTGGTGGAAACGTAGGTTTGCCAAACCTTGGGTGGGAAAATGTCGTTTACTCTTAATAACTTATCTTAACTCGTATATCTTACATCACCATTGTTACGTCAGGACAGTAAAACATGTATACGTAATATTATATATCGTTATCAGGTTTATCACAGAATAATAATCAAACTTATGAATAGTTAAAAGAAATAATGACTATTTCTCCAAAATTAACTTAATATAACTTCAGTTAGTGAAGTTTTTCTCCTCAACATTCCTTACATGTTTACAGGAATTCAGCCATAGCAGGAATTGATGTTTGAAAGCTCTCACACTTTCATGTGTATTTACACGTACTATAAATAGATTTCTACTGCTTTATAATATAAGATAATATTTTCGGTTCTATATGTTGACTTAAAAAGATTTTTGTTAGTAAGTTTTCCAGTTTTTTATTTTAATAATCTAATAGTGTTTGCTTTTAATATTACTTCCTAACTGTTATGCCTGGAAAATATAGGGCTGACGTTAGGAGTCACGTGAAAGAAAGGGCAACCTGCTCCTGTCAGAACGGCAGACGCGCGCCAGAGTAGCCAGAAGCTGTGATGATCCCACGTGTCAATTCCCTACTCCAAATCGCGCAAATCACTCTAGAAGGTGGGCAATGTGACATAAAGAAGGATTTGCCGTGACACTCTCACCAACTCACAGATTCAATGATCATTACCTCAATCCATCCCACTATAAAATGGGAGCGACCCTCTCATTTGAGTGATTCGGTCATTTTTACTCTTGACTAACTATTCACTTTTTGTATTTTCATTCAAAGACTTTTGTAAATCATTTGTAAGTCAGTCCGCTGTTATGACCTGACCCCCATCATTAATACAAACATCAGTGGATGTAGGACTTGCTACCTTAGCATCCGAACCATTTTAAAAAGCTCTCCTCATTGCATTTACTATTTTTCATATATATTCACGTGTGTCTTCTGGCCAACCCAGCACTGCACATGTGCGTTTTGCTAGTGTAAAAATCACACATCAACAGTTTGGCGCCAGAAGGAGGGCCTGATTTAGTGTTCATCCTTCATCAGGAGAATCTATAACTTACTGGTCCTACAGCAGCAAATGGCCCGCCAACCTGAACCTGAGCAAGCTAGTCGGGGTGCTGAGGGAATCCCCCTAACCCAGGGGGAAACCTTTTCCAAAATACCTTCAGTTCCGCAAAATGTTGTAGTGGATATCCCATCAACTTCGCAGCTTGACCCCGCCATAGAAGCTACCTGGAGAGGTTCGACAATACTCTCTAGATGGTCAACTAGAGGTTGGATCGTCTGGACTAGGGCATGCTGTCCAAATCAGCTGGGGTGGTGTAACCACCAAAGACACCTGCAGGTCGTGCGAAAGCACAGCAACGGGAAATAGCTCGTGTCGTGAGCATTGCAGCGCGTAGACAAAAGGGTAAGCAAGTGGCAAAAAGCAAGCCTATGGGCTCCAAAAGGCCAACGAACACAAACCGTGTCTCGAGCAAGATACCGGTAAAGCAGAGACTCGGTGAAAAAGTGAATCCTGAACTTTCCCATGCCACATCGCTGGTGAACCCAAGTAAAAGTGTTGGGCGGGGCAATTCTTATCACCGCCAGCAGAGCAATCCTAATTATCATCGTGTGGGTGGTTCCCACACTTCGCAGGCGGTTCGTACCACTGCGAGGGTCGTGAAAATACCCCATATCGCCCATCGCCTTCACACGCCTCTAGCCAGCGTGTGTTGAGAGCGACCGAAACTGCCGACCTGGGCGAAGAGGAATCTGACCTCCAGACTTTCCTGAACCGTAATCGCAAGGGTCGAACTTACATGGGTGAAAGCAATCCTCAACTGGCTCCATTGCCACAAATTGAGGAGCTGCAACGAGCTCTAGACCGACTAAGAGCCCAGCAAAATGACCAGGGGCAGGTTGCATCTGCGTCCCCCTTCTCTCCTGAAATGTTATCTGCTCCACTCCTACCAAGGTTCAGGATGCCCGACATGAGGCCGTTTGATGGGAACTCTGATCCGCAAGATCATTTGTATGAATTTAACGACCTAATGGAGCTTCACCAGGTCTCAGATCTTGTAAAATGTCGTTGTTTGGCCGTGACTTTAACCTCTCACGCCAAATGGTGGTTCAGGTCGCTCCCAGTGGGATCGATCAATTCGTGGCCTCAGATGAGCACGATGTTCCTAAGGCATTTTCAAGCAAATCGGAAGTTCTCGATGCCTTTGAGCTATCTTAGCAATATAAGGCAAGAAAAGGATGAATCCCTACAATCCTACATTGACCGTTTCCACAGGGAACTCAACAAGGTGGCTCATGCTCCCGAAGAGTCCATTCGGACCCTCATAATAGCAGGAGTTCACTGACAAACCAACCTGTGGAAGGAATTACAGGCTGATGTTTCCCTCAGCCGATTCTATAACCTTGCAGAGAAATACCTTCGGATAGAAAATTTGTTGGTGGCACTCCACCGTCGCGACCCCGGCGCTCTAAGCAGTATGTCTGGTCGGGGGGAAAGTAGAAGAGCTGATCGTGGAGGGGCCGCTGACGATCAGCGAAAAGGGAAGAAACCTTACTACGAGCCCAGAAAGTCCTATACTACTGTTCCTCATTGCGATCACGATAGGAACCAATATACTCCACTTAATGCATCTGTATAAGCTATTCTCGATAAGTCCGAAGAGGCCAGCCTGCTCAGAGAGCCCGAGCCCATGAAAACCCCCACGACAACCAGAAATAATAAAAAAATAATGTCGCTATCATCGGGATAATGGGCACCACACCAATGAGTGCTGAGCTCTAAAGCAAGCAATCGAGGAGCTCATCAAGAAGGGGCATTCCAAGGAATACATCGACGACTCTGCTCCCTCGCAAGAGAAAAATCTAGGGGAGCCGAGTAAGAAACGCCGCGATCAGAAAGGGGTGTGCAGTCTCAATTTAATCTTCGGGGGACTGCACTTCGCGGGAAACTCGCGAGGTGCCCAAGAAAGGTATGCTTGCGAAGCACATCACAACCCCAACAGAGTGATGAGTGCAGAACAGCAACCACAAAGTATTTGTAGGGAGGAGGAAATTTCCTTCTCTGAAAAGGATGCGGCCAGATTGCATCATCCCCACGATGACGCCCTTGTGATCACTCCCCTGATCGGACGTTATAATATCCACAGAATGTTTGTGGATAACGGAAGTGTTGTGAACATCCTATTCGCTTCCACTTTCGAAAGAATGAATTTGGACGAGGCCGACCTGAAGCCTGCCTCGTTCCCATTATACGGTTTCACAAGAGACCACCTACTCCCCAAGGGAACGATCTCACTCCCAGTCACATTGGGTGACTCTGACCAAATGACTAAGGTAACTTAGTTCTTAGTAGTAGATTGCCTATCAGCCTTCAATGGAATCCTGGGGCGACCTCTACTAAGACACTTCAAGGCGGTCACTTCAATTTACCATTTGAAGATGAAGTTCCCCACCCCAACGGGGATCGAGGAAGTCAGAGGGTCTCAGCGCGCATCGCACGACTGCTATGTGAAAGCAGTCCAGATGGCATGCAGGGGAAAGGGCACCTCGCTCAGAAATCATGGATAGGTGATGGCGATCAGTAGGATCGATCCATGACCTGGCCCGGCCGAGGACAATATAGACCCTCGCATTCAAGATTGTCGTTCAAGTGGGCCAGTTGAGGAACTGACTAAAGTACTGGTCGACCAAGACGAACCAAGCAGGGTGTTAAGGATCGGTAAAAATCTCAATCCCCAACTCGCTACTGAATTGACAAGCTTCCTCAGGGAAAACATCGATGTGTTCGCGTGATCACACGCAGACATGGTCAAGATCAGCCCGGATGTTATTTGCCATGTATTAAACATCGACAGTGAAGCCAAGCCAGTCCGCCAAAAAAGAAGAGCAATGGATTCAAACCAATATACCGCCTTAAAACTAGAGGTGGATAATCTCCTCCGAAACGGGTCCATCCGAGAGGTATTGTACCTGACCCAGGTTGCCAACCCGGTTCTGGTAAAGAAGCCCAATGGCAAGTGGCGAACTTGCGTCGACTTCAGCGACCTCAACAAAGCTTGCCCTAAAGATAGCTTCCCCCTGCCAAGAATCGACCAGCTCATGGATGCCACCTCGGGGCACAAGTTGCTAAGTTTCATGGACGCATACTCGTGATATAATCAAATTCCAATGTATGCGTCGGACGAAGAGCATACATCTTTCATTATAGATCGAGGACTGTACTATTATAAAGTCATGCCCTTCGGCCTCAAGAACGCTGGCGCGACCTACCAGCGATTGGTTAACCAGATGTTCGTCGACCAGATCAGTAAGTCAATGGAGGTCTATGTAGATGACATGCTGGTCAAGTCTCATGTCGCTTCAGATCATGTGGCGCATCTCGCAGAGATGTTTGATATCCTCCGACTTTACGGAATGAAACTGAACCCTCTCAAGTGTTCGTTCGGGGTATCCTCGGGTAAATTCCTAGGGTACATGGTTAATCAGCGGGGAATAAAAATCAACCCCAAGAAAATCCAAGCTCTCCTCAATATGGAAAGCCCTACCAGCAAAAAACAGGTCATGAGTCTTAATGGGCGAATAGCGGCACTAAGTCGCTTCATATTGAGGCTAACAGATCCCTGCCTACTATTCTTCAATGTCCTGAAGGCCAATAAGAAGTTCGAGTGGACTCCCAAGTGCGAACAGGCGTTCCAAAGTACAAAAGAACACCTCGGGAAGCCACCTCTCCTGGCCAAGCCTCTTCCACAAGAGAGCCTGCTCTGTATCTGTCCGTCTCTCAGTTCACGATCAGTGTAACCCTTGCTCGCGAAGAGGAAAAAGTCCAATGGCCAGTGTACTATGCAAGCAAGCGTCTATCGGATGTCGAGATGCGGTATCCAGAAATGGAATGATTAGCCTACGCCTTGCTAATCGCTTGCAGAAAGCTGTGACCTTACTTCCACGCCCATACGATCTATGTAATGACTAACTACCCCCTCAGATAAGTCCTCTAGAAGCCAGAGGCCTCGGGTAAATTGCTCAAATGGGCCATGGAATTGAGTTAGTTCAATCTGAAGTACAAGCCAAGGTCGACTATTAAAGGGCAGGCTGTTGCTGACTTCATTTCAGAATTCTCCTATCTTTCGAATAAGTCGGAGCAACAGCCTAGCGAAGCCATCCAGGAGATAACTCAGAATATGTCGACTTGGAGCCTCTATATCAACGGGTCGTCGACCAGGAAGAGAGCGGGTGCAGGTCTCCTCCTTTTGAGCCCCGAAGGGGTTTGCATTCACAGCATCCTTTGGTTCAGATTCAAGGCAACCAACAATGAGGTCGAGTATGAAGCCTTGCTTGCTGGATTGCGGTTGGCCAGGGAAATGGGTGCAACTACGATCAGCGTCCACAGTGACTCCATAGCGACTCTATGATAGTCGTTAACCAAATTCTAGGAGAATACCAAGCCAAAGAAGAGAACATGATCCATTATCTAAAAGAAGCTAAGGCCGCACTCGAGCCGTTCAAGCACTTCGCGATCACCCAAATCCTCAGAGACAGCAATTCTGTAGCAGACGCCCTAGCAAGAATAGCCTCATCGTTGGAATCAGAGGCACCGGACAGCATTCCTATTCAATTCGTCGAGGCCTCGAGCATAAGCCCGATCGAACAGGCAGTGAATGTAACAGAATCGGATTCTTGGATGACCCCTATTTTCTGGTACCTCAAGGATGAGATCCTGCCAGACAACAAGGTCGAGGCACGGATTCTACGAACAAGATCTGCTCATTACTCTCTCATCGGAGACCAGCTGTACAGGCAAGGGTTCAACGCCCCTCTCCTCCGATGCGTGACAAGCGAAGAAGCAGATTATATCATGAGGGAAATTCATGAAGGGATCTGCGGTAATCACGCCACACGATCTCTCGCGAACAAGGTTGTTCGTCAAGGGTATTATTGGCCCCGAATCTAAGAAGATACTTACAACTTTGTCAAAAGGTGTGACAAGTGTCAGCGGTTCGCGAACATTCTACGAGCCCCCTCTCACGAGCTGGTAACAATGACTAGCCCTTGGCCATTTTCCATGTGGGAGATCGACCTCATTGGTCCCATGCCAGTTGGTAAAGGGGGAGTCAAATATGTCGTGGTCACGGTAGATTACTTCACTAAATTGGTGGAAGCCGAACCACTGGCCGCGATCATGACCAGAAAGCTTAAAGACTTCTTTTTTCAAAAATTTAGTGTGCCGTTACGAAATTCCTCACACCCTTATCTCGGATAATGGAAAACAATTCGACAACGAGGAGTTCAAGCAGTTCTGCGATGAGCTAGGCATCCATAAAAAATTTGCCTTAGTCGCAAGACCATAAGCAAATGACCAAGTTGAAGCTCTCAATCAAGCACACTTTAAAAGCCAAACTCGGCGTAGCCAAGAGAAATTGGGCCGACAACCTCCCTGAAGTCTTATGGGCGTACAGGACAACTCCGAGAACCTCTACCTCAGAAACCCTTTCTTCGCTAGCATACGATTGCGAAGCGATGATTCCTATGGAGGTAGGGACTGGTTCACGTCGGAGGGACTTGTACAATGAGGCTGACAACGAAGTACTTATGAGAGTAAGTCTAGATCTTGTTGAAGAACACCGCAGCAAGGCTTCGCTAAGGATAGCAACCTACCAGCAACGCGCGAAGAGGTTCTTCGATTCAAAGGTCAAGGTAAGAGACTTCCAGGTCGGTGACCTTGTGCTAAAGGAAGTTCTCGGTACCAGGGAACCAAGTGCTGGAGTACTAGGATCGAACTGGGAAGGTCCGTACCATGTCGACAAATTGATAAGACCAGGGACTTATCATCTCAAAAGGTTGAACGGTTCCAAAGTTCCCCGAGCTTGGAATGCTCAGCACTTTCGGCCATACTATCAGTAATCCCGAGCTCAGTTTTCATTGTAAATTAGTTTTTTCTTTTTGTTAAGTTTCCCTGTATAGTGTTATTCTGTTCGCTTGTAACAGTTCGCATGTAATATTGTTCATGTATGATGAATTGTAAACTGCACTCATGTATAATAAAGCGAACAGCAATTGTAAAAGCAAAATGTATTTCATTAAAAAAGGGTACAAAAGGCAAAACTATGAACCCTAATGACTCCTAGAAGACCCTTCTCATCACTCTAGGGCTGGTCGGCTAGGGGATCCTCAGAGGCAAAACCCGAACCCCCTGCCTGATCGGGTACTTGGGCAGTCGTTGCTTTGTCATCTTGCCACTTCAAGGTCATCAGAGTTTCCCGCCAGTCCTACGAGAGGTCGGACATATCAAGGTGTGGGTTCTTTGGTCGCAAGGTGTAGATAGACGCGATCGCCCAATCGACAGCTTTCTCCTCGACCTCCTCTGCCTGATTCCGCACCTCTTCGGTCAGGGAAGCAACTCTTCCCTCACTTGCCTGAAGTTCAGCCTTGAGAGCTTGCCTTTGCGTCTCGGAGGCATCCATTTCTTCTTCTGCTCGCAAGGCCTGCATTGAGGTCGCTTGGAGCTCTTGGTCCTTCTCTCTGACCTCCTTGGAGAGTTTGGCTATAGTCCTTTGGAGCTCTTTTATTTGCTCCACGTGGCGCTCGAGCTCTGCTCTTTGGAACTCCACCGTGCGAACAGCCACATTCTTCTGGTTCAGGTACCTGTTCGCTACATCAGAGGATAGGTCCCTTTCTACTTCGACGGCTTCTAGGGTTCGCTTGAGCACCGCGTTCTCTTCCTGCAGATCGTCTCCCCCTTTCGCGGCGCCCAGCCGAACCTTCTCAAAAGACATTTGCATTGCGAGCAAGGCCTGCGAACAAGAAAGGAGTTAGATTATAAAAAAATAATAATAATAATAATAAATAGCTAACTCCTCGCCGAGAACAGTTCGCTTACCTTGCTCAAATGTTGAACCGATGTGGTCATCAGGTCATTGCCGCTGGAATCTATGAACTGCTCAAATGATTCTGAGAGTCTGCATTCCAGTAGAGAGTAGACTATCGGCTGCAGGTAGTCAAGCAAGTTCCCAAGCGAGTCCAGCACTAGGGTTTCCTTCTTTGCATCTTCCGCAGTGGTCGTCTCGTCCATCTGCTCCTTCCTCGACCTCCCCTCGACACCTTGCTACGACCTAGTTGGTTGGTCGCCTTCGGATTCGGTCTCCGACTCTTCGACCTGAATCTGCCTTTTCTTCCTTGGTCACTGAGCCATTGTCTTTCGCCTCGGGTGAACAGTCGCTGGCCCGGGTACCGTTGCTATTTGGATCAAGGCGTCCTCAGAAGGTAGGGGGTGAGAGGCCTCCTCAAGTTGCACCGGTTGGCCCGACGTCGCGCCTTGAGCCTTCTTAGCGGGGCGAGCAGCTTTGGCCTTCCTCGATTGAGGAAAGTTAAATGGCCCTCGTCGCGGCTGTTCGGACTCTTTTGGAGGCATGGTCGCTGCATGCAAGTATCGTTAGCAAAAGAATTTTATTCTATGGCCAGAAAAGAACCAGTTAGCATGACTTACACAATGGGGGCTCTAAAGACTCGTTTACGTTGAAAAAGCCGTATTTTCGCAAAGTCGCGGTCATCACGAGCTTCCTTGCGTCACAACTCCAAAGGATACGATTCTATCTGGGTCGTTGAGTAGCTCTAGGTTGGTCGATTTGTTAACTGCAAAAGGGAACAGGTCGTTAGAGGAAAGAAATGCACAGTTAATGAATTTAACGAAGAAAAACCTACTTGGGTCCTGAAAGCGGCAATGGTCGTCATAACGAAAGAAGAAGAACTTCGTTTCGTAGGCCCTCGCATTGCTAGGATAGCTGTGTATCCCCTCGGCTATGGTAGGTCGCCTGGACAAGTAGTAAGAATCCTTGTCCTTGCTCTTTTTCAAATAATACGAGCAGCCAAGCTCTAGCACGGTCAGCTCGCCCAGGCTGCTCTCGCGACACGCGATGTACATCGCAAAAGCAATAACATATGCGTTCAACGTGAGCTACATTGGCGTAATCCCGAAATGATCCAGGACCGACCTGATAAAAGGGTGGAAAGGAATTAACCCCCCGCCCTTGAAGATCTCTTCGGAGATCGCGGCCATCCCAATGGAAGGATACCGCAACGAATGGGTGATGTCGCAGAAAACTTCCACTCTAACACCGAACTGTTTGACCACCCTCTCGAGCTCTTCCTCGGTAAGTACCCAGAAGACCTCGCGAGTTACATTTGCGAGAACACCCCGAGAAGATGAGCCGGTTCCTTCCTCGCACCTGGTCGCTGAGGGTTCCATTTTGCAGTCTACAAAAGCGACAAGCAGAGGGTCATTTAGCCATCATGCGTTCTGTACGACAACGTGGAACAAGCTCCCTAAACCCCAAAGAAAACCCTAACAGAATGGCTCGAGCTGCCATTCATGGTTCGAACTCGACACGAGCGTCACGTTTCCAATGAACTATCGAAAGACTGACGCCATTGCACCAGGAAAACTAAGAAGACAAAAAACAAAGAAAGATTCTTACCTCTGGAAGCACGAAAGTGGTTTCTGCTTCGAATATCGGAAAAACGCCGGTTTAGAAGGCAAAGGTTCAAGCTTGTGGAAATCTTTCGTTCTCTGGGATAAAGACTCTGGTGACATCGTCTGAGAAGGATTTGGGCTTTTATAGCGTGTGAACCAACGTATGCTCTCCTCGAAATCGAAACGACGTTTGGGTGGCAACAATCTCTAACCGTTGATCGCGGCCACGTGTCACAAATCAGTACGGAAGAGAGAGAGTCGCGATTAAAGAAAATCAAATCCCCATATCTTCCGTTGAGAAACTCAAACGATGGCACACTCTCTCTCTCAGCATTAATTACGCCCCAATTTGCATTTAATGCTGTGATGAGGGTTATCGTTTCAGCGTGCTAGGCATTTAATACTCTGATAAAGCATTAACGTGTCAGCATGCGGCGCATTTAATGCGTCTGGCATACGCTTAACACGCGCAGAACACCTGTCAATGCAGGGACTGCTTCATTAAATGCACTCGTCCTTAAGGCATAATGGGCAATGCCTGATGAAGTTAGGTCGTGAATCCCCTGCGAACAATAGCCATGCGAGGTCGTGTTCGCAAAACGGCCTATCCCGACCTACATTCAAACAGGTCAAAGTTGACCGAACTTCCAGGAAACTTCCAATCGCGGCATAACTTATAGTTTCCAAGGTTCGTTTCTCAAACCTTAAAAACTAGGGTACTTATGTTATGCCTGGAAAATATAGGGCTGACGTTGGGAGTCACGTGAAAGAAAGGGCAACCTGCTCCTGTCAGAATGGCAGACACGCACCAAACCAGCCAGAAGCTGTGATGATCCCACGTGTCAATTCCCTACTCCAAATCGTGCAAATCACTCTGAAGGGTGGGCAATGTGACATAAAGAAGAATTTGCCCTGACACTCTCACCAACTCACAGATTCAATGATCATTACCTCAATCTATCCCACTATAAAATGGGAGCTACCCTCTCATTTGAGGGATTCGGTCATTTTTACTCTTGACTAACTATTCACTTTCTTGTATTTTCATTCAAAGACTTTTGTAAATCATTTGTAAGTCAGTCCGTTGTTGCGACCTGACCCCCATCATTAATACAAACATCAGTGGACGTAGGACTTGCTACCTTAGCATCCGAACCACTTTAAAAAGCTTTCCTCATTGCATTTACTATTTTTCATATATATTCACGTGTGTCTTCTGGCCAACCTAGCACTACAAACGTGCGTTTCGCTGGTGTAAAAATCACGCATCAACACTAACCAAGTTGACAAATAAATTAGTTTCTTAATATTTATTAAGGGCCCGATACAGGCTTCATTTTCTGAAAGTTTTTGTTGGATTCTTCATAAAAAAATTTCTTGTGTATCTCCATTGGGAAGCTTTTAAGTTGTAGAATGGAAATGGGAGGCAGGAGGGGGAGATTTGGAGAATGGATCAAATTTTTTCCTCGTAAAATTCATTAACCATTGCCCATTCGGGGTTCATGTGAAATATGTCGATCAAACGGTTCCAGGAAAAAACTCTATTATCGAGCCACACTTTCATTGTCGAGTAATTTCCCCAGCTTGGTCTCGTGAACCCAGTTCTTGTCCTTACGTCCTGTGGTCATAAAGATTTTCATCAAACTTTTGATTATGAATAGTTATGAAATCTCAATTATTGAAGTTTTCACTCCTCAGTCAACATCTTTGTCTCTCTCATTTTCTCTTGCCCCTCCAATCGGCATATCACTGCTTGAAGAAGTTCAGCCAGGTATATTTATAATCATATTGAAGAGTTTATGAAAGTGTTGACTGGGTGTTTGAAGTGTCGAGTGAAATGGTTGGCAATTGCCATGCCTATGTTTACGAAACCATGTGTTAAAATAGAAAATAAAAATTAAAGAAAGACTTTGAAGTGGAGAAAAAAAAAACTCAAAAACCCAATCTACAGCTTTCGGAAGTCAATGTTTATGCTTACTTTAGGGGGTGTTTGTCTAAGCTTATAAGCTGGTCAAACTTGCTTATAAGCTCTAAAATTAAGCTGATCTGTTTGTTTATAATCTTTTTGAGCTTATAAGCCAAAAAAAATAAGTTGGGGGGGAGGTACTTTTTTTTTTTTGGCTTATAAGCACTCTGCTTATAAGCTAGTTTGACCAAGTATATTACCACATTATCCTTATTTAATTTTAAAATTCCATAGTATACCCTTGTTTAATGGAGTACCTCTTTTAGTCATTTTATAATAAAATGTACTTATAAGCTACATTTTACCAAACACGTCAACTACTTATCAGTCATTTATAAGTACTTTAACCAAACACGTAATTGCTTAAAATTTTAAATTCTTATAAGCTAAAATTAGCTTATAAGTACTTGTTGCTTTATAAGCTAATTTTCATAAGCTCAGACAAACAACCCCTTAATGCTTTCAATGAAGTGTACAGTTGGAAATTGAAATGGTTGTTGAAATAGTAATGGGATAAGAGATGCGGGATAATGAGGGCATAATAAATCAATTTATGTATGAAAAATACTATATACAAATTTTATATATATATATATATTACAATTTGAGTTATCGAATCATTTTAATGCACATTAACTTTATGGCTGAGTTTTTATATTTAGTATTATTCATCTATTATTAATAACGTTATATCTTATACATACAACTTTTTATATAAATTCAGGTATATAAATTGATTTGTTCTAGAATAATTGGATAATTTTAAACTAAATTGATATGTTTTGTATTTTTCTTATTAAAGTTTTTTATAAAAGGATTTTTGTTAAAAAAAACAATTATTTGAGCTCCAATAGGATAGTGTTAAATTAAATAACCACCTTAAATTTATAATAAATGAAATAATCATGAATTTTATTATTTAAATGATTTAACATATATCGTTTAAATCAATGATGATGTTTTAAATTTAATAACTATTTAATTTATTTAAACTTTGAAATGATATTTTAATTAATTTTTGCTTTAGACAGTTATATAGCATTTAATTTCCTGTTAAAAATTTATCTTGCGTCAAAATTGTTCCATCAAAGACACAGAGCAATAATTGTATCCATAATATTACATGTATATATATTATAAAAATACCTGAAAATGTAAAAGCTTTTCGATCAAACTTGAATCCTGCCATAGAAATTCTTAGACACGCTAGAGAGTGAGGAGAAAGGAGATAAACTATTGAAATGGTTTTTCTATACTATTTTATTATTTAATCAAAAGCTTTGATGAAGATAATATCAATCTAACGGATCCAGAAAAATCTCAACAATCGAGGCACCATTATTTATGATCTGAAGTCAAACGTACACATGTTGGCTGTCACGTGATTGTCTAGTTTGGTCTCTTGACGTGTAAAACGAGTTCCATTAATGGACCAAGGAAACAGACAAAAGCCGGTCTCATGCCCCGCCTCTTTTTTTTGTCCTTAGTTCAATTATTGGAGGTCAGTTATTTATTATTTCATACCCTATTTTTTGTTTTATACTCATATTTTTTAAATAGTGATTTATTTAATTATTTAGAAAATATTATTATATTATATTTAATTATTTTTAGATTCTTTAAATTTATTAGTTAAAAATTTAAAAATTAACAAAAACAGCTTTCATCCACTCACAATTATTAGATTTTAGCAATCATCATCGATGATAGTCAGAATTTGTCACAGCGACGTAAAACTGATCGAAACTGACTGGTAATTATTTTAGCAATCGTTAATGATCAAATCTGACATTTTGCCATCGTCGACAATCACATTTGATCGTAGATCTAGTCTTTTCCTATCGGATCTGTGATAGATTTGGTAAGAAAAGGTCAGATCGATTCATGACCTACCAAATCTGATCGATTTGTATCGTAACGCTATTTTTCGATCAGATTCAGATAGTGATGATCGAAATCTAGCACTGTGGATAATGGGGGTATTTTTGTTATTTTATAAAATTTTTATATATTAAGGTATTTAGTTAAATTAGCAAATGTTGGAGGTTTTTTTGTTAAATTTTAAATTTTTTCTCATAATAATTATTCTATTCAACTATTCAATATTATTCTTAAAATCTTATCCAAAATAACAAAAGAAACTAACCAAAGTTTTTCTCCTCTTCCAAACATCTCTATGTGTAGCTTATTTGTTTTCTCTCTCTCTCTTTACCCTTTCTGCAGTTCTCCCTACCGACAAAATTGATCATGATGTTGATTTGACACAACTTTTTTGCAGTGTTATGCAACCCTTCTGATTTTATTTAGTTGAATAAAAGAGGAATAATAAGATTTTTCAGTAATATATATTTATATAATAATAAAAAATATTTTCACAAAATTAATATAAATTTATTGTACCTAAAAAGTCACACTGATACTAGCTCAATAAAATACTTAAAAGATAAAATATACTTTCAATTAAATTTATACCGCCTCAAAGATATCTTATACCAACTCTATCTTATTTTAAGAGAAGAATAGGTAAAAGTTTTTCATGTATCAAGACAACTTGTAAAACACTCATTATATTATCCTCAAAAGTGTATAAATTAACACTTCTTTTCACGAGAAAGGGAGGATTGGGCATATGAGAGCTAGACATAGATTTGAGCTTCATTCTTTCTCTTTGTAAGCAAAGTATTTTTTCATCTTTGTATGTTTTACGGACAATATCATAGAAATAGTTAGAGAATAATAAAATAATAGTGGATGTAGGATTTGCTTTAAGCATCCAAACCACTATAAAAACCTCTCTTGTCAATCTATTATTTTTTGTTTTCTGCAACATATATAATCTCAACACCATATTTAAATCTCATGGAGTGTAATTTTTAATACTCTTTTAATACTTTATGTATGCAAGTTATTCGGTGTACAAAATCAAATATCAACAAAATTAATAGAAAAACCTTTTTTTCTTTAATCAAATTTTATATGTTTATCTGTTTTATACATTTTAAAAATAGAAGATTTTCCTAATTAGCTTTCAAAGCCTTCTTCAGTGATCAAGGAGAGTTTGTTCTCAGCCCGATTTGTGTAGAAAATTGACTTGTCGTCGAAATATTAATGTGACATGAGATGCCTGGTGACGTGGTGTTAGTAAATCAATTTTTTTATTAAATTAATCACCTACTTCTATTTTTTCTTTAAAAATAAAAAATTCTTAGCATTTTCTTAACTAAATATTCTATTTTTTTTTTCAAAAAATAAAAAGTGGTGAAATTCAGATGATGCATGAAATAAAAAGAATAAAAGAGTGAAAATAAAATAAATGAAAATACTTTATATAAATTTAATTATACTTTTTTTGTATGTAGCCAATCTTATAACAGTCCTGATAAAAGAAAAGAAAAGTGCAATTTTAAACGGATTTGATCATATTTGATTTTTTTTTTTTGGGGGAAGAATAAAATTTATTTTTCAATCAAAATTCTTACAAAAGAATTCTTTTAAAATATATCTTGAGGAATATATACATGCCATGACGCTAATTAATCATTAAACCTAATATGAATATAGCTAATTTAAAACCATAAACCATCATACACTTTTGTTGTTGGGGCGTTTGAATCATACAATGTTTTATTATAGAAGATGTTATATTAATGGAAAGATAGATCACCTTGAAGATTATTGAGAATATTTAAAAAATGTGTTTAGTTAGTTCGAATAAATTGGTGAGTAATATGTTTAGTTAGGAGGATAAATGGGTGTGTATATTATATAAATCACTAAATTGCTCTCCTTTTTAAATATTAATATAGTATTTTATTATTATTATTTTTGAAATATTTTTTTAATCCCCTTACATTTAAAATTTTGCTAAAATACCCCAGCTCTATAAAACTTTAATTTGTAGCAAAATACCCCCACCCACCCCAAGCCATTGCGGGCAACTAGCCACCACCATGACAGTTGATGGAATGGCACACGACTAGCCATATATGGCCGGTTGTGCGCCAGCAAAGCCATTTCCATGATCCATGGCTGTTTCACAACCAAAGATGTGGTTGTGAAACGACCATAGAAACGGTCAGATCTAGCCATTTTCGACCTTAGTGATTCACAACCGACCAAATCCCGCTGATCGTGCACCATTAAGACAACTATTGATAGTGGTTGGCTGTGGTCTTGGGTAGCTAAGGGGATTTTGTTAACTTTTAAATTTTTTTGTGGCTGGGGTATTTTAGCTAATTTCTCAAATGTGGGAGGGCTGAGTTAATTATTATTTGGTAGACATTTGAAGGCAATTGTATCTAAAATGGTATTTAATTAAGGGTAAAATAGTTTTAAAAATCAGATTACCCGGTAATCTTTTAATAACAACCCCTGAGAAGGGTATCTAATTATACCCTACATTATCAACAGTAAATACTATTTTTGTGGCTATATATTAATTAATCGAGTGAACTTCAAGAACGGATAAAGTAGAACAAGTAAGCCCCTCTTACTTCTACTTTATATTTTTGCTCAATATTAGTTAATCGAGTGAACTAGTCTACATTAAAATGGGAATACAACTAATTAATGAATTTATGTCCTATATGTTTATTTTTTTGTATTAATGGCTTTTAAAATAAATATCTAATATGGTATGAATTCATACCAATTTCTATATTTAAATTTTAAAGAATTGATAACCCCCATTGCATGTACACTAGTTTATGCATTATTGTGGCAATGGCAGATTTAAGAACCAAAATATGTATTGTTATATTTCTATATATGCAGCATGTAGAGAAGATAAAGCCCTCCCACTACACCATGTTGTGCGATAAAAAGGAAAACAAGACTTCCAAAGAACTACTCAAATCAAACCACAATGAACTACTCAAGTGAGCACAGTAATGGATAAAAGATACTTCTAAGTCGTGCTCTGTTGTGGCTGTTCTTGTTGCCACCGTCGTCTTCGCAGCTGCCTACACTGTACCTTGGGGTTCCAATGAGAGGGGGTATCCAGTTTTCCTTAACAATGATTTCTTCGTGGTATTCACAGTGATGGACGTTGTTGCTTTGGCCTGCTCCTTGACCTCGGTTGTTATGTTCTTGTCCGTCCTCACATGCCTTTTAAGTATGAAGAATTCCATCACATGCTCCCTCGAACACTCACAATAGGCTTCGCCTTACTCTTCATTTCATTGACTACAATAATGCTTGCATTCGCAGCAATATTATTGCTCATCGTTCGTTTGGAAAAGCCACGTTGGACGACCACTCTCATTTATACTGCTGCATTTCTTCCTATAAGCATATTTGCACTTAAACAATTCCCTATGTATGTTGCATTTAAGGTTACTTTGCTCCAGGTTTGCAAGATGATCCAGAAGAGTATTTCTTGTAAATTGTCAAAGAAGCAGCGCCTTCAGGTCAATGTGTTGGATAAGAAGAATGGTGATCAAAATAAGCCTTCGCCCCTATCTGAGGGATTTTTTATATATTGTTGCTCCAAGGCTAAAGGATGATTGATATATGTCACGGATGCAAAAGACTTGGGTTGAATATTTCTATTCTCCGACTGAATTTTTATTAATTGGTGTGTGTTTAATAATATATAGGCGTCTATTAATTAGAAAGAACATCTCTATTATCTAATTTTCACTTTATCAATTTTCAAAAGTCCTGTGGCAGTTGGATTTTAATGCTATAATTACTTCTAAGATGAAATTCAGATGATGCACGAAACAAAACGGATAAAAGAGTGAAAAAAGAAAAAAAGAAAATATTTATATAAATTTTCAATTTAAGTAATCTATCCTTCAATATAGTAACATATTTGTGTTTACAGGAACAAATGCAAAAAGATTCACTTGAGCTACTAGCGGATGAGATTTAAAATATATATATAAAATTTTAACATTTATTAATTTAAATTAATTTTTTTACTAATTTTTTTTTTGGGTAATTGAGGTAATTATATAAAAGAATCAAAGAATACAACCCAAGAAAATAATTTAATTTTAGAAAACTAATCTCTCTCTTGGTAAATTATTTTGATTTTCTAACCCTTGAACCACTTTCTCTTAAGAAAGTAATTGTCAAAATTAATGAAGAAAGAAAGAGTGAGAGTTGCCATTGCTAAATTAATTTCATAATATATCATTTTTGTCTTGTTATCACTTATCATACATTTCTTCGTCAATTTTTCTTTTTAATTTTAATTATGTTTTCAGTAAGACCCAAATATTAAATTTAGATATAAGCCCGATTTGTGTTGACAATTAACTTATTGTTGAAATATTAATGTGATATGATATGAGATGCGTGGTGACGTGGTTTTAGTAAATCAACTTTTTTTATTAAATCAATATCCTACTTTTATTTTTTCTTAAAAAAAAAAAAAAAGAAAAGAAAAGAAATTCTTAGCATTTTCTTCTCTTTCTCTTCCCTTTCTTCTCCTCTCTTTTCCTTATTTCTTTGGCCAGCTGCTGGGATTGTATTGTGTATTTTCGCACATCAATTGGTAACTGGTTTATTCTAATGGAAACTCATGATTCAAGGGAAGAAAGAAAATTTATTGAAACTTTGTTTAATGGAGAGAATAAAATTTGATAGAATTTTTGTTTGAAGGAAAAAAAATTGAGAGTTTGTTTGGTGGGTGAGTAAAAAAAATTTAGAGCTCTGTTTTGGGGACGTTGAACATACTATGTTAATCCCGTCTCTCTTTGATAAGAATCATATTGATTCTTATAAAGTTCCTGTTTATTATGAAACTAAGTGGGAAGAGAGAAAAAGAAGGAAGAAAAGAAAAGAGAGGGGGAAGAGAGAATAAAAGAGAGAAAAAGAAGGAAGAAAATAAAAGAGAAGGGGAAGAGAGAAAACGGCCTGGTGCAATTGAGAGAGGAAAGAGAAGAAGAGAAGGAATGAAAAAGAAAGAGGAAAGGAGAGGAAGAAGAAAGAAGGAAAGAGGAGAAAAATATTAGGAACAAATTTGTTATTTAATTTTAATAATTTTTTTTTTTAAAATAGTAAAAGGTATTTTTATCTTTACAACGAATATATGTTGTAAATATATGTACATTATATTTAATAAAAATTATTGACGGAATATAACGTTAGATAATAAAATTGTATTTTAAAACTTTTTGGGTCCAACGATATACACCCACTCATAGTTTTTCGTAAGACTATTTGGTACCCAAAAAGTTTATAAATGACTAACACCTACTTTCTGTTAGGTTCTGTTTGTGAATTCCATCTGTTGAAGGATTGTGTGATAATTTTCAAATTAGCCGAAAAAAAGCAAACAAGTGGCGGACATTTTCATATCCATAAAGTTTTTGGTCGCCAGCAGCAAGGAAGTGGCTGGGGAAATCTTACAATTAGTCACCAATAAGCCTAGACTCTAGTAGTTGGTTGCTGGGCAAACTGAGATTTGGAGGCGGCAAAAGGTCGAACAGGTGGTGGGTGACAATGAAGCAGCAAGTTGGAGTGATGGGGGAGCGGCAGGCGACCAAGAAAAAATACCACAACAACAACACAAACACTTCTAAATAGCCACCCACCCATCAAACACCAAAAAACCAGCAAAACGCGAAAGAAAATGCGGCAAAACGCAACTGCCTCGTGTTGACAAATGTAGATCATGGGCGACAAACGGCGACTGGAGAGTGCTAGTGGAGGAATGGGTTTTGAAGAGGAGAGTCGGGTTGCTCAAGATCAACAATTATTTACCCCAAATAATAATAGTAAGAAGAAAAAGGAAGAAGAAGAACAAATCTTAAACATTAAGATTAAAAAGCATATTATCAATTAAGTAATCTTGATTTTACAGAGATATGAATGAAAGAATGGAGGAGGAAAATCCTGTATTCACTAACTTTAATTCCTATGAATACACTAAATTCCCTTAAACAAGTAAAAACTCTTCACTTGAGAGACAGAATATGTTTGTAGCCCTTCAATAAAAAAGGCATCAACTTCTTCAACAATAATAAGCAGAAAACTGAATCAATAGGAGACGATTGTGTCAAAACAGTTGAGTCCATCCAACTCTAGAGCAAATCTAGCTTTCCCAAAACTTGGTTTGATGAAGATGGACCCACTTGCTTATTCTTCATGTGGGAAGTTTTATTCACCCTTGTAGAATCCTTCGACTCCGACTGCATATTGTTAACCTTCTTCGTTGCAAAAAGAAAAAAGAAGCCCTCACCTTCTGCCCAAGGAATTTAGCACAGAAAGCATCAAAGCTATTGAACATCAAATTCATGATTGCTAGAGAGATTTGATTTTGATTGAATATTTCTAAAACCGATTTTTCAAATCCGGTTGGGGATGGAGGAGGATGGTGATGGTGATGGGAGATGAGATCAATAGAAAAGGTGACGGAACAAGGAAAGAAAGCCGGCAAGAATGCTAGCGATGGCGACTACTTTGAAGAAGAAAGGTGGAAGAAAGGTGAGTTTGATCGAAGAAGAAAGGGATAAAATGACATAATTATCCTTTATTTGTTTTTGAATTTACCACATTGTCCTTCAACTGATGGAATTCACTAAAAGAACCTGATGGAGAGTGGGTGTTCATCATTTCCAAACTTTTTGGGTACCAACTTGTCCTTATGACAAACTATGGGTGGGTGCATGTCATTCAGCCAACTTTTTTTGTTAAAACTTGTTACTAAACCATTATTTGGATGGCAAAAAAATTTTAATCTTTCAACAATCACTTAATGCTAACATAATTACAAAAAAATTTTAATCTTTCAACAATCACTTAATGCTAACATAATTAACAGCAGACTAAAAAGTAAGTTGAATGGGCAAACTGCCTTGAAAACACGCAACTCATTTCATCAAGTTATTTAGCAACATCAAGCATGCTACAACACTTTAGAATCAACAAGACACAAACCATTAATAAATATTCAGTCGGAAATTAATAAATATACAAGCCTTTTATTTAATTCCAATACAAGTCTCTTGCATTGGTGACACAGCTGCCTCCTTTACCATTTCTTCATATATATATATAAATGTCTCATACTGGGGGTCTAGGCCTATGATCATCATTCTTCTTGGACAACACATCATTCCTCGGAAGCTTCTTCTTAAACCATTCACGAGGAAGAACCTTCTTAATACACTTGTAAAACTTGAGCCAGGTTATGTTTAATGCAACATACATAGGGAATTGCGTGAGTGCAAATATGCTGACCGGGAAAAATGCAGCAGTGTAAATGAGAGTGGTGGTCCACCGTGGCTTTTGGAAATGAACAATGAGCAATAATGTTGCCGCAAATGCAAGCATTGTTGTAGTCAACGCAATGAAGAGTAAGGAGAAACCTATTGTCAGTTTTCGAGGGAGCGTGACACGGAAATCCTCGTAATGGAAAGGTGATGTGAGGACGGACAAGAACATTACCACCGAGGTCAAGGAGCAGGCTAAAGCAACCACGTCCATGACTGTGAAAATTAAGAAGAACCTATTGTTGAGGAAAACTGGATACCCTTTCTCATTGGAACCTCCAGGTACGGTGTAGGCAGCTGCGAAGACGACGGTGGCAACAAGAACAGACACTGCAGAGCAAGACTGAGAAGTCTCTTTTATCCATTTCTGTGCATCCTTCAGTAGTCCACTATGCTTGATAATGAAGAGTTCTTTGCAATTCTTATTAAACTCCGACTCTGGAAACATGCGGTAGTGGGAGGGCGTCATCTTCTCTACACGCTGCATATATAAACATATAGCAAAATATATTGGTTCTTAAATCTGCCACTGCCACAGTAATCAATGCATGAACTAGAGTACATACAATGGGAGAGTTGTCAGTTATATTCCCTAAAATTTCATATTTAATTTGCTGTTTTATAATTTCAGTATTGATTATCGGATTTGAATAATGAATAAAATTTAAAATAGAAAAGATATATACATATGTATACCCTGAGGACACAAGTTATTTTTTAATCCATACATGATTAAAATTCTTAAAGTAGGAAAAAGGTGGGCTTACTTTGTACCACTTTAGCTCTTCTTGCAGTTGGTAGACAGGTCCTGCAGGGTGAGTTTCTTTATCGTCATCCTTCATGTTTGCAGCGTGGTGTAAAATGGTGTAGCCATTTTTGTCAATCCCTCGGACTAACCTTGTCATTGGTATCTTCATCGTTTTCACGAGATCGTATATCTCCTTCTGACGGTGCTGAATGGCTACATGCAATATGTTCTGCTTTTGATGATTCTTAAACTCAACTAATTGTGGACACAATGTAAGCATCTCTTCAACAATCTTTATTATTCCTCTTTCAGTTGCAAAAAATAAAGAGCTTGGCTGAGAATTTTCTTCAATTGGTTCATCAACATCAGGTGATGACATTTTTTGTTTGACTTTTTCAAGCCACGAATCTTCTCTTATCAGGCTCCTTGCAAGTCTAGAAGCAAGTTTATGCTTTCTCTTTGCTTCGCAGATTTCTCTCGCTGGAGAACAGATTTTTCCCAGTTTCCACCACTCTATTCATGTTTACGCATTTACATGATTCATACAAGTAAATTAAAATGGAACAAAAATCAAATTCTTATGTAAATATATATAAGTGGAACAAACAGTAAATTCTTATTGTTATATTTAAAGAGATTTAATCAACAAAATTCTTTGTCATCTACACTATCACCAAAACGAAAGCATGTAGGGTTTGCATATTAAAAAGTACATTTCATTAACAAAGGCTTCTATTTAACATATATGTTTGAAGGCACATATACTAAGAAAGTAAATCAAAACAAAAGTAAAGTTTCGTATATTACCATTGAAGAGATTACAACAACTCTCCATTTCATCATCTATACTATCATCGATCGGAAGACCTGTAAATTTAAGAATTAATAAGAAATATGTAAAATTAACAAATTGTTCTTTTAAAATTCATATATTAATAGCACACATCCTAAGAAATTAAAATGTATATATATAACAATCAAGTCCATCACTATTGATATAACATTCTCATTTCTTAATAAATATGTATTATTAACAAATATATGAAAGTAACATTTTTAATAAAATAGTTTCAATTTAGAATTATATGGATAAATTGGCCGCCAAATTAAAGTTTTAATGATATATCCTTTTTTTTTTTCATCATTAAATTGTTTCTTTAATTTTCTTCAATAATTTTTTTCTAAATTAAATTCATATTAGCAAAAAAATTGTTAGTAGAGATATATAAAGATAGAATTGTTGCACGCTTAACTAGATATATAAATTATTAGTTTTCGATGAATTTAAGTACTTTTACAATTTTTATTGTTTGTTTTTCATAATCTCTTCTTTTAAGATAAATACACTAAATAGAATAAGTTAGATTTCATAACTTACATACAAATATTGAAAATTATAAATTATATTCAAATTTCGAAAATTATTAAGAAACACATTGATTAAATACATAAAATACCCTTATTCAATAATATATATAAACTTATATGAGAATGTTAAATGTCACCTAGAATTTATTTATTTGAAACTTTTTAATCTAGTTAACCAACAAAGTTGTCCAATATCAAATTTTGGTAGTCAAATTTTTTTTTTTTTAGTGAGTTTCAATAATAATAAAATAATGATGTTAAAATGATCATCTTTAAACATATATATATATATATATATATATATATATACTGATACAACTTTTAGTCGGGACCTAACTATGAAAGTTTCAATACCAAACTTTCTCAATCAGATCCTGAATAAACACCACTTTTATTGCTATTTTTAATTACATGGATCAATAAATCATATAGAGATGATCATTTTAATATAAACCGGGTAATATTACACTCACAAACCTTTCTCACTAACTTTCTCTAATAAACACGATGTGACAATTCACAATGAGCCTCATCTGTCTAATATTGGGTCATGTTTGACTAATTACGAGTTGATACGTCGCGTTTGTAAGAGAAAGTAAAAACCATTCGTTAGCCTATCTTTTTTGATATAAATTCTTAACTATTGAATCAATTTGATCCAATGACTTAATGAGAAGTTTAGTTAACTATTTTTAAGTCACTAGATTAAAATGAATTAATAATCATGAATTTATGTCACAAAGCTGTCTCAACAAACTTATGTTTCAGACTTTCAGTGACCCTAACTTAAAACATTTAAATCTATAAAAAGTGTTAAAAAACAAACATACAAGCATACAAAGAAATAAACACCCGTTAAGTGTATTTGTTATTAATATATGTTAAGAGTATAAAAAGTTGGAGAGTACATACAGAAGTAGAAGACTCTGCTGATCCATGTGCCCATTTGGTATCCACTTTTGAAAGCAGAGGACAAAGTGGCTAGCAGGTTAAGACTGGTCCAACACTTTTCGTCCTCCAATGTTGCTAAGCATTTGTCCAGTCTCAGTAACAGTAGAGCCGTTTCTGAGCAAAAATTTGAAAAGAACTTATCACATCAGATAGCAGTTGAATATTTCAATTCAAAGCAAAAGTGAACAAGCTATATGGACAGAGAAAGAGACCAAAATTCTCTCCTAGGATGGCAGCGTGCAAAATCGAGGCTCCCTTCACTTCTCCAGTTATTTTTTGGCGGTGAATATCTTTCAGCTTTGTATAGTTTACTATTTTCCTTCCTCCCGATTCTATAATGTGAGTTCCTGTTTCTATGCTTTGTTGATCAAGTGACTCTGAAGCTAAATACTTCACCACTTTTGTTCTCCCATATGCAGCAGCTTTAAACAGCGGGGTTTCGCCTTCGTCATTAATATCATGAGAGAGGTCTTTATCGTATTCCACCAAGAGCTTTACAGCCTCAAGGTTCCCATTGGCAGCAGCCACATGAAGAGGTGTGTCTCCGTACTCGTTCTTGTTCCAAACTGCAGACATTGTCATACGGTCATTTTCGGCAATATTAAGTAAAATGTCAAGCGGCTCTTTGCTACAGCTAAAAACTGCCAAGTGAAATACAGTGTCCTTGGCAGCCGTTAGAGGAACTGGCAAAGCATAAGACCTTTCCTTGAAGTATGTCTTCAAGTAATTCCAATCCTCCTCCAAGGCTGCCTGATAAGTCCTAAATGTTGATTCACTGTCTGTCGTCATTCTCCAATTCAAAACTTCCCTACAGAGGCAAGAAAAGAATTATTTATTTAATGAAGAATCCAACAAAAAATTTGCAAAATTGTAAGTCAATTGTACAGCTTCATGTTTCAGGTGGGAGTGATCCAGCTGGTTACATACATATGACATATAGGGTGCCATTAGTTATTGCCAAGATAGCTAATTAGTAACATATTGCAACACCATCAACCGTTAAGGGAATATCACATAGTAAAGAGATAACGTATGAATTTTGTCCACCCACAGGAAGATTAATGTTGTCCTCTAAGTTTATAGTTTATTGTTCAAATTTTAATATTTTAATTAATTACAAATATTTTGTCTCTAATACAATAATACATGTGTATATCAAAGAATGCTTAAATTAACTTAACATAAAAGTAGTACTTGACTAACATTAATTTAATTTTAAAGTACAATTACAACCAATGGAGTGTATATTATATTATTAACTTATTACTGTAAGTATTAATAAGCTAAAAGAATACTTTAACAAAATTAAATAAAATATATTAATATAATAAAGTTAAATGGGGTGAGTGTTACCAACCCCACTCACATGCTTTAATATTTGAAATTGAAACAATAAGTAAATCAACATTAGAGATGTAGAAGAGAACTTTAATAAGCCCCGCCCAGGCTTAGATCTATTATATAAAGTTCAGAAATTTACAATAACCTCCAGAAAATAGCTTTAACCCTCTGAAAATTACATAACACATTTTATAAATTAAAATTTCAAAGAAACCCTCTATAAAAATAACCTATGACTACCTTATGTGAAATAAATATTAAATTTTCTTCTAACCCCCAATATGTAAGAAAAATCTCAAAAAATATCTTTATTTTTTCAACCAATTAAACACGGGCCGAAAGCCCTGGTAGGAGCGTTCCGATATTAAGAACTGGAACTTTTCTTCAAGCCCAGGCCTGAGATTTTTAAGACGATCTTGACTTGAGATCTCTAGTTTAAAAAAAAATAAAAAAAAAGGGATGCTAATATCCAACCATTTGACTACACTAGTTGACTCCACTCAGCCCACTTCAAATACCCACCAAACATTACCACATGACAACATTAATTGAGAGCAATTTGGATTATTGTAACACAGAAAATATTATATATATATCATAAAGAATTATTAATGTTTTAACAATTTTTAAATAAATATACCTAAAAGTGTGAGAGATTTTTTATCTCATGTGACCGAAGTTCTTCACGCGTTAGAGAGGAGATCAAGAGACGCATCACAAATAGCCTGAGAGATAGATGTTTGAGGAGAAAAACTTCAACTACCCAATGGAAATTATCTTCGATTGATTTTGGAGATATTTTTTGCAGTTTGATAATATATATAATCAAACCTTGGGCGGGAAATTGTCATTCACTCTACTATTTCTTTATCAGTGAATCAAGTAAAGAACATAAACTACTTTCAACTTTATCTTCTTTATTGTTAATAAATTCTAGAGCACTCTACGTAACCAGGCAAAAATAATTTATATTACTCACGCATGAAATCTCCAATCCTTGAATAGTTATAATGTATAAATTGTATGATAAATAATAAATAAATTCATGTAAATTATCATGATATGCAATTTTCACTTAACTACCAAAACCTTTATGTAATTCCAAATACCATCTCAACGTACTATATGTTAATTAATTAAGCAAAGAACATTTACTTTTTGGCTTTTTTTCACGATATATGTATATATATATATATATATATACACACATACACACACGTACTATATGTACGTACTATATGTTAACTAATTAAGCAAAGAATATTTAATATTTGACTTTACCTTTATATGATTCCAAATACCATCCCAACCTACTATATGTTAACTAATTAAGCAAAAAATATTTACTATTTTGCTTTACCTTTATGTGATTCCATATACTATCTTAACGTACTATATGTTAACTAATTAAGCAAGGAATATTGACTATTTGACTTTACCTTTATGTGATTCTTAACACTATCTCAACGTACTATATATTAACTAATTAAGCAAAGAACATGTAGTACTATTTGGTTTTTCTTCGCAATATATATATATAACCAGTTCATTTTCGTTTGTTGGTTTTCTTCATTTATTTTTTTTCCTATGTTTGTTTTTTAAGATGAATTCAAGAGCGAATCCGCTTAATATAGTAGCTAGACAAGAAAAAGAAGCTGCCTTTTGAATTCACCCTGGGAGATAGATGTTTGAGGAGACAAACTTCAACTACACAATGAAAATTATATTCAGTTGATTTTGGATATATTTTTGGCAGTTTGAGAATATTGAAACGGACCTTAAAAATGAGTGAACGATTTTTCCACCAAAAGGTTGCCGTAGTTACATTTTCCCACCCATAAACTTTGAAAAAAACATTTTCCCACCATCGTGAAATTCAAACGTTAGTTTTAACAGCAAAAGTGCATTCATGTCAGTTGGCACAATATATATATTATAGGCTTAATGTTATTTACAACCCTAAATTACAAACACATAACAATTACTTTCACCAACTTGGAATTAGCCATTTAAACCCCTACCATCAATTTCTATAGTCACAATGGAGGTTTAACTTTTAAATTATATGTGCTTCTAAAAAAATTTAAAATTTAAAATTGTATATTTTATTTTTATAAATTATAATAATATCTGTCAGTTAAATATTTATAAAACTACAAAGCAATATTTCATTAAATTTGTATATATTTCATGAAATTATATAAAAAAATATAATTTCCACCAAAAAAAAAAAAAAAACTAAGAAATCATAAAAAGTAAGAAAAATCCGAAAATAAAAAATTATGAAAATTTGAAAAAAAAAAAAAAAGTTAGTTGCGATTCTAGTTGATTCGCACCAGGCTGGGTGTGATTCCTACTTATTCACACCCGCCAGGTGCGATTAGGCTGGATTCGCACCCGACCAAGTGTGATTTGGTCAGATTCGCACTTGGCCAAGTGCGATTAGTCTGGAATCACACCTAGGAAAGTGCAAATCCATCGAAATCACACCCGACCAGGTGTGAATAGGTTGGAATCACACCTAGCCAAGTGTGAATCAATTGGAATCGTACCCACTCGAGTGCAAATCAGCTGGAATCGTTGGGTGCGATTCCAACCGACTATTTTTTTTAGTTTTTATATTTGTTTGTTTTATTTAATTTTTTAATTTTATAACTGACTTTATTTTTTAATTTTTATTTATTTATTAACCCTAAAGTTAATATAAACCAAACTAGGGGTAAAAAACAAGTTTAACAAAGTTTGTGTGGGAAAATGTTAGTCAACCTCGTTAAAAATTATAAAGTCAAATAGTAAAGGGTAATTATAATCTTTTTATAACTTTACCCCTGTCAAGTAATAGATTCCATTGACAGAGATTGATGACGGGTGAGAAATTGTTTTTCTCAAAGTTCATGGGTGGTAAATTGTAATTACTGATTACGGCAAATCTCGGGTGGAAAATTGTCATTCACTCTACTGTTTATAATCAAAAGGACAAAGATCTTTTTCTTTATCAATGAATCAAGTAAAGAATATAAACTACTTTAACTTTATGTTTAACTTCCTCTTTATTTCTAGACGATGAATAAGACGCAATCTTAATCTTCAATTACAAAATTGAAACTTATTATATTCATTTTTTAAAACAAAAACACGGAAAGAATTAAACAATATTAAGGCCATCTTTATAATTGGATCATTTAATCCAATCTTGCATATTTGCTTGAAAAAAAAAAAAAAAAAAAAAAAACGTTTTCGATGCATTAAATACATGCACAATGAATCATAAAATACATGTATGTTACAATATTTATATGCCTTTTTTTACATTATTATTATCATGAATCTAATAATCCATTCATACTCTACGATAAAGCTGCCTAATCTCAAAGCTCTTCTTAATTAAAATAATATCTGTTATTTTTAATTAATTTTGATGCCTTCAAGTATATACGCAAGTTTTCTCCATATTCTTGGCAAAGCTAACCGCTTAGCCAACACAAATTTTGATGGCTTAGGTTTTACATGCCAAGGAGTCCCCCACCTTTAGTTACCAATGTTCTGAAAACCGGAT
Organism: Pistacia vera; assembly: GCF_008641045.1. NCBI lineage: Eukaryota > Viridiplantae > Streptophyta > Magnoliopsida > Sapindales > Anacardiaceae > Pistacia > Pistacia vera. The sequence goes on along the minus strand of NW_022195314.1, from coordinate 741,661 downwards.
CGATCCTTGACCTAGTAAAGAGTCGGGTTCTCGAGTTGAGCGGGTGGGTCGGTTGGACCATGTCCCATAAAATTACCTTTAGTCTTTGAATGTTTGAAATTCATCAAAAACACCCCTAAATAATTATGCATGGGTCCCTAAAGGTTTGAAATCTATCCAAAACACCCCTACAATCTGGGCAGTCACACGAAAAGACTGGTGGCGGCAACGACGATTGATAGGCAATTGGAGTTTGGAATGATTGGGATTTTGATGTAGAGATGTCGATGACTCTTACGGTGGGGTCAAGGAGTTCAAACAGCACCATAATCTTCCGAAATCAAGAAGGAAGGCCTTCAGTTGTGCGAACAATAGGTGGACAGTGAGTGACGAACAGCAAGATGGCAGCCAGTGAAAATGGAAGGGTTTTGTCATGGAGATGCCGATAAGTCTTATGGTGGTGTTATCTCCCTCGAACGGTGTCGGAATTCGGTGGGATTGACTCGCGATTTGACACTATTTTGATGGTCCACCCGCAGGTCAATCTAGTTTGACTGCCATTTCTGATTTCAGAGAAAACCAGACTGGAAAGGGTGTCAATTCCCAATCAAACCTGTTTGATTGGTTGCTTCGGTCTGGTTTTCAGAACACTATGTATATATTGGCTTAACTTCTATTGTTATTATCCTTATAATTAAGGGTAAGAATCGTTAATTTCTCCCAGTAAGAATCATTAATTAAGTATGCTATCGCTACATCGATGCATGTGTTGGGTCATTTTGTGAGAGAAATAAGGTATTTTTTTTTTAACAAATATGAGTTGAGACTATGACGCAATTTGCGTAATGATAAATCTGTTTTCAAGAAAAAGACATTTTTTCTTCTATACACGTAATAGATGCAGTAATCGGTATTGTTAAATTCCAATCTCAACTCAATATAGAATAGTTAAAAAGGAGATTATATAGACTTTGGTAATGAATATTCCTTATTAAAGGAATAACTAAAAAAGGATATTAAACAATTAGTAGAGGTTAATTTGTAATTGTTGATGCTTGATTTTGACACCAACTATTTACACGTGAGAAATGCTGAGTGGGCTCAAAAGTCACATGTGATTATGGAAGTATTTAGCTAATAAAAAGGTGAAGAACAATGTTTAAAGTGCTTCGGATGCTTACAAGGCAAATCCTACGTCCACTGGTATTTGTATTAATGGAAGAAGTCAGGTTGCGTTCAGCGAACTGATTTGTAGCTTAGGAAATACAATAGGGAGAGAAATAGAGTATGCTATTTCAGAGTAAAATTAGCTAATCCCATAAACAGGAGAAGAGCTCTCTATTTATAGTGGGATGAACCAAGGTAATGATTACTAATTCTTTGAGTGGGGCGAATGCTATGCAAATCCGTCTCTGCGTCCCATTGCTCACCTGCCCGAGTGATTTCCTTTACTTGTGCAAGGATTGGACACGTGGACCTTTTTTAGCCTTTCGCCAGTCTGGTGCATACCCACTACACTAGCAGGAGCATGCTGTTCACATCATCATGCGATGTGGCTGCTCATATCATCATGTGACGTGACTGCATCTGAGTGGTTGTAAAACCTTCTTAAGCTCTAACCACCCATGCTGACAAGGCTCGGTGTCAGCCCTACTTTCTCAAGCATAATAGAAATCCCCTAGTTTTTAAAGTTTGAGGGTCAAACCTTGAAAACTACACAATCATGCACTGATTTGATGTGTCAAGTGACTGCTGGTCGATCCGACTTGGTTGCAAGGAGGTCACGAAATATTTCCACATAGGCGACCTGAAATGGCCCCTGTAAGGTTTGTGACCCATACCAGACCTTATTTAGTGCCACAGCGATGATTCTGGTCTTGATTGAGGTTCATGGCCTGAATATACTTAGCGTATTCTTTTTTTATTGAAGGCAAAGAGTCACGTCGCATCGCAACTGACACGCGATAAAGAGTGTTTTATTAAATGACCTCTTTAGATGTTATCCGTTGTGATTTGGCAGCGGATACATTAATGAAACACCTTTTGCTCTGACAGACGTGTCCTATGCACAATAAGTGTCAGCCATGCGCATTAAATGCAAGCCATGTTGAAACGATTTTTCCTATCAGAACATTAAATGTAGATGTGAGCGCATTTAATGTGGAGGCGGGAAGTGAGCCGTTGCTCGAGTATTTCAATAGAGAGAAACAATGATTTGATTTCTCGAACCAGGATGGTTACTCTTCTCCATTGATTGATGACACATGGTCGCGATCAACGGTGAGAGACGATTTTCGTTCAAATATCATTTGACTTTGGGAAAACCAAGCGCCACTTCCTTTACTGTAAAACCCCAGGCTCACCTCAAGCAATGTCACAATACTTCTTCAGAGAGAACAAGAAGTTTTCGTGAGCCTCGATTTTTCGTTTTTCAGACTAATATGCACTTGACATTCAGAGCAGGAGGATCAATCTTCACACTCAAGAGGTAGGAATGATTCTTCCATTTCTTTCCTTTTTTCCATTTTTTGACGATATTCATGCGATAACAATGAATGTTTGCTGGTGGTTGATTGGAGAATAAGCTTTCTCCTAGGGTTTGAGTCTTTAGGGGTGCCCTCCAAGGATTCTTTAGGGTTTTCTAGGGTTTAAGGAAGATGGTGTTTACGTTTTTCCTCCATGTCATCATACAAAAACTATGTACGATGACTGATAATTCCTGCATGTCGCTCTTTTTTAGACCGCAGAAGGAATGAACTCCTCAGCAACTAGGACAGATGAGGGAACGAGCTCGCCAATGTAGGATGCCCTAGTGGGTCCCTTTTAGGAGATTCTATCAATAGCCACCGTAGAGGAGATTCTATCAATAGCCACCGTAGAGGAGATTCAAAAAGTGATAGACCAATACGCTCTCAACGTAGAGGTCTACCAACATAGGACATATACAGCTCAGAATCCATTAGAAGGAATGGCTGCAATCTCCGAGAATATCTTTAAGAGTGGAGCGTTGATTCCTTTCCACCCTGTTATTAGGTCGGTCCTCGATCATTTCGGGGTCGCACTGTTATAGCTTACGCCAAATGCATATATGATAGCCGTGGCTATGTATATCGCATGTGGTGAGAACGGTTTTGGCAAACTAACTGCGTTAGAGCTCGGTTGCTCGTATTATCTGAAGAAGAGTAAAGACAAGGACTCTTTCTACCTCTCGAAGCAATCTACGATCGAGGAGGAATACACAGTTACCCCAGCAACGTTGGGGCGTACGAGACAAAGTTTTTCTTTTTTCACTATGACGGCATTTTCTAATTTAGGGAGCCAAGTAGGTTTTCTTTCTTTGATTTGGCGAATTTCCTTTTAATCTTTGCCAATTAATTTTTTGTTTCTTCGTAGTAAACAGGACGACCAAGTTATAGGCTCTCGAGGATACTGACAGAATCACTCCTTTTGGCCTTTTGTCCGAACAAAGTTGCGACGTGAAGCTGCTCGTGACAACCGCAAACTTCCGAAAATATGGTTTCTTCAATCTCGAAGGAACCTTAGAAACCTTATTGAGTAAGTGCCATAACCTTAGCCAGTTTCATTATTTGCATGCAACGAACTGTTTGGCTAACAATGTTCGCATGCAGCGACCATGCCTCCTAAGGTGTCTATGTCACTGTGACCAAGGTAGTTCACCTTCCTCCGAGTTGGCATCACTGGACCAACTTGGGCAACTCCCAACAGTCCCCCCATCGGAGGGACACCGACAGGTGTGTTGGTTCGACTTGTAGGTGCTTCTCAACCTACGGCTGCTCACCCCAAGCAGAAGACAATGGCCTAGAAGTCCAAGAAGAGGAAGCAGCTTTGGACCAAGGAATTTGAATCCGAGCTGGAGGGTCTAGACGTTTAGCGCGACAGGTCGCAGCCTTACTAGCCATTCTGCTCGGGAGGGCATCCTGGGGCACGACCGGCATAACCATTGCCTCGAGGGGTTCGCGAATGAGGCAAATGGAGGTTGTAAATCATGGGCAAAGATCGGGCAAGGAACTAGCAGGTGAGATGCTACCTGCTGCGGGCACGGGTATGGGTACGCCCATGCTGGACTCTATGGGACAATTTCTGGATCATTTACAGTGGTGGTTTTTACCCCGCTGGAGTGCCAGCTCGCGAAAGCATTCGAGTAGTTCATGGCCTCCAACCCCATGGATATGATGTCCACGTCCTTTCAGCACCTGAGCCAGGTAAAACGAACTATCCTCGGCGAGGACTTTTTCACATTTCCTTGCTTTTTTTCAATAGAAAGGAAATTAACTCTTTACTCTCGTTGTTACATAGGCCCTGCGCGCCATGCACTTGTTCCTGCAAAAGGTTCAGCTGGGGCTTACTGAGGGGTTGGTCGAGTTGAGAGATGAGAATGTGCGGCTTAAACGGGACTTAGAGGCTGTACAAGCAGAGAAGAAACTATCCATCTTTTAGGTGAATCAATACCTGTTTGAGAGGAACGTTGCACTTCACACGGTAGATTTCCAAAAGGCCGAGCTGGAGAAATGAGGAGAGGAAGTTAAAGAGCTCCAAAGGACAGTGGTCAAGCTCACCAAAAAGGCTGGCAAGAAAGAGCTGGAGTTCGAACGAACTCCAAGCGGGCCTTGCGAGTAGAGCAGGAAAGGGCGCAGCTGTGGGAGACCACCGAGAAGCAAAGGTGGGTTCTTGAGGCCGAACTCTAATTCACCTAGGGTCGTGTCGCTTCACTGACCGAAGAGATGTAGCGACAAGAGTTGGAGATTGAGAAAAAGGCTATTGACTGGATGATCCGGTCCATCTATGCCCTACGGCCGAAGAATCCTACCATCAATCTGAATGACCTCCCGAAAGATTACCAAGATATCCTTGCTTCCATGGCACGGGTTGAGGATGAGGAGGCAGCTTGGGGACTTGATCTAGAAGAGGAGCATCCAGAGAAGTATGTCCCAGAAGAGCTTGCGGCCGGCCAGGTGGTTGGCGACCAGCTTGGGGATGCTGAGGTTGCACCTCTGGGACTTGGGGGTGAAGGCCAGTGATTGCCTTTGCTTTTGTATTGCTTTTCCTATGCTCGCTAATATGTACTTATTTTATTATTTTAAAAAATAAAGAGACCGTTCCCTTAGTCATTTGTGAGTACCTACAATTTTTCGTACCCCACAAACGTTACACATGTGGACATGAGGTCTCTCTCTAATCGCAATTGTAATATCTATGCGAACAGAATTATAGACATGCGGGAAATGATATTAAAAAGAGCTTATCTTATTTACAAGTCTTGAGAAAAGTTAAGTCTTTACAAGAGAATTGAAGAGAAACGAGTTCAGAATTACTGATAATATAGGCGGAGATGTTCAACATTCCAAGCTCACGGTACTTCGGAACCGTTCAGCCTTTTGAGGTGATAAGTCCCTAGTCTTATCACTTTGGCAATGCGGTAAGGGCCTTCCCAATTTGGCCCCAATACCCCTGCACTTGGCTCTCACGTACTGAGAAGGACTTCCTTTAGAACAAGGTCGCGGACTTGGAAGTCTCTTCCTCTAACCTTAGAGTCGAAGAACATTTTTGTGCGTTGCTGGTAGACTGCTATTCTTAGCTGAGCCTTGTTGCGATGTTCTTCAACTAAATCCAGACTTACGCACATAAGCATCTCATTGTCTGTCTCATTAAATAGGTCTCTTCGGAGTGAACCAGTTCCTACCTCCACAGGGATCATCGCCTCGTAGCCATATGCTAGTGAGAAAGGTGTTTCTGAGGTAGAGGTTCTTGGAGTTGATCTGTATGCCCATAAGACTTCAGGGAGATTGTCGACCCAATTTCCCTTGGTAGCGCCAAGTTTGGCTTTCAGAGTGTGCTTGATGGTCTTGTTAACAGCTTCAACCTGACTATTTGCTTACGGTCTCGCGACTGAGGCAAACTTTTTATGGATACCTAACTCATCGCAAAACTGCTTGAACTCCTTGTCATTGAACTACTTTCCATTATCAGAGATAAGGGTATGAGGGATTCCGTAGTGGCACACAATGTTCTTAAAGACAAAGTCCTTGAGCTTTTTGGTGGTGATCGTAGCCAAAGGCTCAGCTTCGACCCACTTGGTGAAGTAGTCCATTACAACCACCGCATACTTGACTCCTCCTTTACCAACGGGCATAGGCCCAATGAGATCAATTCCCCACATGGAGAATGGCTAAGGGCTGGACATGGTTATCAGCTGGTGAGAAGGAGCTCGCGGTATGCTCGTGAACCGTTGGCACTTGTCACACTTTTTAACAAAGTTGTAGGTATCTTCTTGGAGCAGGTGCCAATAGTACCCTTGACGAACAACTTTGTTGGTGAGAGATCACGTGGCCGTGTGATTACCACAGATCCCTTTATGTATCTCCCTCATGATATAGTCTGCCTCTTCATCGGTTACACATCAGAGGAGGGGGCACTAAACCCTCGCTTGTACAATTGATCTCCTACAAATGTGTAACAAGTAGCTTTGGTTTGCAAGGTCCTTCCCTTGATCTTGTTGCTGGGCAAGGTCCCATCTCGGAGATATTAGATAGTTGGGGTCATCTAGGAAACTGACTCGGTCACATTTACGGCTTGTTTGGGTGAGCTGATACTAGGGGCCTCTATGAACTGAACAAGAATACTCTTTGGCACATCTAAGTCTAGTGACAAGGCTATCTTTGCCAAGGCATCTGTCACAGAATTACTATCTCTAGGAATCTGTGTGATCGTGAAGTGCTTAAATGGCTCGAGTGCGGCCCTAGCTTTCTTCAGATAGTTGATCATGTTTTCTTCCTTGGCTTGATACTCCCCCAAAATCTGGTTGACAACCAGCATGGAGTCGCTATGGATGCTGATCGCGGTTGATCCCATTTCTCTTGCCAACCGCAATCCAGCGAGCAGAGCTTCATACTCAGCCTCGTTGTTGGTCACACTGAATCTAAACAGAAGAATGCCATGAATACAAGTCCCTTCGGGACCAAGGAGAAGGAGGCCTACTCTAGCCCTTTTCCTGTTCAACGATCCGTCGACATAGAGGCTCTAGGTCGATAGATTTTGGATAGTTTCTTGGGCGACTTTGCTGGCTTATTGCTTGAATTCCTTAGATGGATGATATGAGAATTCTGAGGTGAAATCGGCAACAGCCTGCCCTTTGATGGTTGCTTTCGGTCTGTACTGCAGATCGAACTGACTTAGCTCCATAACCTACTTGAGTAACTTACCTGAAGCCTCTGGCTTCTGAAAGACTTGCCTGAGCAGGTAGTTTGTCAATACATAGATTGTGTGGGCGTGGAAGTAAGGTCGTAACTTTCTGGAGGTGATCAGTAGTGTTATTGTATATTAGTGTATGCCCTAGAAACCATTCGTATTGTCGGTTTCAGAGCATTTTTTCTTGTATCTATATATCATAAATAATAGAAAAAAGAGTTCTTCAATTCATATATATAAATTGCTTCCTTTATTCAGTCATGCATTTAAAATAAAGTATGTATATGAATTGTCCAGATGATTCATTTAATCAGTAAATGAATTATCGAAAAAGGGTTCCCTACGGAAGCAATATAATTTGGGCAACTATATTGCACAGTAGGCATATTGGATGCTTCCGAAAGATATCATGAGTTGATATAAGTACGGATGACGATGATAGTCATATCACTGGGGCATTGGTATGGATTAGCAGTTGGTGAACTATTTTTTGAACGTGACCGAATAACGACAAATCACTTGGAAAAGCATGTAGTCAATGATTTATCGTTTGGTCATATCAGTGCACGATGTAGTCCTTTGACCTGAGGCATTGTAGTCGGATCCGATACGGATGCGTATGGTTCATATGGTGTATAAGTACGAGACTAATCATGTTTTGTATAATAAAGCCTATTTGGTCATGCGTTGTTCATATGCGAAAACGAACGATGGTCAAGAGGGAATCCATTGACTAAGAAATATAGGATCGAGAGTACCACTAACTCCATCCGAATTCGAGTTCCTAGACGAACGTCAATAAATGTCGGAAATTAGAATCTCTGGCTAGAGTCTATTATTAGTCATACAAAAGCAAGTTTGTGATGACGAGTTCCAGACATATTGATTGACGATTCAATAGAAGATCGAGTTTAGGATTTTGACATTCCATGAATCCATGCTCGATCAGGATATCTCAATGGAGGGACTTTACCTGCATGGTACGTAAGATCTAAAATGGGTTCGATGAAGTATTTCTTCATCGTGGTTTAGGGACTATGACACATTGCTAGATGTTTACCATAGTCGTTGATTCTCTGAATTCATTTAGAACTGGCTCATGGCTAATCCATGGTAGACCTACATGGTCACACCAATAGCCTTGAGAAGTTAGAGAAGGATGAGAGAGAGAAATGATTATCCGAAGAGGGCTAGCACATTCCGAGGGTAATAACATGATTTCTATAGTAATAGTTACATAGAAAATTATTTGTGACATTTTTAGGGTTAAAATGGTCAAGCAATAATTAATTATATTTAATTATTATATCTTAAAGTGTTAAGATTAATGAGATGAACAAAAATAACCTTTTAATAGTTAAAGGGTAAAAAGGGGTAAATTTATGGGTTGTTAATGTAAACTAGTTTAGTTTACATGGGCCCTTAAATAATATTGATTATTCAAAGGGTAGCATAATAAATTCGTGGGGTCCTTTTTTAAAATAAGATTTTGTTGGGCTAGGAAGTGAAAAATAAATAATTACAAAACTGCCCAAGTATATATAAATGCAAAAGGTTGCATTTTAATTCATTCTTCACTTGTTCACTCAAAAACAAACTAAAACTCTCTCTCAAACCCATGACCACTCTCTAATCTCTCAAGGTGGTGTTAAAGTGTAGAGGTTTCATCCTTTTGAGGCTAATCTTCATCAATCCAAAGCAAAGGAGTATGTATAATCTCTTTTCAAGCTTTGCATGAAAACCGGTTTTGTGAATCCTACCTTTCATGTTTTCAATCATCAATTCCACCACTCTTCATGCATGCTGATCTTTCAAGTAGGGCATAAGCTAATTGCTCCATTTTCAGATACCGTATCTTGACATCTAGCAGACGCTTGCTCGCGTAATATATTGGCCATTGGACCTTGTCTTCCTCCCGGATTAGAGCTACACTAACTGCATACTAAGAGACAGACAGGTATAGAAAAAGAATTTCTTGTGGGAGAGGCTTGGATAGAAGAGACGGCTTTTCGATATGCTCTTTAATGCTCTAGAATGCCTGTTCACACTCGGGAGTCTATTCAAATTTCTTGTTGGCCCTGAGTATATTGAAGAATGGCAAGCAACGATCTGTTGTCTTCGATATGAAGTGACTAAGTGCCGCTATTCATCTGTTGAGACTCTGAACCTGTTTTTGGTTGGTTGGGTTTTTCATATCGAGGAGAGCTTGGATTTTTTCGAGTTGATCTCTATTCCCCTCTGGTTAACCATGTAGCCTGGGAATTTTCCCATGGAAACTTCGAATGAACATTTGAGAGGATTGAGCTTCATTTTGTATCTTTGGACTATGTCGAACATCTCAGCGAGATGTGCTGTGTGATCAAAAGTTACATGCGATTTGACCAGCATGTCATCAACATAGACATCCATCGATTTTCTGATCTGCTCGAAAAACATCCAGTTAACCAGTCGCTGGTAAGTTGCTCCAGTGTTTTTTTAGGCCGAAGGGCATAACCCGATAACAATACAACCCCGATCTGTAACAAAGAAGATATGCTCTTCATTCGGTGCATATATCAGAATCTGATTATATCCCGAGTAGGCATCCATGAAACTCAATAGCTCGTGCCCGGAGGTGGCGTCAATGAGTTGGTTAATCCTTGGCAAGGGAAAGCTATCTTTTGGACAGCCTTTGTTGAGGTCGATGAAGTCAACGCAGGTCCGCCATTTGCCATTGGGCTTTTTTACCAAAACCAGATTGGCAACCCAGCTCGGGTAGAGTGCCTTTCGGATGAATCCATTTAGAAGGAGATTATCAACCTCAACCTTCAAGGCAGCATATTGCTTCGGATCCATCGCTCGTTTCTTTTAGTAGACCAGGTTGGCTTACTATCGATGTTCAAGGCATGGCAAATAATATTCGGGCTGATCCCAACTATGTCAGCATGAGTCCATGCGAACACATCGATATTTTCCTTGAGGAAGCTGGTCAGGTCTCTGGCGAGCTGGGGTTGAGGTTACTTCCAATTCTCAACACTCGGTTCAGCTTACTTTGATTGATCGACACTTCGGACAGGTCCTTAACCAGCCTATTGGAAGGGCATTCCTAGATACGAGGATCCATGGTATCCTTGACTAGACCATGCTGTGGTTTGATCCGGCTGATCGCCATTGCCTGTTCAAGGATGCCAAATGGAATGTCTTTTCCCTTACATGCCATCTGCACTACCCTTACATAGCAGTTGTGGGATGCATGTTGAGATCTGCTAACTTCCCTTATCCCTATCAGGGTGGGGAACTTCATCTTTAGATGGTAGATCGAGGTGACTGCTTTGAAGTTTCTTAGTAGAGGTCATCCCAGGATGCCATTGAAAGTAGACGGACAGTCTACTACTAGGAACTCAGTGATTTTGGTCACCTCGTTGGAGTCACCCATTGTGACCAAGAGTGAGATCGTCCTTTTAGGGATTAGATAACCCTAGTGAAACCATATAGCGAGATGGAGGCGGGCTTCATATCGGCCTCATCAAGTTTCATTCTTTCGAAAGCTTGCTGGAACAAGATGTTCATGGCACTTTCGTTGTCCACCAACATTCGGTGGACATCGCACCACCCTATTTGGGGTGTGATGACGAGTGCACCATCATGAGGATGATGCAATCGTACTGCATCTTTCTCAAAGAAGGTGATTTCCTCCTTTCTACCAACCTTAGATGGTCGTTGCGTCGTGTTCATCACACTGATAGGGTCGTGATGGGCTGTGCGAGCATACCTTTCTTGGATACCTTACGAATTCCCTACGAGATGTGGTCCCCCAAAGATAATCCTTATGCTGTAGATACCCTTGCGATCATGACGCTTCTTGCTTATTTCCTCCTAGTTTTTCTCCCATACAGGAGCAAAGTCATCGACATACTCTTTGAAGTGCCCCTGCTTGATGAGATATTCGATTGCTTGCTTAAGGGCTCGACACTTATCGGTGTGATGCACATTATCCCGATGATAGCGATAGTACTTTTTACTATTTTTGGCTGAAGGGGATTTTTTCATGGGCTCAGGCTCCCCAAGCAAGTCGGCTTCTTTTGATTTGTCAAGGATAGTTGAGACTAAGGCATTCAGAGGAGTGTACTGACTCTTGTTGCGATCACGATGAGGAACTGTGGCGTATGATTTCTTGGGCTCATATCGCTGCTTCTTTCCTTTTCGCTGATCATCGTTGGCCTATTTGCAATCAGCCCTCTTATTCTCCCCCCGAGCAGACGCACTACCCGAAAGACCGAGGTCGTCGTGGTTGAGCGCCACCACAAAGTTTTCAATGCGAAGGTACTTCTTCGTGAGGTTGTAGAAGGGGATGAGAGAAACATCGTCCTCGGATTGCAGCTTCTTCCAAAAATCTGTTTGTGGACAAACTCTTGTGATAATAAGAGTTCGAACAGACTCCTCGGGAATGTGGGCTACTTTATGGAGCTCCCTATGGAACCTGTCAATATAAGATTGGAGGGGCTCATCCCTCTCTTGCCTTATGTTGCTGAGGTAGCTTAGAGGCATCGAGAAATTCCTATTCGCCTGGAAGTGTCTCAAAAATGTCGAGCTCATCTAAGGCCACGAGCTTACTGATCCTGTTGGGAGTGACCTAAACCATTGCTTGGCATGAGAAGTAAGAGTTACTGCCATGCAACGCTATTTTTCCAAGTCAGAGACCTGGTAGAGTTCCATGAGGTTGTTGAACTCGTACAGATGATCTTACGGATCAGAATTCCCATCAAATGCTCGCATGTCAGGCATTTTGAATTTTGATGGGAGAGGGGCGGCTAACACTTCCGGAGAAAAGGGAGACGCCTCTGCGACCTGCCCCTGCTCATTTTGCTAAGCCTTCAACTGATCCAAAGATCGTTATAGCTCCTCAATCTGCGACAGCGGAGCCACTTGGGGATCGTTTTCCATAATGTGGGTTTGACCCTCACGGTTACGGTTGAGGAAAGACCATAGGTCGGATTCCTCCTTGCCTCGGCTGACAGTTCTGGCCAATCTCAACACACATTGGCTAGAGTCGTGTGATAGCGTTGAATGGTTTTGGGTACTTTCCTGACCTCTGTAATGGTACGAACCAACCCGCGGATGGTGGGAATCTCTCGCACGATGACGGTCAAGGTCGTCATTTTAGCGATTATGGGAATCTCCTCGCCTTGCACTTCTGTGGCAGTGCTCGTGCAACGTGGCATGGGACAGCTCGGGCCATAACATGTCACTGAGTCTCAATGCCACGGGTATTCCACCTAAGGCATGATCGGTGTTCGCTGGTCTCTCGGAGCCTCTAGGTCCGCTGTGTGCCACTTGCTTTCTCTTTCTTTGACGCATTGCAATGCACGCATTATGGGCTTTTGCCCTTTTTCGCGCTTTCATGTGATAGACATTTTTGGTGGTGGCATCCTTATTTGATTCGGGTGGCACGACCCGATCCAACTGGTCTAGCCTTTGGCTAACCGTTTGGAGAGTATTGTTGAAACTTTCCAGGCAGCCTATGACGGTTGGATCAAGCTGTGAGCTTGAAGGGATATCCCCCACGATATTTTGCGAGGCTGAGGGCACCTAGAGAGAAGTGTCCTCTTGTACTTAGGGGATCTCTTCATCACCATGATTGGTTTGCTCAAATTCAAATCCATGAGTCATTTGCTGTAGTGGGACCGATTAGTCAGAGATTCTCCTGATGAAGTACAAGCACTAAATCAGCCCTCCTTCTTGCGCCAAACTATTGATGCTTGATTTTAACATCAACTATTCGCACGTGAGAAATGCTGAGTGGGCTCAGAAGTCATACATGATTATGGAAGTATTTAGCTAATAAAAAGGTGAAGAACAATGTTTAAAGTGGTTCAGATGCTCACAAGGCGAATCCTACGTCCACTGGTATTTGTATTAATGGAAGAAGTTAGGTCGCATTCAGTGAACTGATTTGTAGCTTAGGAAATACAATAGGGAGAGAAAGAGAGTATGGTATTTTAGAGTAAAATTAGCTAATCCCATAAACGGGAGAGGAGCCCTCTATTTATAGTGGGATGAACCAAGGTAATGATTACTAAATCTGTGAGGGGGGCGGATGCCGTGTAAGTCCTTCTCTGCGTCCCATTGCTCACTTGCCCGAATGATTTCCTCGACTTGTGCAGGGATTGGACACGTGTGTGAATCAAAATGTCAGATGGCAAAGAATCAAGGGTCTGCTTGATATTCTACCAAAGTGACGTCGTTTTAAGTGTCACTTAAATGTGTAAGAAGTTGCTCCAGCTAACACTCTTTTACTTTACCAAAACCGTAGCAGGTTTTTGTAGCAAATCTGTAGCTTTCTCTTTTAAGGGTTTCACACTTTGTAATTCATTAACTTTTCAATTAGAAAAGATTGAAGAAGATTACTCTTTAGATTTTCTGTTTCTCTTTCAACAAGTTCTCTCGAATTTGCAAAGTTCACTACGTGGACCTTTTCTAGACTTTCGCCAGCTTGGCGCATACCCACTGCAGGATTTAGAAGGTTTTAGTGTTAAAGTTGAGGATGAAGATCAAGCTGTGATCCTTACTAATTCTCTTCCTAAAATTTTCTCAAATTTTGTGGATACTCTTAAGTATGGTAGACAAACCCTTAAACTAGATGAAGGAGTGGTAGCCATTACCGCTAAGGATGTTGAGTTTAAAAAGGAGGGTAAGTTAGATGGAGAAGGACTGAATATCAGAGGTAGATCTAAGGCAAAAGTGTCAAAAAAAGGTCACTTTAGGAGTAGATCTAAGTCTAAATCAAAGTTTGTCAGGAAGTGTTTCCATTGTCATAAAGAAGGGCACTTTAAAAGAGATTGTCTAGATAGGAAGAAAAGATCAGGGGAGAAAGAGGCTAGTGGCAGTGTTGATATAGCTTCAGATGGGTATGAAAGCTCTGATGTCCTAGTAGCTTCTGATAGAGAATCTGAATCTGAGTGGATTTTGGATTCTGGTTGCACTTTCCACATGACTCCAAATAGGAGTTCACTGATGAATTTTAAGAAAATAGAATCTGGCAAAGTTCTAATGGGGAATAATGCAGTGTGTTGTATCTTAGGCATTAGGGATGTCAGGTTAAGTCTTCATGATGGCAGTTCAAGAATCCTTTTAGAAGTTAGGTACATACTTGAGTTGAAAATGAAGCTTGTCTCCTTAGGTAGCTTAGACTTAAATGGTTTTAGTTACAAGGCTCATGGTGGAGTGCTTAAAGTTACTAAAAGGTCTTTAGTGGTTATGAAAGGAGAGAAAAAGAATGGCTTATATGTCCTAAATGGATCCACTATTGCTGGAACAGCAGTAGTGACCTCTCAGAAACCTAACAAGACTTTTATTTGGGACAAAAGGTTGGGACACATTAGTGAGAGAGGTCTAATAGAGTTAAGTAAGCAGAATGCCTTAAGAGGGGATAAAATAGAGAAGCTAGAGTTCTGTGATCACTGTGTTTATGGGAAGATGAGTAGAATCAGGTTTAGTGTGGGAAACCACTGTTCTAAGGGCATTTTAGACTACATTCATTCTGATGTGTAAGGGCCAACCAAACATCCATCTTTAGGAGGATGTAGGTATTTCATTAGCATCATAGATGATTTTTCTAGGAGGGTGTGGATTTATTTTTTAAAAACTAAGGGAAAAGCCTTTAGGAAGTTCAAGGATTGGAAGATTATGATAGAAAACCAATCTGGAAAGAAAATCAGGAAACTTAGGACATATAATGTGTTAGAATTCATCAATGAAGAGTTTGATAACCTGTGTAGGGAGAGTGGAATTCTAAGGCATAGAACAATTAGACATACACCCCAATAGAATGGTTTAGCCGAGAGGATGAATAGGACCATTCTTGAAAAGGTTAGAAGCTTGTTATCTTGTTCTAAATTAGCCACCAGATTTTGGGCAGAGGCTACTCACACAACTGTTTACCTGATTAACAGAATCCCTTCCTCAACTCTTAGTTTTAGAACACCCATGAAAAAGTGGTTCGTGTATCTTGCTAATTATAGCAATCTTAGGGTTTTTGGATGCACTGTTTTTGTTCATGAGAAAACTAACAAGCTAAAACCAAGGGCCATTAGATGTGTCTTCTTAGGGTATCCTGATGGTATAAAAGGTTATAGGTGTTGGAATATTGCATAACAGAATGCATAATCAGTAGAGATGTTAGGTTTAATGAGGAAGAGGTGATTGGCCTAAATCAAAATGGGTTGAGTGAGAGTGAAAGGGATAATACAGTTAGGACAGAGATGATTAACCTAGATTTAGGTGGAGATATCTCAAACCTGGATAGTACTGGTCCAGACCCTAATACTGATGTTCAAACCCAGAAGGATGAACCTAGCCTAGAGGATAGTGGTGATAATGATAGAGTTGAAAATGAATTGAAAAATTATCAACTAGCTAGAGATAGAGAAAGAAGGGAAATCAGATTGCCTAGTAGGTATTCACATGCTAATATGGTAGCTTTTGCTCTTCAAGTTGCTGAAGAAATTGATGAGGAACCTAGAACTATTAAGGAAGCCATGAGTTGTAGAGAATCTAGGCAGTGGAAACTGGTTATGTAAGAAGAGTTTGATTCCTTAATCAAAAACTAAACCTGGATTTTGATTGGAAAACCTGAACGCAGTAGGGTAGTTAAATGCAAATGGGTTTTTAAAAGAAAGGAAGGCATACCAGGGGTAGAAGCACCTAGGTTTAAAGCAAGATTAGTGGCTAAAGGGTTTACACAGGTTGAAGGGGTGGACTGCAATGAGATTTTCTCACCTGTAGTGAGACATACCACCATTAGAATACTGTTATCTTTGGTAGCTTAGTTTGGTTTAGAACTAGAGCAGTTAGACATAAAAACAACCTTCTTAAATGGTGATTTAGAGGAGAAAATTCTAATGGAACAACATGAACTGTTTGAAAAGGGGCTTAAGAATCAAGTATGTCTTTTGAAAAAATCCTTGTATGGTTTGAAGCAGTCACCTAGGCAATGGTGTAGGAAATTTGATTATTTTATGTTGAATGCTGGTTTCATCCGAAGTAGTTTTGATGGCTGTTTCTATTTCAAATGTTTATATGGTGAATCTTACATATACTTGTCTCTATATGTGAATGATATGCTGCTAGCTTGTAAGGATTTTTCTGAAATTGATAGATTCAAAAAGGAAATGAGTAAACATTTTGAGATGAAAGATTCAGGACAAGCTAGGAAGATTTTGGGTATGAACATTGAAAGGGATAGGAAAACTAGAAGTCTTATGCTATCACAGAAAGAGTATGCTGAAAAATTAATCAATGAGTTTAACATGCTTGACTCTAAACCTGTAAAAACACCATTAGGTCAGCATTTTAAACTTAGTGTAACCCAGTGTCTAGAAACTGAAGAAGAAAAGAGGGAAATGGCTTGTATACCATATGCAAATGCAATAGAGAGTTTGATGTAATTAATGGTGTGTACCAGACCAGATTTGGCTTTTACAGTTAGTTCAGTTAGTAGGTTCATGAGTAACCCTGGAAAGATTCATTGGGAAGCTGTAAAATGGGTACTTAGATATGTGAAAGGTATACTGTCCACTGGTATTGTTTACAGTAGAGGGCAAATCCAGGAGAATCCCATCATGGGATGTGTGAATGCTGATTATGCTAGAAATGTTGACAATAGGAAATCCATGACTGGTTTTTGTTTTACCATTTGGAATAATCTGGTTTACTGGAACGCTAATCTGCAGGCTATTGTAACTTTGTCTACCACGGAAGCAGATTATGTTGCAATTACAGAGGCAGTCAAAGAGGCTATGTGGCTCAGGGGAATGCTTGATGAGATGGGACTGGTTTAGCAACAAGTTCCAATCAAGAGTGACAGTCAAAATGCCATTTTTCTGTGAAAAAATCAGGTCTTTCATGAGAGGTCGAAACACATAAATGTTAGACTACATTTCATTAGAAACCTGATTGAAGATAAAGTCATTAAGGTGGAGAAAATTCCTGGAAAGGAGAACCCAGCAGATATGTTTACTAAATCAGTGACTTTGGACAAGTTAAGGCTTTCTAAGAGCCTTCTGCATATTGAAGAGAATTAAAGGATTTTTTCAGGGAAGAAAGGGAGAAGATCAAATGCCAAGGTGGAGATTTGTTGTGATGTGGCACTTGATATTCACACACGTTTTACTTTGGGTGGTCAATATAAATTGTTATTAACTTAAAAGGCATTTCAGTCTTTCTGGTATCTTCAATAAACCTAATTTGATTTAGGTTTTGCGCAGCTCATTCTTGACCATTCTCTCTTGGTTAACAGAGAGAGAAAACAATTAGAATATGTTGTGCTGGAAATCCAAAGAACGTCGATGGAATCAAATGGTGATGGTAGGCCTTAGCTGTCCTATTTATTTTGCCCTTGTTTGCTATATAAATCTGTCTCTAATTTCTGCCTATTTTGAATATGTATGAGTGGTGAGAGCATCTAGGTGTACGGGTGTAAATCAGAGGGGTATTTCTCGGGTTGTACCTTGTGTAAAGGGGGTGAGCCAAATCTCTGTAAGGTTTCTCATTTTTCTCATAGTGGATCTTTTTCTTTGCCCTGAAGAGTGGATGTAGGTAATCTTTCAGATTACTGAACCACTATATATCTAGTGTTATTTACTTTTCTTGTCTTTATTTTGCTTGAAAGATTATTGCTGCAAACTTGTGGTTTTTGCTTATATTCGAATACTGCATATATTGTTCTATTTTTGGGTTTCATGTTACAACAAGTAGTATAGATGACGTTACCTCATCCTTCAGAGTTGGTGAAACACATGAATTAAGTAACTCCAAACAAGAAGTGGGAGTATGACAAGTAAAATCTAGCGCTGAAAAAAAAAAAAAAAAAAAAAAGTTTCAAGGACAGGTATGAATTATACAGAAAAACTGAAATGAATTTGAGAGAACAAAACTATCTTGTATTCAACTAACTGAAATTTTTGATACAAATGAGGAAGAACAACTATTTTTTTTATACTAACACTTATACAGAGTAAAGAGTAAAGTGAGCTGAAACTTTCTACTTAAAACGACACCACTTGGCTAGTGATGGCAATGGGCCGGGCTGGGACCGGGTACCCCTTGGCCCAGGCCCAAGCCCGGCCCGAGCCCGCTGCGGGTATGATAAACAAAGCCCAGGCTCAGCCCGACGGGCTTTTTAGGACCGCAGGCCCGGCCCAAGCCCGCATTTTTTTGCCATCATTTTTGCAGTGTAACAAAATTGTAGCTTCATGAATATAGATATAGTACTTGACCAAGTACTCCAATTTATCTGCCTCTGTAAATTGATTTTGAAATTGGAGTAGCCAAGGCTAAGCTTTATTTCTTATTTCCCAAACAAATTATATACTTGTTATGATATATGCAAAATTGGAACATCCCAAAATAACATTCAACTTATATAAATAACATAAAAGTAATAACATTCGACAAATATATATAACATTCACAAAGTGCATTCTCCATTTTTAGAGTATACATAACCATAAGACAACAAGCAAATTGAGATAGTAAATCTGAACAAATACAAACATAAAATCTATCACAAATTTCTAGTTGTTGTCTCTTTAAGTTTTGCAAGCTCCAATCGGGTAAGTCCACCTCTCTGCAATTATAAAATACATAAAAGCATATAACACATAAAGACTAAATATTTAACAATTGCATACCTATTCTTTGTCATTATATTCATCTTCTTCCTCATCAGTGTCATCAAAAATGTCGAACATGATTGTTGACCTAATAGAATGCAAAATATAAGTATTAAGATATTAAGACAAATACGTTAAAGAAATAAAAAATATATATAAAGACAATAGACAAATATGTTAAAAAAATAAAACTTTTATTAATCACCTTTTATTCCGCCTGTAACCAATTTTGAACACACATCAATGCTTCTAATGTATCTGAATGAAGTTTGTTGCGATGTGGGCTTACTACCTTCCCACCCGTGCTAAATATAGATTCAGAAGCCACTGTGGAGACAGGAATAGCAAGGATGTCTAGCAATAGAAAGAGGATTGGATATTTAGGCCCAGTTGTCTTCCACCAAACCAATATGTCAAAGTTAGGAGTCCCAGGCAAAAGTTTCTCCTCTAAATAAAAATCTAGTTCTGACTTTCCTTCACACACATTTGATTCTTGGGCAATATACATCTCAAAGTCACTAACGGACCCATCGTCCTCACTACAAGAAATATTAGTCTGCAAGAAGGTGCTGCATTGGGAGGAGGTTGACTACTTCCTTGCTTCATTGGTATTGATTAAATAAATCTGATAATAATCCTTGAATTCTCAGAATATGATATTTACCATCAACTCCATAGATCCGGGAAAAAATATCTATAACGATTTCATTTTGTATCTAGATCTAAAAGTCGCTACTCCCAAGACACCGTAAATCACATCCCATACTTGTTAAATTTTTCAAGCATTTTTGCTGCCAATTCCTTATCAATCATTCCCACATCTGAGCCAATTAGACAATGCAATTCTAATTTCACAAACTTTTGGGAATTAAATATTAGATTGTCGGATATTTTGTTCCAGAGAACAGTTTGTAGCAACATAAAATATTTTCAACTTTAACAAACTTGTTCTGCCAAATCCCATTCCTCCTCAGTTGGCAAACATCTATATTTTGGCTCACGAAGCTTTAAACGAAAAAACACATCTTTGTAAATGAAAGCAGTTTCAAGCATTAAATAAGTTGAGTTCCAGCGAGTCTTACAGTCAAGAGCCACTTCTTTATACTTTCAATGCCTTCATGACGTGCTGCTTCAACAAATTTTTGTTCTCTTTTAGAGATGCTGACCAATAACCAACCTCTCACGGATTCTTGCAATTGCTTGTCCAATCACCGATAACCATCTTGTACAATTAGATTCAGAATATGCGCCAACACGCATATGACAATGAACCACGTACATAAGTGAGGCACTTGGAAGTTTGTTCAAGATATCTTCAACACACTGCATCATTGGTGGAACAGTTATCAAGCGCAATGTCCAACTTTCTATCAATATCCACTCATAAAGCCGTCCATCAATGCCGCAGCAAGCACATCTCTAGTATGGGGCAAGGCACATATACAAATCTGTAACATTAATTATACAAAAAAATATTATTAATATAACTACAAAATTGTATTAAAAAATAAGAATGATAAAACCTTAAAAGATAATACCTTATGTTCGACTTTGTAAGACCCAGTTGTTTTCGATAAAGTGCGCTGTGATCGTCATATATCCTTTGTTTTGATTGCTGCAGTCCCACAAATCCGAAGTGATAGCAATCCTATTCTGGTTTTTGTTTAAACATTTCATTGTCTTCTCTTTTTCTACATCATACATCTTGAATATGTCTTTCTTATATGTTTTCTACTCACAACCTTAACATGGTTGCATGTTGTTAAAATTTTCTAAACCCGTAATGATCAACCATGCTCAAGGATATTCATGTAGAACAATCATCATTGCTAGGTCCTTTCTCACCGACTCTTGATCAAGCTGATGCAAGGTAAGGTCATTGTGACTTGTAAACTTGAATCCTCTCCCGGGGTCATCGACAGAATCTTCTGTGATACATCTCCATACTTTCCCTTGGACAAATTTTAATATGTGCATGCAAGTGCCTTGTCCCGTTTTGGAACCACCAGCAAGTTGCTTACGACAATAGTTACACTCTGCTTTATCCTTGCCATCACTTTAATTTCTTGAAATGTGCCATACAACTGATTTTGTCTTTATAGTATGGCTGCAACTGTCAACATCATTAAGGGGGCCATTTTCTTCATTCATTTCTTCCTCAGTATCAGCAATTGGGGTTGAATTTGATTACTTCCAATCAGATTCGAGTCAACAATTTTTTCGATGAGTCAGAAGAGATTCATCTCCTCCTCTAAGCTTTTTCGTTTACCAATTAAAGAAGTTTGAATTGACATGTTGAAACCTAAAAAATGAACAAAAAGTATGAATTCAAATAACATTACAAAATAAAATAAAAGAGATTATATGTCATATTAATTTATTAAAAAATAATATTTCCAGTAAAGTGGTTAGCTTTAGACTTTACGAATTGCATGGCCTACAATGTCCCAATTGTCAATTATTTGAAGTATGGACAGAATGCCCAATTCACCGACATAAAACATAATGTCATATAAATTATTTAAGGTTTTTTTTAATTATTATTTTTTTTTTATTGTAATGGTGGTAATCTAAAATATATTTTCTGACTAAAGGTATTATTTATACTTAATTCAGAATGATGAGTCCAGTGATTGATATCCTTATATAATCATGTAAAAAACCTAAAGTATATATATAATTAATGATAGTACGTGAAAATGTAAACTTTATTCACATTATAAATTCTGTGTATTCAAAGCTACATGCATATGCAGATAACATTGTGATTTCATAAATTAAACGGGAAGCTTAAACTAGTTTATTCATATCAATAAATAACAAGCACATGAGTGCAAAGAAGATACATCTAATTATAAAACGAAAATGAACTCAATCATCTGTTAAGCATCCTAACCTTAATCACACTAATTAGCAACCTGAATTGATCATACACACTCAAGTTGTTCAACTGTAAATGCTTTTAGTGAAATGTAGGCTAATTCATCTGCTACCTTTAATCTTCTTTGCTAACTCAATGAATAAACATCAAATATCAATGTCATCAGCAAAATCAGCTACACAATCAACAACTCCACGAGCAAGACGAAATGCGATATGCTCGTAACGCAATCAGTATAACGTAATTAAGTTAAATTTAGTTACTCAAGCATTGCTTCTTTTGAATATTCAGTTAAAGTGATAAATCAAGGCTTCAAACTACAGATATTACAAGCCACAACCAAAATATTGCAAAATCGAGAAAATATATTGGAACATAATGACATTTAAAGGTTACTTAACAACAGAGCAATACACAGGCCATTATGCATTCAGTGATTCTGTTAAAGCTATTTCAGAAACACTAATCCAGGGATGGATCATGGAAACATTAGATTTAGCATGCAACCATCAATATGCCGAACCACAGACCACTAACCCAGTCTAAAAATTCAAACAGAAATAATCAAACCTGTGTTCGAAAATTCAAATCAAATAATCAACCAGTGACAGCAAACAATGATTCAAACAATAAATAACATCTAACACCAAGTTAGCACCCCACTTCATTAAACTTCGTTCACAACTTTGTTTTGCAAAATTTCAAACAAATAACAATTCTAGCACTAAGAACTTCAAGAAACAAGCAGGCCTTAACAGTGAGCTGAAGCCAAAAAAATGAAAAATAAATCATTAAAAAATAGCCATTATCAAGTATTTATGCTTGAAACCCATGTTTGTTTTGTAGTATTGAAGCTAGTAAATGGAAGAGAAGACTGAGAACCAACCTGGGTTTAGAGTTTTTCGGAGGACTCTTCGGAGGTGATGCTGGAAGGTAGCACGGAGGAGTTTTTATCTACGCAGGCGGCACTGCGACAGATTGCAGAATTGGCTGAATCGCAAATGGAGAGACCGAGAGAGAGATATGTAGGAAGGGCAGCAAGTGGGGCGTGGGGAGAGTTAGGGAATGGGATGAGAAAGAGGTTAGAGGTTAGGGTTTGGGAAAATTAGATATATATACTTAGGATAATACTGTAATTAAACATATAGTATAAGGGTAAATTAGTAAAATAGACAGTACAATTTGCCGGCCGGGCCTGAAGATATACCCATACCCGGCCCGTACCCGTGGTCGGGCCTTGAAATCAAGCCCAGGCCCAAGACCAAGCCCGTCACCTACGGGTAAAGCCCAGCCTTTTCGGGCCGGGCCGGGCCGGGCCGGGTACCCAAAAATCTCGGGCCCATTGCCATCTCTACACTTGGCTTATTATCAAAAACATCCAAACACTTAACAATTTTACACTTTCATCCTCTTATATCAACATCTCCCCTCAAACCAAACCTGGTTTAGGGTCTTCACTCCCAGTTTCAGTCATTAGCAAAATCGACAACTCAATAGTTCAATTCTGATTCTTCACTATCAACTCTAATTCACAATACAGCAGCTTAACTCTGATTCTAAAATGTCAGCTTAATCAACTTAATTATGATTCTGATCCTGCACTACCAAGCTTAATCAGCTTAATCAACTTAATTCTGATTATGATCCTGTACTGCCAAATTCACAACATATTCACAACATATTCTAACTCTGTACTGCCAACTTCACAACGTAGCAGCACAACTAGCAGCACAACATTGATTCTTTACTGCCAGATTCACAACACATTCATCTTGCACTACCAAGCTTCATCAACATTCACTTCACCAACATTCACTTCACTTCATCAACATTCATTAACATTTTCAACCATAAGAACTTATCAGCCAACAGAATTAGAATCATTCACTATCAATTTCACCAAACTTTCATCAACATTCACTTCACCAACATGCATTATCAGTGGCAATCATCAAAAATCATCAGTCAACAGTTTCAGTATATAAAAAAAAAATTCACAAAAGAAATCAGGTTCACCAAATTTGATTAGAAATCTGCACTACTAGTTGCAAACCCAATACTAAAAAACACTAGTTGCTGCAGAAAGTTACTGCAAAATCAGTAACTAGAATTCAAGTTGGCACCATCGAAAAATCAGGTTCACCAAATCTGATTAGAAATCTGCACTACCAGTTGCAAACTCAATACTGAAAAACACCAAATGCAGTTGAAAGTTACTGCAAAATTAGTAACCAGAACTCAAGTTAGCACCATCAAGAATTGTCAATTTTTGTCTGAGCTCACTAAATTGAGCAGCTGAGAGAGGCTTTGTCAGGAGATCGGCAATTTGAAGTTTTGATGGCACATATTGAACCATCAGCTTCTTGGCTAAAACTTGTTCACGAATATAGTGTGCATCTAGTTCAATATGTTTGGTCTGTGCATGGAAAACTGGATTAGGAGCAAGCGCTCCAATACTCACATTATCACACCATACCACTAGAGTCGTAGGAAAATTTAGGCCTAATTCAGAGAACATATTCTATAACTAGGCTACCTTAGTGGCAGTTTGAGCAAGTGCTCTGTATTCAGCCTCAGTTGAGGACAATGCTACCACTTTTTGCTTGCGAGAACTCCATTGAATAAGATTTGGACCTAAGAAAACACAACACCCATTTGTAAACCTTCGATCATTAGGACTACTTCCCTAATCAACATCAGCATAACACTCAATGTTTAAGGATACTACTAGCTTAAAATGCAACCCAAATTGAAGAGTACATTTGATGTATCTAAGGATCCTCTTGCACGCTTGCCAATGCAGATTTGTTGGGGCTTGCAAGTGTTGATTGACTTTGTTAACAGGGAAGCTGATGTCAGGACGAGTAAGAGTTAAATACTGAAGAGCACCAATAGTGCTTCTGTATAAACTAGGATGTTCAAAAGCTGGACTGTCAAGTGAAGACAACCTGTTACCAACAACCATTAGAGTGGAGCACGCATGAGCTTCAAGTATATTAGTCTTCACAAGTAAATCAGTTGCATACTTAGTCTGTTCAAGATGAATACTAGCTGAAGTTCTAGTTGCTTCCAAACCCAAGAAATACTGCAAAGACCCCAAAGTTTTCAATGCAAATTCATCATTCAAATCTATCAGCAGTTGACTAATATAAGTAGAATTGGACCTGGTAATAAGGATATCATCAACGTATACCAAAACATAAGTGACAGCAGAATTTTCCTTGAAAATGAACAAGCTAGAATCTGAGATGGAGTTCCGAAATCTCTTAATCTGCAGTGCAGTTTTTAACTTGTCAAACCAGGCTCTAGGAGCTTGCTTCAATCCATACAGAGCTTTATTCAGTCCGCAAACAAAAGAGGGATGATCAGATAATTTAAAACCAGGTGGCTGTCGCATGTAAATTGTCTCATTCAGTGTGCTATTAAGAAAGGCATTGTTCACATCGATCTGCAGAATGTCCCAAGCATTAGAAACGGCCAACGTAAGAATAATACGAATGGTGGATGGCTTGACGACTGGACTGAATGTTTCAAAGTAATCTAATCCTGGTGTTTGTTGAAACCCCCTTAGCCACTAGCCTGGCTTTGTATTTTTGGAGACTGCTATCTGCATTGAATTTAGTCCTGAAAACCCATTTGTTCCTCACAATATTCATATCGAAAGAAGGTGGAACAAGAAACCAAGTGTTATTCTGGACAAGAGCATCAAACTCAACTTGCATGGCAGCTTTCCAAGCTGGAATTGCAAGTGCTTCTATTGCAGATGTAGGTTCAGGTTCAATGACATCCTGACCAGTAGTAAGAAAAGCTGAATGCAGCAAAATTTCACCTTCATTTGAAATTGGACCAACTGGATCATATGGATCAGATTTATTCTGCACATCTGCTGTCAAGAATCCAGATTTGGGAACTGAACCATTACTTGATTTGAGAACAACAGCACCAGACTTGGATATTATAATCATGGGGTGCAAATTTGAAACAGTTTGTGACAGCATGAGATCAATAGTGACTTGTGCTAATGATAAATCTACTTCAAGATGACAGGTAGGAAGAGCACAATCTGATCTAATTACAGGTAATGAAGATACTGATGGTAACAAAGAGGAGTCTAAAGGGCTGCAACAAGATGCTGTATGTAGTGGATCTGTAGATGGTGAGGTGACAGTCATGGGTGCAAGTGCTAATGGTAATGTATGTGAGCTGATATGTTGATTTGAGAAGTCTAAAGGGCTGTTACAAGGTGCTGTATGTAGTGAATCTGTAGATGGTAAGGTAATAGTCATAGGTGCAGATGTTGATGGTAATGTAGGTGAGCTGATATGTTGGTTTGGAGAGTGTATTTTTGAATTTTTGACTGTTTTGGATGAAGTGATATGAGTAGCAACTGTTGAATCATTAAGGACAGCCTTGTTTGTAGGCTTTGTTACTTCATGAGGAACAGGAGTAACTGAAGAAGATATGGGTAGGATGAAACAGGGTAAATGAGACGAGGAAGAGGTGTTGGAACTATCCTTTCATTAAGAGAAATCTGTTTGAAGGAAGATGTGTCATAAGGATCAATAAACTGTGTATTTTGGAATGGAAACTCTGTTTCATTAAAAGTGACACTAGGTGTAACAAATTTTTTTCCATATACTCTTAAAAACTTATACCCCTTATGAACTAGACTATATCCTATAAAAACACACTTGGAGGAATGAAAACTAAACTTATGACTGTTAAAGTGATTAAGGTAAGGAAAACAAGTACATCCAAATACTTTAAGACTCTCATAAACAGGCTGTTTGTGAAAAAATTTGAAATAAGGAGTGTCTCCGTTTAAGACATCAGTAGGCATTCTATTAATTAAGAATGTAGCAGTCTCAAATGCTAACCACCAATAATGCAGGGTCATATATGCATGTGCAAGCAATGTTAAACCGGTTTCTACAATATGTCTATGTTTGCGTTCACTACGGCCATTTTGTTGGTGAGTGTAAGCACATGAATGTTTAAATTGAATGCCTAAGTCATTTAGATAAGGAATAAGAGTTTTATACTCTCTTCCTTGATCAGATTGAAGACACTTTAGTTTAGTGTTAAATTGCCTCTCCGCGAGGTGATGAAATTTAATAAATACAGACTTAACTTCAGATTTTGTTTTTGAAGGAAAAACCCATGTAAACCTATTGAAATCATCAAAAAACTGAACATAACACCGGAAACCTTCAACAGACACTGCAGGGGCAAGACCGCAAACATCACTATGAATTAAAGCAAGTGGTTCAAGAGCATGTGATTGGGAGGCAGGAAAGGGGTTCTGATGTAATTCACCTAATTGACATGCATCACAAAAGAAATTTTCAGATTTTTGGAATTGTGAAACTTGTGAGTGAGAACCTGAAAAATTGGTCATGATTTTTTTAAAAACAATAGAGTTGGGATGTCCTAATCTTCTATGCCAAGCCATATGAGAAGAAAGTTGTTTGTTAACAGCAAGGTAGTGAAGACTGGGTTGAAGTTCAGACTTAACAAGATTCATCTCATGTAGATTAATATGTGAAACACTGGGTGCATTTTGTGTAGGGAATTGCACATTTTCGGGCAAACTTAGGTTATTCTGAATAGCTCACATACCATGTGAATTATACAGAAAAGCTGAAATGAATTTGAGAGAACAAAACTATCTTGTATTCAACTGACTGAAATTTTTTATACAAATGAGGAAGAACAACTGTTCTTTTTATACTAACACTTATACAGAGTAAATAGTAAAGTGAGCTGAAACTTTCTACTTAAAACGACACCACTTTTGCCTATTATCAAAAACAGCCAAACACTTAACAACTTTACACTTTCATCCTCTTATATCAACAACAGGAAGGTTCGACCTCATCAGACTCCAGAGCTACTGGTTCTGGCTCTGGCTCTGCCGTTCATGAAGACAAAAAAGCAAATAAAGAAGGAAGAAAAGAATCTGAGCCAGAATTTTTAGAAACTACATTGCTTGATGTATGAACATTATTTAGAATTTTTGAAGAATCAGCCTATCAAAGTGCTTTCTCTTCTCAATTTGCAACTCCAATTGTCAAATTCTCCGAAATTTCTCAATGAAATGACCACCACCATGATGGATTACCATTGTCATCGTTTACACAAACGGTGGTACAGACAAAATTTCAATTCCCAAAATTGATCGCTTTGTACTTAACAAATCGAAGTTGCAAACAAACCTTCCCACGGTTCGGTCTGGCCCATCACCATTCCTTCCAAATTCTTCCACAATTTCCTTTCGTAACTCTATCGGAAACCTTATTTCACTCCGGAAGTCTCTCCTCAAAATTTAACTTCACGTATTCTGATGATTATCTCTGAATGACTCTGAAATCATCCATGAAGATATGGAAGCTCTGCCGTTAATTGTTTCTGGTTAATATTTTATTATTAGTTGTTTCAGTTTTCTTCCAATTTTCTCCGACTGATTGTCCTCAGAACCCCATTAACTGCTTAATGTCACCTGCATATTTGTGTTAACTGAATAATTGTGGCATGTGGCCACTTTAAATCTTACAAATCCATGATAATTGTGTGGTTGTGGCAAAATGCTGGTGCTAAAATGAGTTTTTTTTTTCCTTGGTAATTGGGGCGTCTGACAAGTTTACACATACTTTAATTAATCTCCGAGGATCATTGAATACCCTACAAGCCTAAAGACCAGATAAATCACAATATTATTATGATAGATGACTCCAAGATTTGAACTTAGGAATACAAGGAATGAAGCAAACCTCCTTGATCATCAGGCCAATCCATTGGGATTTTAATTAAAAAAAAAAAAAAAACTGAGTTTTTAATCACGGAATCTGTACATTTTCTAGTGATTTTTATGTAGTAGACATGGATCTAGTAATTACTAGGTTATCTCTTCTACATCAATTATACTACACAAAGGCATGATTATGAAGGTGAATATTTATTAGCAAACTTTTAATTGCCAAGTAGTGCATATTTCTCCATGACTTATTGGTGTGTTCACATGAATGATTGATTCTAGAGCTGGCATTTGATGCAAGTAATCAGTTTTCCACTTGAGCTAATCACTGAATAAATAGTTCAGCAACATGTTGACAAAAGTGAATCTTCTGCGCTAATTAAAGTAGAAACTAATTCTTTTCATGATATTGACTTAGTATATGATCTTGAGCTTTACATGCCGATGCAATCACAAAGAGGTAACAAATTGATCTACTGTTGATTATAGATTTTTTTTAACAGTACTGAATAGTGAATACGGAAGTACGCTTGAGAATTGGGTTCTCTTCTGCTATGAATCTAGTGATGATTGGTTCTTTCACTTATCACCCTGCCATAAGATGCAGTCTTAACTGAGCAGTAAGATGCTTAATCTCTCATTTACTGTATTAGTAGATGTTTTGGAGAATGAAAATATGTTAGAACTCAAGCCAAGAGAGAGCCCAACCTAATAGACTAACATTATAGGAATCAGGTCTATCAATGAGGTAGCACTACATCCTAATCTAATTTATAAGTAAATTTTTTTGGAGTTCAACTCTCAACGAAACTCAACTCTTGTTGAAAACACTAATATTAGAATTCAAGTTGAAAGAAAGTCCAACCCAAAAGATTGGTCTAATAGGTGAGAGAACCCTCTAGACTTAAGTATTACACTCGATAAGTGAGAGATTATGATAGTGAGATTCTAATAAAATATGGAATTTTTTTTTATATGAGAATTATAATTTCTTTTAGTCCACTTTTTACACAATCGCTTTGCTTTTATTATATACTTCCAACCAATGTAGACAAATAAATTAGTGGGTCCATGTAATTATTCTTCGATAGTTATTTAGGGCTCGCTAGTCGCTACCAGAAAATGGCACTAACATTTTCCTATAGAAAATTTAATAAATTATCTTAAATCATATATAAATAATATTTTCAATTCATAAGAGTGATTATATGCCGGTATCAGACTTTTTATAAGATAATAAGTTAAAAGAAATTTTCTTTATAATCAAATTGTAACATACAAATAACTATAAATTAGAATATAAAGTTAGAATTTTACCTTTATATATGTAAAATTTTTATTTAAAAAATAAGTTAAAAAAAAAAAAATGATGCCATTTGTCTCGCTTCCCATAACAAGAAGCTTTGAAATATTTAACAACTTAAACAACAAATATAAAATTATTAAAACAAGTCTCTGTTAATCCTATAATGGAACCAATTCACTTTGGTAAAAGTAACAAGGGAAAACTTTTTCAAGTGTTTTATTGGATTCTTTGTTAGACAATTCTATTATTGAACGAGTCAGCATTGAGAGAAAAACTAAGCTGTAACTTTAAATTTTCTTAATTTGATAGAAAAACCAAACATTATTCATTATAAAAGTAGGCTTTTGTAGCTTTTAGGATTGAAAACTGCTTTGGAATGTCAATTACAAAAATACCCTTCACATGTACATTATAAATTTAAATAAAAACTTAATTCATTAAATAAATAATTAATAATTTATTTATAAATTTAAAAATATTAAGAATGGTAGGAAGTTGTCACTCAACGCTATCTCGACAAATGTCAAAGCTTACGAAAACCTATTTTAATAATATAATTTAATCATTATTTTAGTCTTTTGACATGTTTTATATATCTTCACTTAAGTGAAAGCAAATCACTGACAATTCCTGTTATGCTCAAGGAAATAAAGGGCTGACGTGGGAAAGTCACGTGAAGGGTGACCTGCTCCCATCAGAGCAGGTCGCACACGTCAGGCCTGCCAAGTGATATGGAGCCCACACGCGTCATTTTCTCTGCAACAAGTCGTGCGATGTCAGCTTGGGAAAAGGGAAATGGGACGTAAAGCCGGATTACATCCTGACAATCACACCAAACCATGGATTTAGTAATGATTATACACTTTAGTCTGATATAAAATGAAGAAGACCCCTTCATTAAGGGGATTCGGCCATTTTTCATAGGAAGAAAGAAATCTCTCCTGTAATCATTTTTGATTTTCTCGTCGTATGTAAGTCAGCTCGCGACCGCGACCTGACACCCACTAATATCAATACAAATCAGTGGACGTAGGATTTGCTACCTCAGCATCCGAACCACTTAAAAAACTCCCTTTACATTTATTTCGTTTTGATATATTCCTTTTTCACGTGTGTTGAACAGCCAACCAACGTCATACACGTGAGAATTCGTTGGTGCTTAAACGGAGCATCAACAATTCCAATTAAACTAGCCTTGGCTTAGAGCTTCAGTTGAATATAATATTTCAACGCTCACTTAGCATCTTGCGGACCTGCCAAATGCTAACTTAATTAACGGTAGACTTAAAAGGTAAAGTTGAATTGGTAAACTGCCTTGAAAATACACAATTTCTTATCTCAAGTTATTTAGCAACATCAAGCATGCTACTACACTTTAGAATCACCAAGACACACACCATTAATAAATATTTAGTCAAAAATTAATAAATATACAAGCCTTTTATTTAATTCCAATACAAGTCTCTTGCATTGGTGACATAGCAGCCTCATTTACCATTTCAAGCAACTTACATAAATCCCTCATACCGGGAGTCTAGCCCCATGATCATCATTCTACTTGGACGACACAATAGGACACATCATTCGTTGGAAGCTTCTTCTTAAACCATTTACTACGAGAAGCCTTCTTAATCCACTTGTAAAACTTCTTAATCCGCTTGTAAAACTTGAGCCAAGATACGTTTAGTGCAACATACATAGGGAATTGCGTGAGTGCAAAATATTGCTGACGGGGAAAAATGCAGCTGTGTAAATGAAAGTGGTGGTCTAACGTGGCTTTTGGAAATGAACGATGAGCAATAATGTTGTCGCGAATGCAAACATTGTTGTGTCAAGGCAATGAAGAGTAAGGAGAAGCCTATTGTCAGTTTTCGAGGAAGCCTATAAAGAATTCTTCGTATGAAAAGGTGACGTGAGGACGGACAAGAACATTACCACCAAGGTCAAAGAGCAGGCTAAAGCAACCACATCCATAACTATGAAAATCAAGAAGAACTGTTGTTCAGGAAAACGGATACCCTTTCTCATTGGAACCTCTAGGTACAGTGTAGGAACTGCGAAGACGACGGTGGCAACAAGAAAGACACTGCAGAGCAAGACTAGAAGTCTTTTTATCCATTTCTGTGCTTCCTCCAAGTTTATCATGCTTCCATTGAAGAGTTCTTTGCTAGTCTTATCTCGAAGTAAACATGAAACATGCGGAAGTGGGAAGGCGTCATCTTCTCTACACGCTGCATATAAACATAAGTATATATTTGGTTCTTAAATCTGTCACTGCCATAGTAATTAATGTATGAACTAGAGTACGACAATGGGAGAGTTGTCAATTATATTCTCTAAAATTTTATATCTAATTTGCTGTTTTATAATTTCAGTGTAATTATCGGATTTAAATATGAAAAAAATTTAAAATAGAAAAGATATTTCCATTGTGTACCCTAAGACACATGTATTTTTTAATCCATACATTATTAAAATTGTTAAAGTAGGAGAAAGATGGGCTTATTTTACCACTTTAGCTTTCTTGCAGTTCGTATACAGGTCTTGCAGGGTGATTTTCTGTAGTGTCATCTTAATGTTTGCAGCATGATGTAAAATGGTGTAGCCTTTTCGTCAATCCCTGGACTAACCTTGTCATTGGCATCTTCATCCTTCTTACATGATCGAATACCTTCTTTGACGGTGCTTAATGGCCACATGCAATCGTTCTGCTTTAGAACATTCTCAAACTCTACTAACTGGGACATACTTTAAGTATTGTTTGACAATCTCTGTTATCCTCTTTCAGTTGCCATAAATAAAGGGCTTGGAACATCAGGTGTGAAATTGGTTGCCATTGGTGATGAAATTGGTTGCATGAGTTCTGAAGCCCACAATCATTTTCTTCTATTAAACTCTTGGCAAGTCTAGAAGCAAGTTTATGCTTTCTCTTAGCTTTGCTGATTTTCTTGTGAATGAAAAGATTTTTCCCAGTATCCACCACCCTATTCATGTTTACGCATTTACATGATTCATTATGTAGCAAAGTAAATTAAAATGGAACAAAAGTCAAATTCTATTAAAAATAAGTAAGGTAAATTCTTATCCATATCTTTAAAGAGATTTAAACAACAAAGTTCTTTATTATCTACACTATCGCCAAAACGAAGGCTATTGGGTTTAGGTATTAATAAAAAGTACATTTCAGTTACAAAGATTCTTTTAACATATATGTTTAAAGGCAGTATCTATGAATTAATCAGAACAAAAATAAAGTTTATTTATTACCTTTGAAGAGATTAAAACAACTCCTCTTTTCATCATCTACTCCTATCACGATCGGAAGATCTGTAAATTTAAGAATTAATAAGAAATATGTAAATATCATTAACAAAAGTTCTTTTAAAATGCACGTATTAAGGGCACACATCCTAAGAAATAAAATGTAAATATAAACCATTACTATTAATCTAACATTCTATTCTTAATAAATATGTATTGTAACACATATACGTCGAAAGATAACCTTTTAACAAGTAGTTTAATTTAGAATTATAGGATAAATTAGTCACCAAATTAAAGTTTTAATGATATACCAGATCATTCATATCCTTTTTTTTTTAATTTTCATCATTAAATTTTTTCTAAAAAAATTCATTTTAACAAAAAAGTTGTTAATAGAGAAATATAAATACACTTGTCTGCATATATACAGTTATTAGTTTTTAGATGAATTTTAGTACTTTAGAATTTTTGTTGTTTGTTTGTATAACCCTTCTGCTAAAGATGAATACACTGATAGAATAAGTTAAATTTCATAACTTAAATAAATATTGAAATTATAAACTTATATACAAATTTTGAAAATTATAACAAACACAATGATTAAATAACAAAATACTCATATTCAACAAATATATAAATTATATATAAGAGAATGTTAAATGTGACCTAGAATTTTTTATTTAAGAAACTTTTTAATCTGGAATTTTGGTAGTCAGGAAAAACTTTTTAGTGAGTTCAATATAATATTGGTGTTAAAAAAAAAAAAAAAAATCGTCTTGAACAATATATATATATATATATATATATATATATATATGTGTGGTGTGTGTGTGTGTGTGTGTTGTGTGTATTGTCACCAATTTTAATGGGACCTGACTACAAAAGTTTCAAACTAAACTTTCTCAAATCCCTAATAAACACCATTTTACTACTATTTTTAATTGCATGGATCAATAAATCTTAGACATGATCATTTTAATATAAATGTGTGACACAAATTCTTAGCTATTGAATAATTTAATCAATAACTTGATGAGAAGTTAAGTTAAATATTTTTAATGCCAATTAAACAATTTTTAAACTATTAGATTAATATAAATTAATGATCTGAATTTGTATCACAACTCTATTATCAAAAAACTAACGTTTCAGTGATCCTAACTTAAAACATTTAAATCTATAAAAAGTGTTTTAAAAAAATAAAAATAAATAAACACCAGTTCAGTCTAATTGTTATTAATATATGTTACAGTCTAGAAAGTTGAAGAGTGCATACAGAGTAGAAGACTCTATTGATCCATATGCCCATTCGATATCCACTTTTGAATGCAAAGGGCATAGTGGCTAGCAGGTGAAGACTGGGCAGCCATTTTTGTGCTTCAATTTTGCTAAGCCTTTATCCAGTTTTAGTAACAGTAGAGCCGTTTCTGAGCGAAAATTTGAAAACAACTTAGCACATCAGAAAACAATTGAATATTCATTCAAAGCAAAAGTAAATAGCTTGTGGCACAGAAAGAGACCAAAATACTCTCCTCGGATGGCAACTGCAGAATGGAGGCTCGATGCACTTCTATGGTTTCTTTTCTAGGGGTTGAGCGGTTTGGAAGGTATGGGACATCTTAAAATCATAGCAGTGACTCGAGCCGCCATCCATGGCTCGAATCCAATGGCGGCGTCGCGTCTTCGGTGAAACGCCGAGAGACCCAACGCCATTTTCCAACCAAACCAGTGCCAAAAAAAAAAAAAAAAAAAAAAAAAAAAAAAAAAAGTGAAGGGAAAAAGAACCTTCCTCTCTGAGATGCGAAGCTAAGCCGAAATTCGTCTAGGTTGCCTGAAATGCGCCGGTCGAAAGAAAATCGTCCCTGGTGCGTAAAGGTTAATCACTTGAAGCGAAAGAAATTTCAGTGGCCTCATCAGAAAAATGCAAGTTTTTATATGGATTGCGAATCGAAGTTACCACTCCTTGAAACTGAAACGACAGCCCACTCTCTCTCCCCGCATTAAAAGCGCCCCACGTCGCATTAAATGACGTGGTAATGGTCGTCACTTCGGTTACGCTGCGCCACTAACGTGCCAAACGGTGCCAGCTCAGCACGCGAGGCATTTAATGTGCCTGACATGCTTTGAGCGCGTAGACCGCATGACAGCGGTGAAACCAGGTTCGTTGAATCTATACAGAGGAGCGCCCCTCAGATCCAGGTCGCTAAGGTGGAGATTGTCGGGTCGCTCTGATTGGGAACAGATGAGATAGTGTTTGCCAATAGTTCTGTACCGAGTATCCCGTTCAGGTCAGAGAGAGCAAAAACTTCGACGTAACTTAGTTTCCAAGGTCCGACTCTCGAACCTTAAAAACTAGGGGGCTTCTGTTATGCCCAAGGAATAAAGGGCTGACGTGGGAAAGTCACGTGAAGGGTGACCTGCTCCCGTCAAACAGGTCGCACACGTCAGGCCTGCCAAGTGATATGGAGCCCACACGCGTCCTTTTCTCTGCAACAAGTCGTGCGATGTCAGTGGGAAAAGGGAAATGGGACGTAAAGCCGGATTACATCCTGACAATCACACCAAACCATGGATTTAGTAATGATTATACACTTTAGTCTGATAAAATAAGAAGAGACCCCTTCATTAAGGGGATTCGGCCATTTTTCATAGGAAGAAAGAAATCTCTCCTGTAATCATTTTTATTTTCTCGTCGTATGTAAGTCAGCTCGCGACCGCGACCTGACACCCACTAATACAATACAATCAGTGGACGTAGGATTTGCTACCTGCCCGAACCCTTAACTTCACATTATTTCGTTTGATATTTCCTTTTCACTTGTGTTGGCCCCACGTCTCCCGTGAGCTGTTGGTGCTTAAACGGCCATCACTTCCCTTCTGCGGCTTGGCTTCGTGAATCTCATTTCACGCTCACTTCACTTGCGGCCTTGCCAAATGCTCTTTTCCGTGCTTGGTCGTTGTTGGTTCCTGCTTGCATCCCCCCTTTCTTTATTCCAGTTTTTTCAGCTACAGCGCACCCTTTAGCGAGCAAAGCACTACCAACCGTCCACGCTAACATCCCGCCATCTGCCGCCTGCCTGCATACCAGCACGACGCTAGCAAAACTCCCTCATACCCGGGCGGCCGCCATAATTAGTCTAGAAGTTCCATACACATGTCTCTTGCAGTTGGCAGACAAAGCAAGTTGAAAAAGGACCCTTAACAGAGTCTAAGCAGGAAGCAGCACAATAGAGCGGAAGCAAAGGTGAATCAGAGACAGGGCTCGATACAGCCGCGCAAGAGAACAAAGAAGCAGTCATACATCCTACATGCACATCATGGAATAGAAATGCGTGAGTGCAATATGCTGACGGGAAAAATGCAGCTGTGTAATGAGAGTGGTGGTCTAACGTGGCTTTTGGAAATGAACGATGAGCAAAATGTTGCCGCGAATGCAACATTGTTGTAGTCAAGGCAATGAAGAGTAAGGAGAAGCCTATTGTCAGTTTTTGAGGAAGCCTATAAAGAAATTCTTCGTAATGAAAAGGTGACGGGAGCGGACAGAACATTACCACCAAGGTCAAAGCAGGCTAAGCACCACATCCAACTATGAAAATCAAGAAGAATTGTTGTTCAGGAAATGGATACCCTTTCTCATTGG
This sequence comes from Pistacia vera, assembly GCF_008641045.1. Taxonomy (NCBI): domain Eukaryota; kingdom Viridiplantae; phylum Streptophyta; class Magnoliopsida; order Sapindales; family Anacardiaceae; genus Pistacia; species Pistacia vera. The sequence goes on along the minus strand of NW_022195314.1, from coordinate 704,980 downwards.
AACCTCTAGGTACAGTGTAGGCAACTGCGAGACGACGTGGCACAAGAACAGACACTGCAGAGCAGAATAAGAAGTCTTTTTTATCCCATTTTGTGCTTTCTCCTAGTTTATCATGCTTCACATTGAAGAGTTCTTTGCTAGTCTTTCCTCGAAGTAAACATGAAACATGGAAGTGGGAAGGCGTCATCTTCTCTACACGCTGCATATAACAACAGTAATATTTATTGGTTCTTAAATCTGTCACTGCCATAGTAATTATGTATGAACTAGAGTACAGACAATGGGAGAGTTGTCAATTTATACTCTCTAAATTTTATATATAATTTGTGTTTTATATTCAGTGTTAATTATCGGATTTAAATAATGATATAAAATTTAAAATAGAAAAGATATTCCATATGTGTACCCTAAAGACACATGTTATTTTTTATCCATACTATTAAAATTGTTAAGTAGGAGAAAGATGGGCTTACTTGTACCACTTTAGCTTTCTTGCAGTTCGTTATACAGGTCTTGCAGGGTGGTTTTCTGTAGTGTCATCCTTAATGTTGCAGCATGATGTAAAATGGTGTAGCCCTTTTCGTCAATCCCTCGGACTAACCTTGTCATTGGCATCTTCATCCTTCTTACATGATCGAATAACTTCTTTTGACGGTGCTTAATGGCCACATGCAATACGTTCTGCTTTTAGAACATTCTCAAACTCTACTAAACTGGGGACATACTTTAAGTATTTGTTTGACAATCTCTGTTATTCCTCTTTCATTGCCAAATAAAAGGGCTTGGAACATCAGGTGATGAAATGGTTGCACATTAGTGATGAAATTGGTTGCATGAGTTCTGAAGCCCACAAATCATTTTCTATAAACTCTTGGCAAGTCTAAGAAGCAAGTTTATGCTTTCTCTTAGCTTTGCTGATTTTTCTGTGAATGCAAAGATTTTTCCCAGTATCCACCACCCTATTCATGTTTACGCATTTACATGATTCATATAATGTAGCAAAGAAATTAAAATGGAACAAAAGTCAAATTCTTATTAAAATAAGTAAGGTAAATTCTTATCCATTATCTTTAAAGAGATTTAACAACAAAGTTCTTATTATCTACACTATCGCCAAAACGAAGCTATTGGGTTTAGGTATTAATAAAAAGTACATTTCGTTACAAGATTATCTTTTAACATATATGTTTAAAGCGAGTATCTAGAAATTAAATCAGAACAAAAATAAGTTTCATTTATTACCTTGAGAGATTAAAAAAAAATCCTCTTTTCATTCCATCCTATCATCGATCGGAAGATCTGTAAATTTAAGAATTAATAAGAAATATGTAAATATCATTAACAAAATGTTCTTTTAAAATGCAGTATTAAGGGACACATCCCTAAGAAATTAAAATGTAAATATATACCATATATTAATCTAACATTCTATTTCTTAATAATATGTATTGTTAACACTATACGTACGAAAGATAACCTTTAACGAGTGTTTAATTTAGAATTATGGATAATTAGTCACCAAATTAAAGTTTAATGATATACCAGATCATTCATATCTTTTTCTTTTTTTAATTTTCATCATTAAATTTTTTCTAAAATAAATTCATTTTAACAAAAAAGTTGTTAATAGAGAAATATAAATACACTTGTGCATATATTACAGTATTAGTTTTTAGATGAATTTAAGTACTTTATAGAATTTTGTTGTTGTTTTGTATAACCACTTCTGCTAAAGAGAATACACTGATAGAAGAAGTTAAATTTCATAACTTTAAATAAATATTGAAATTATAAACTTAATACAAATTTGAAAATTATTATACAAAACACAATGATTTTAAATAACTAAAATACTCATATTCAACAATATATATAACTTATAATATAAGAGAATGTAAATGTGACCTAGATTTTTTATTTAAGAAACTTTTTAATCTGGAATTTTGGTAGTCAGGAAAAACTTTTTAGTGAGTTTCAATAATAATATTGGTGTTTTAAAAAAAAAAAAAAAAAAAGTGTTTGAAAAATATATATATATATATATATATATATATATATATATGTGTGTGTGTGTGTGTGTGTGTGTGTGTGTGTGTATTGTCACACAATTTTAATTGGGACCTGACTACAAAAGTTTCAATACTAAACTTTCTCAAATCCCTAATAAACACCACTTTTTACTACTATTTTTAATTGCATGGATCAATAAATCATATAGACATGATCATTTTAATATAAATGTGTGACACAAATTCTTAGCTATTGAATTAATTTAATTCAATAACTTGATGAGAAGTTAAGTTAAATATTTTTAATGCCAATTAAACAATTTTTAAACTATTAGATTAATATAAATTAATGATCATGAATTTGTATCACAACTCTATTATCAAAAAACTAACGTTTCAGTGATCCTAACTTAAAACATTTAAATCTATAAAAAGTGTTTTAAAAAAATAAAAATAAATAAACACCAGTTCAGTCTAATTGTTATTAATATATGTTACAGTCTAGAAAGTTGAAGAGTGCATACAGAAGTAGAAGACTCTATTGATCCATATGCCCATTCGATATCCACTTTTGAATGCAAAGGGCATAGTGGCTAGCAGGTGAAGACTGGTCCAGCCATTTTTGTGCTTCAATTTTGCTAAGCCTTTATCCAGTTTTAGTAACAGTAGAGCCGTTTCTGAGCGAAAATTTGAAAACAACTGAGCACATCAGATAACAATTGAATATTTCAATTCAAAGCAAAAGTAAATAAGCTTGATGGCACAGAAAGAGACCAAAATACTCTCCTCGGATGGCAACTGCAGAATGGAGGCTCGATGCACTTCTATGGTTTCTTCTTCTAGGGGTGTAGGCGGTTTGGAAGGTTCGGGTTTAGCCTTTTCCTTGATATGGGTTATTTTTTGGCGGTGAAAGTCTTTCAACTTTGTATATTCTACTTCTTTTCTATCTCCTTCTTGAGTAAATTCATATTCTATTTCTTTGATCAGTTGTTCAAATGGCCCTAAAGCTAAAAACTTCACCACTTTTGTTCTCCCATATGCAGCAGCTTTAAACAATGGGGTTTCTCCTTTGTCATTAATATCCTCAAGGAACTCAGTATTTTTAACATCATTACAGAGCTCTTCATTGGGTTCCACCGAGAGCTTTACCGCCTCAAGGTTCCCATTGGCAGCAGCCACATGAAGAGCTGTGTTTCCGTACCTGTTCTTTGCCCAAAATACAGACATTTCTTTGTCAATACCAAACAAATATTCAAGTGGCTGTTTACTATTGTTGAAACCTGCCAAGTGAAATGTAGTGTCACCGGCAGCCGTTAGAGGAGTTGACAAAGTAAAAGCATTATCTTTGTTGAAGATTTTCTTTAGGTTATCCCAATCCTCCTCCAGGGCTGCCCCATAAGGCCGATCAATTGTTGAATGATTGTCCGTCGTCATTCTCCAATTCAAAAACTTCACTATGGAGGCAAGAAAAGAATTAATGAAGAATCCAACAAAAAAATTATAAAATTTTTCTCCTATCAATTCTGCCTAATCATTCAATTGTATGTCAAAGAATGCTTAAATCAACTTAGAAGTACTTGATTATATATGGAAATTAACATTAATTTAATTTTAAAGTGCAATTACGGCCAATGGAATGTATGTTATACTATTACTTATTACTATAAGTATTAATAAGTTGAAAGGAAATTTTAACAAAATTAAATATAAATAATAAGTTACATGGTGTGAGTATTACCAACCCCATTCACATGCTGTAATATTTGAAATTGAAAAAAATAACTAAATCAACATTAGAGATGTAAAAGAAAGTCGACCTTTTCCTCGAGCCCGAGCTCTAGATTTTTAAGAATTCAATTTTGACTTGAAATCTCTAGTTTCGTAAAATCAAGCCTACCAATATCCAACCATTTTATTACACTTGTTGACGAAGCTCAGCCCATTTCAAATACCCTGCCAACATTACCAAATGACAACATTGAGGGCAATTTGGATTATTATATAATATCTTGAAAAGTAACACTGAAAATATTATATATATATATCATAAAGAATTAGTAATCTTTTAACAATTTTTAAATACATATACCTGAAAGTGTAAAGAGCTTTTCGATCTCACTTGAGTCCAGTTATAGCTGAAGTTCTTCAAGCATTGCAGAGTGAGGAGAGAGGAGATCAAGAGTCACACCACAACTAGCCTACTGGGAGATAGATGTTTGAGGAGAAAAACTTCAACTACACCGGGGAAATTGTCTTAATGGATTGATTTTGGAGATATTTTTGGCAGTTTGAGAACATTTATAATCAAACCTTGGGTGGGAAATTGTCATTTACTCTACTATTTCTTTATCAATGAATCATGTAAAGAACATAAACCACTTTAGCTTTATGTTACTGACGCATTATAATCAAATTAACCAATAATCCACTCAATTTGAATCTCCAATCTTTGAATAGTTGTATTGTATAAATTGTATGATAAATAATAAATAAATTCACGTGAATTATCATTGTTGTAATAACACACTCCAAAAAACACAGATTATAATCAATAACACACACATCCACAAAAGATCAAGAACACCACAATTTTACCGTGGTTCACCTTTCCAAGATTGGGAAGGCTACGTCCACGTTGAGCTCTAGAAACGACGAAGCTTACTACACTAATCATTAATCAGTTTACAGATTACAAACACAAGATCGAAAGATCCAAGAAAAGCCGAAATCACCCAACCTGGTAACTAACAGCCTAGGAAACTAAGCCAAAGAATCCCAGCACACCGAGAGACAAAACCCCTCAACCTGAATGACAAAACTAATCACTCAACCAGTTACACAGACGCAAGATTTCAGCACAAATGATGAACCCTAGCAGAGTAAACCTAACAAGATAACAATTGAATAGAATGCGCGCAAGACTGGAGAGAAAAATTGGCTTATATATCGTTGACCAGGATGGGCTGAGCTCAGCCGTTGGATGTCTTGAAAACTGATGTTCCAGATTCATTCTTGAAATGGCAGCGTATTGGTTTAAGTAACACGGCACCATTTTAGTCTTCACACTTAGAATCTCCACCTTGAAGACATGAAACTAACTCTCTTACTGACTCCCTTTTAGTTTAGTGTGCCTTATCTGATTCCCTCATGGCTCTATTGGTACTCTGATTACTTCAGGAATAGCAAGTTCATGCAATGCTTGAACTTAGCTGGACTGACAATTTTGGTTCTCATATCTGCTGGATTCTCTTCGGTGGGAACCTTCTTTAACACAATCTGCCTTCTGGTGATCAGATCCCTGATGAAGTGGAATCTCACGTCCACATGTTTTGTTCTCTCATGGTAGATAGGATTTTTACTTAACAATATAGCACTTTGACTATCTAAGAAGATAGTCACTTTGCTCTCAGTCAATTCAGTTTCTGTCAATAATCCTTGCATCCATATAGCCTCCTTGAAACCATCTGCCAGGGCCACATATTCTGCTTTAGTTGATGATAGGGCAACTAATGGCTGGAGTTGTGATTTCCAGCTGATGCAGTTCCCTCCAAGGGTAAAGCAGTATGCAGTGGTTGACTTCCTGCTATCCTTGTCACCTGCAAAGTGTGAATCCACAAACCCCACAAGATCAAGTGTAGATGTTCTTTTACAATACTCCAAACCTATACATGCAGTACAGTTAATATATCTGAGTACCCATTTCAATGCAATCCAGTGATCACTTCCTGGATTTGACATCAATAAAGAAATTGCAAAAGCTAAATATGGTCTGGTGCTAATCATAGCATACATCACAGACCTTATCACATTTGAATAAGGGACAATCTCTATTTTTATGGTTTCAGTAGAATTCTTAGGGCATTGAGACTTAGACAGAATAAAATGGTTAGCTAGAGGCATAGATACAGGCTTGCAACCAAACATTCCAAATTTTACAACTAACTTCTACAGATATGATGTTTGATGAACCTTTAGGGTATTCCTAGTTCTATCTCTGTCTATCATCATTCCAAGTATTTTCTTAGCCACTCCTAGGTCTTTCATATCAATTTCAAAACTGAGTCTAGACTTTAGTTCAGTTATTCTTGATTTTGATTTACTAATCAGGAGCATATCTTCTACGTAAAGTAGCAAGTAAATAGGCATGGCATCCTTCAAGGCAAAATAAAAACAGTTATCATATTTGCTCTTAGTGAATCCTAGGTTAAGTATAAAGGTATCAAACCTTTTATACCACTGTCTGGGTGACTATTTAAGTCCATACAAGGACTTATGCAGTCTGCATACATGGTTTGGTCTATGACAGTCTACAAAACCTACTGGTTGGGTCATGTAAATTTGTTCTTCTAAATCCCCATGAAGGAATGCTGTTTTTACATACAGTTGCTCTAACTCTAGGTCTTGGTGAGCTACAACACACAACATCATTCTAATGGTTTTATACTTAACTACGGGAGAGAAGACTTCATTGAAGTCTATGCCCTCCCTTTGGGTGAACCCCTTAGCCACCAATCTAGCTTTGTATCTAGGTGGTTCATTAGTATCTACACCTTCCTTAATCTTATACAACCATTTACACTGAATAATTTTCTGATTTTTAGGTTTAGGAACCAGAGACCATGTCCCATTTACCTGTAGAGAATTCATTTCCTCTGTCATTGCTTGCCACCATTTATGTTTGTCCTTTGAGGTGATTGCTTCTGAGTATGACTCTGGTTTTGTCCTCAGTATTTCAGTTCCTGCCAGTAGGGCTGTATAAACCAGCTCTGCAAATGAGTATCTTGCTTGTGGCCTTATGTCTCTCCTGGTCCTGTCTCTTGCCAGTTAGTAATCATGCGGATCATCCAGCAAAAGACCTTGGGCCTCCTCTATCTCATCCTCATTTTGGTCAGGTCCATCAGGTGTTATTCCTCCTTCTGGTGCAAGATCCTCTTCAGTCTGGGTATCCTCCGGTTGCCTGATGGTTGCCTCCACCTCAATTGGTGTAGTGTCTGGATGGTCTGGTTTTGTTACATTGTTGCTTGGAGAACCTGCATCAACATTAGCAAACTTGCAGGGGAAATCCCCTTCATTAAAAATCACATCTTTGCTAACAATGATCTTAACCCCTAATGCAGTCCTATCCCACAATCTATAACCTTTAGTGCCCTCTTGGTATCCTAAAAGTATACACTTTATGGACCTGGGCTCTAATTTCCCATCACTAGTGTGTGCATATGCTGCACATCCAAACACACTTAGGTGACTAAGGTTTAATTCTCTTCCTGACCATTTTGACTTTGGACAGTTGAAACCTATGGAGCTATTAGGGCTTCTGTTTATTAAGTAGGCAGCTGTGGTCAATGCTTCCCCCAAAAAAGTTTTTGGGAGACCTGAGCTGAATAAGAGACACCTGACTTTCTCTAACAAGATTCGATTCATTCTCTCAACAACTCCATTTTGCTGAGGGGTTTTCTTAATTGTCCTATGCCTTAATATACCTTGATCCCTACAGTAATTGTCAAACTCCATATTGTAGAATTCCAAACCATTGTCTGCCCTTAAGGCTTTCACTCTTCTATCAGTTTGATTTTCCACAAGAGTTTTCCAGGTTTTAAACTTAGACAAATCCTCATCTTTTGACTTCAGTAGGTATACCCAAACCTTCCTACTGAAGTCATCAACAATCAAAAGGAAGTAGGAATTCCTTCCATGAGATCTAATCCTTTCAGGCCCCCAAAGGTCAGCATGGAGGTAGTCTAAACAGTTTTTGGATAGGTGTATACCTTTGGTGAAACTACCTCTATATTGTTTTCCTAAAACACAAGTTTCACAGAAATCTAGGGTTGTTATTTTATCTTTACCAAATAACCCCTACTGTCTAAGAATACTCATACCCTTTTCACTCATGTGTCCTAGTCTTAAATGCGACTTATCAGTATCATTCAGATTGGTGGAGACCAAGGCACTATCCCTTTCTTAGGGTAATAATTGCCACACAAAAGGTATAGCCCATTCTTCTTCAACCCCCTTAGAACAAATCCCTTTCTTAGGGTAATAACTGCCACACAAAAGGTATAGCCCATTCTTCTTCAACCACTTTAGAACAATATGATTATTCTTAAACACATTTATACACCCACTTTCAGCCTTATAGCTACAGCCTGACTCATCTAGGGTACCCAGGGATATTAGATTCCTCTTTAGTTCAGGAATGTACCTCACATTTGATAACACAACAATTTTTCCATCATCCAACCTTAAGGTTATATTACCTAAGCTTAACACTCTGCAGGTGTTATTGTTACCCATATAGACAGTTTCATATTCACCACCCCTAAGTCCTGGAACCAATCTCTGTTAGGGCTCATATGGAAGGAGCAACCTGAGTCTAATACCCAGTCATGAGTCTGATCTGTCCTAGACACAGTGAGAACTTCTGGATCAATAATATTCTTATCAGCATGGGCAACATTACTCTCAGTGTTCACCGTTTTTTGTTTCCTAATCCAATCATAGCAATTCTTTTTTAAATGACCAGGCCTATTACAGTGAAAACATTTTCTAGTTTCCCCTTTCTTGTTAGCCCCTTTTCCTTTCTTTTTAGCCTTTGACCAACTATTTCTTTGCATGCCATTAGAGGAACTACCTAAATCAGTTTTTCCTTTTATAAACAGATTATGTCTGCTTCTTTTCTGAACCTTTAATTCTAATTCCCTAGCCTTTAATCCTGATGCTATGAGATCTACATTAGGGACACTGCCATAATACTGTAAAGCATTCTTAACTACTTGGTAATCCTCTGTTAGTGAGTTTAGCAGGATCATAGCTAAACTTGTTTCACCTAATTCTTGGTCAGTACCCTTTAGGATTATAGTCATTTTCAAGAATTCATCAATATTATCTTCTATTGATTTACTACTGTCCATTCAATATGAAAATAGTGCACCCTTTAAGAAAGCAAGATTTAGTGCAGTTTGCAAGGCACACAGAGTTTCGAGTTTATCCCAGAGTGCGATTGGAGCCCCCAATCCATCCACTTTCCTCAGCACGTTGTCTGCCAAATTCATCACGATCAGGTTGTACGCCTCCTCGTCTATTTCTGCCTTTCTTTTTAACTTGTCCGCTGGCCACTTTTCTGCATCCTTTTCCAGTGCAATCCCTACTTTATTGTGCGAAAGTAGGGCCTTCATCTTCTTCTTCCAAGAATTGAAGTCAATTTTTCCGTCGTACTGTGCAATTTCCATGAGAGTTGAACTCATGGTGCTCATAATCAGAAACCGGTGTCGATTCTTGATTATTTCTGGTTTGAAGAAAACCTGAATGACAAAACTTATCACTCAACCAGTTACACAGATGCAAGATTTCAGCACCAATGATGAACCCTAGCAGAGTAAACCTAACACGATAACAATTGAATAGAATGCGCGCAAGACTGAAGAGAAAAATTGGCTTATATATCGTTGACAAGGATGGACTGAGCTCAGCCGTTGGATGTCTTGAAAACTGATGGTCCAGATTCATTCTTGAAACTGTAGCGTATTGGTTTAAGTAACATGAGCGTATTGGTTTAAGTAACATGGCACCATTTCAGTCTTCACACTTACAATCATGATATGCAATTTTCACTTAAGTTAATTAATTAGGTAAAGAACATTTACTATTTGGCTTTTTAGACCAAAACCGACCTCTTGATTGGGTCAATGCCCGAGTCGGGTTTAAAAACATTAGCTATACCCAATTAATTTTTGTTTGTGGTTATCTTTATTCATTTTTTCCTAAGTTTGTTTTTTAAGATGAATTCAAGAGCGAATCGGTTTAATATAGTAGACAAGAGAAAAGAAAGAAACTACCTCTTGAATTCACGCTCGAAAACAACTGGGAAGGCCTGAAAATAATTAATTAAGCAAGATATACACAATTCTAGTTCTTCTAAATAGATCTTAAGAGTCCAAAAGAGATGCTTGATCACCACCTTTGCTTTACTTATGGGTTTGTTTTCACTGTCCCACAGACATCGAGAACAAATTATAATGCTTTTTCAACAGAAAATATGACAGTTAGCTTTATCTTTAATATATTCTTGTTACTGTAAATTAATTACTAATGATCTTTATCTTTATTATACTTTTTAGAGTAAACGACATGTTCCCACCCAAGGTATAGCCAAATTGTAGGTTGCCACCTTTGGTTTCATAAATCCTATATTCCCACTCTTAAATGGATAACGTAAGTGACTGTTGAGTGCTATTACCCTATTGCCCTTGACAAAACCCACCCATGGATTCATAAATTCCGACGACCATTTTGGTTGCTTCCTCGCTAAAAAATCCACCAAACCCGACAGGAATCACTCCCCAAGCACCGTTCGAACTCTCCCAGTCCCCCTTTGACCAAAATTTGGCCTAATTGCACTGGATTTGCACCGCTACCTGTGACCTCCTCCACCTTGAGATCGCTGTTTTTCAGCCAAATTGGCCTGATTCCAATGACGAAAACCTACCCCGACACCACCTTTTGATCCACAGGCGTCCCCTCTCTAAAATCCTCACCACCCCAAGCTATGAGTGCTAGTTGGTTGTCACCCACCACTTCCCCAACGACTTGTCAACAATTGAAATTGGGTTTTCAATTGGGGTTTGTTTTAAAGTTTGGTTGAAGGGAAATTGATTGTTTATGGAAGTGTTTCTTGTTGTTATTGATTTTTTTTTTTTCTGGACATTTTCCGGCCACCAGCCACAAAAACCACAGGCCTTTGACCACGCCCTCTAACTGCTCGACCCTTTGCTTGAACCAACATCCAAGCACATCTCCCCCTGTGCGCTGCTCTATTACGCCCACAAGAAGTTGTGTGCATAGCCCACCACATGCGCGACAACCAAAATTTGGCCACTGTGAGGTGAAGAAGCAGCCATTTGGTTGTTGCTTCTTGGCCCTTGCGGTGGCTAGATTTTGTTCACCGCGTGAGGGCCTTGTGGTGGCTGGATTTTGTTGCCAAAAAGCCCTCACAAACCAAGAAGCTGCCATTTGGTCGCTGCTTTTTGGCCCATGCAAAGACCAAGTCTGGTCGCCATGAGAGAAATGTTAGAGAGAGGGTGCTTGTGAGAGAAATTTAAGATATGGAAGGTCGTTTTGAAATTTTTATTTTTATTTCAGATTTATTGCGATGTAAATGACCATTTTACCTTTTGTCAATTAAATTAAATGTTTTTTTTGTTAATTTAAGGGTGGGAATATGGAATTTATGAAACCAGGGTGGTTACTTGGGTTTTCGCTAAACCTTGGGTGGGAACATGTCGTTTACTCTACTTTTTATCATAATGAGCTTCTATCTTTATTATATTCTTAGTCATTTATTCAATTAGTAAAGTAACAATACTTCTTCATTTACAAGAATAAAACTAGTCCTTATAAAAGCTTATGGAATATCAGAGAACACAACAGTTGTTTATCTTCGTAAACCCGTGGAGTTAAAACAAGCGAAAGCATTGGTATTGCTGGAAGATAGATGTTTGAGGAGAAAAAGTTCAACTACACAACTAAAATTATATTTAGTTGATTTTGGAGACATTTTTGGCTGTTTGGGAACATTGGCTTCGTTTGGTTCACAATTGGATATTTTTGGGAAAAGTTTTTTGAAAAAAGTTAAAAAAAAGTTGAATTGGGCGGGTATTACGATGTAGGATTTACAAATTCATAAAAGATCCCGTATGTTTGTTTATTTACAAAACACCCCCTATAATAAAACATTAAAAGTTAACAAAAACACCCCCAACCCACCCTCAAATATGGACAGCCGGCCACCACCGCCAAAGGGTGGCGGGATTCGCAGTATCAATGCACGACTGACTGGATCTTGCCTGTCGTGCGCCGATCTGGCCGGCAAAGGCCAGATCTACGGCTAGATTTGGCCATTGACGGCCAGATCTGGCCGTATTCGCTTGTCAACGACGGCCAACAAACGGTCATCGTTGATGGTCAACGATGACTGTTTGTTGGTCGTCGTTACCGACTGTTACAGCCAAAGATCTGGCTATCAACGGCCAGATCTTTGGCCTTAGATCTAGCCTTTTCTGGCCAGATCCATCGTGGATCTGGTCAGAAAAGGCTAGATCGGCGCACTGCCTGTCAGATTCAGCCGGTAGTATTCCCAAAACCCAATCAAACGAAGCCATTGACTTTTAGAAAACAACCGAAAATATTATATAGAAAGCACTCTATTAACAATATATATATATATATCACTTATTCCAAAACTATGGCTGAATTTCTTCACACATTGGAGAAGTTTTAGAAATTCTCAAATTTCAATTTGATGTGATTTGCGACAGGAGTGCTGGAGTGGTGAGAGAAAAAAGAGAGACAAACATGATAGGATTGAGGAGAAAAACTTCAATAATTGAAGTTAAATTAGTTTTTTTTTTTTTTTTTTTTTAACTATTCATAATCAAACGTTTGATAAGGATCTTTTTCACTATAGATGAAAGGTAAGAAACTGGGTCCACGACCGAGCTAGAGAGTGGAGACAATGAATGAGTACGTTGATTTTAGATTGTAATTAATGGTGCCTCATTTATTGAGGTTTTTCTGGATCCGTTGGATTGACATTTGTTTTCCATGGACCTCTACTTAAGATTGAATCAAAAAGATCTTTACCCCTTTTGATTATAAATAGTAAAGAAAAAGGTCCGTTTAGACTTCAATCTCATGTTGATGCAGTGGTCGTCAGTGGTATTATTAAGAGGATATTTACTAATTTAAGTGTTGACTGGGAATTAGGGAAAGGAAGAGAAAGGTGTTTGAGTTAGGTAAGTAACATAATTGTGTTTCGAAAAGGAAAAAAGTTTATGGTACTAAAACGTATTAAAAATCAGTACTTCTTATAATAAATATAGTAAAATTTATCTATATTGATATTTTATATATGAATAATTTTAATTTAGTTACATAGAATTTTAGTCCCAACCTAGGCCAATTATAAATAAAACTAAACTCTACATTGTAATAGGTTTTAATTTTGTTAAGTTCCGTCTTTAGTAACTTGCCTTCACATAATAATAATTCTCAGTATATTGAAAAAAATATGTGATATATTACATTCTTTTTTTTTTTTTTTTTTTTTTAATTGTGGCCACCCCTTGCCCTAGCTACAACTTGAACCTAAGACCCCTTAATCTTTTAACTCGTCAATCCATCATTCACTCCATCAGGCCACAAATGGTAGTTATAATATGTTACATTAAAGGTTTAAGATAAAATAAAATATTTATCTAAAGTTGTTTGAGACAAGATTTATACGTTAAAGTTGTTACCACATCTTTGAATTTACGGGTATGTAATAACTCGCTAGCATGGACACTTCTTATTGAACCAAAATATTTCTAGGTTTTTAGGTATAACTAAGTTAAAACAATAATTTTGTAACTATACCTCTATTAACTTATAAGATAAAGATTGGCTCACAACCTAATCTTACAAACTTTCTTTCACAACCCCGACATGGCAACTTGCATTTGGGTAGACTAGACCTATTGTTGGGCAAGTGGGACCTAGTGCGAGTTAACCAATTGCGACCTGTCATGTCAAGTTTGTGAGAAAAATTTATGAGATTGGGTTGTAAGTGTAGAATTACCCCAAATTATAACATCTTCATAGTAATAAAATTAGATTGGTCTCACTATTATAAAGAGAGATAATAATATAGATATAATAACATAAATATATTACTAATTCTTTATAATATATATTTTCAGTGGTTCTTTAAACTTGGATATTGGAAGATTCTTTTAGTAAGATTTAAGATTTTTTTATTAATCCAACTTCGTCGTTCCAATGTGTCGTAAGTGATATATTATTAAACGATAATGGAAGTGTTAAATCAAGAGCATGCACGAAAGAAGTGGAAAGGTGTTTTGTTTAGAGGGCAAATGACATGCAACTACCCGTGGTTTGCTATAATGATAATGTGGTACCCAAAAAGTTTGGAAATGACAAACAGCCACTTTCCGTTAGATTCTGTTAAAGATTTCTGTTTGCTAAAGATAATAGTGTTGAAATTGTTAGAGTCATGAAAGTGACTCTATTTTGGTGATAAAAAGACCCTATGTGTGATTAAAATGAAATCATATTGAGATAATTAAAGAATTTATGAATTTATTCACGAAAATTGCATCCTAATATTTTTCTTATGAATTTAATGTGTTTGGAATGATTTTGAAAAGGTTATGAGTTGATATTAGGTTGTAATTAATGGATTAGGGGTGATTTTGTCTCATTTATGCTATTTAGGGGGTAAACTGTCATATTTCTAGGGGTTGATTTGTCACTTTTCAATCATGTAGGGACCAAAATGATATTTTTCACTTTGTGTATAAAAGGAAAGCGAATGGTCGCCAATCCAAAGCGTCGTTCACCCAGTTTTTTCTGGCAACTCTTCATCTCCCATTTTTGGCGACCTCCGGCGACGGTTCGGCTTCCTTTTGCACCGATCATCATCATCCCGCACTCACCACTACGATTCACGCCATTTTTCGATGACGTTTCGCATTCCAACTATCGTTCAACCATTTTTCGGTGACCTCCGGTGACGTTTCACTTCACTGGTGGCCAATCTTCCCTCCCTACACTCAGATCTATCCATTCCAAGCTTTAGCTACCACCAAAAACGCTACAATCCACCATCACCGTCGTGGCGCCTCTTCACCTTCCAACTACAATTTCGCTCACTTTCCGGTGACCTTTCATCTCCCCGGGACCTGATTTGAGCTCCCCATTACCTGAGCTTTCCACTGGTACCTTCGGATCTCATTTCTGCCACCATTTGCTAGGAGACCCACCAGAAAACTAACGTATTCCGGTGAGTGCGACTATTCATGTTCTGGGTTGTCCGTTGGTCGTTGTTGCCCCCTCTTCACATCATATCGCTGTCGGTTACTTCCTTTCGGCAATGATCAGCTTCGTTTCCACTGCTTTAGCCTTCGTCGATACCACCATGAACGGCTGAGTTCCCGGTTGTCTGTTACGAAGTAGGCGAGATCGAGATTGACTCCACTGGTCTCGTCATCAGCTCTTGACTAGTTAGATGAGCCCAATTATAGGACATTTGGTAGTATTGCGTTTCGAATTATATTTGTTTTTGTTTCATGTTTGATTTCGATACTTTAATTTTGTTTGAGCATAATTTGTGATGAATATAGTTGTCCATTGTGATTAAATTTTTTCATAGAACTTACTAAATGATAGACATTGGTTTGAGACAATTAAATGATGAATATTGCTTTTTGTTACTTCGCATCGATTGTAATTGAGTTGTGTTCGGATTTATTGTCATTTCTACTGTTGTTGCGTTTATTGTGAAGTGGGTTGATTGGATGATACGTATTGAAAAATTGTATTTTTTAATCACGTGCCAACTAGTGGTATTGTCTTGCATTGTTTGTGGCCGTCAGTGATAGTCTTTAACCAATCAAACTTGAGTGATCGGGTGAGACAGGATAGATTATACCTAGAGTGCCGGCAAGCCATTTCATTGATTTACCTTGCCTTGTAGGCTTAGGGGATTGTAGAGGGTGGAGGAGAATTGTGTGAGTTGGTCTCGTGTCGAACCAAAACCATAGCGGAAACGTTTTTATTATAAAGTCTTCATTAGTTTTAATTTCAAGCTTTTATTATTTGCATTTAGTTTGTTTGGTTTAATTAATCAAAATTGCCAATTTCATTTCCGCTACTCAAATATACTTTAGGTTGTTAGTCTTGCTCTCTGTGGATTTGATCCTGCTTACCTCTAACTACGGTATTTAGGTTTAATTTTGTGGCTGTGATGACCTGTTTGACAAATAGACTGTAATGCCCTTGAAAGTTTGTTATTTTAGTTTTTTTATCTTCACTTCTTTGTCTCTATTTTCTTCATCTCTTTATCTTCCTCTATCCTTTAGTAGCCAATAATTCCTTTTTTCTCCATCCTTAATCCACAGCCACCGTTCCATTCTCCCCTCCCCTAACACTACCTCCAACACCTCAAATCCCACCAATCCTCCTCCATCTCAAATCCCACCAATGCCTCCCAACCTACCACTACCTCCACTCCACTTTATTCGCAGGTCACTAATATTATTCACTCTCTCGTCCCTCAATCAGCCACTGTTTTTTTCTCCTCTATTAACCTTAAGGCACAAAGATCTTCCACCCTTTCTTTTTTCTTTTTTATTTTCTTTATAAGAAAAAAGCCCAAAAGAATTGATTGTGACTATTTTGATTTTTTTACTGAGGAGTATGGAGCTGTAGGTTGTTTTGCGCGGTCAAGTGGGTGCGAATGATGTCTTTTTGGGGTTGTTAGGCAGGTTGATTGGTTGCTGGACATGAGGAAAGGGTGAGGTAGGTTTGTTGGGATGGGAGAAAGGTGAATGGGGTGGGTGGGTTTGCTGGGTGAAAGAGGGAATTATTAGCTGCTAAAGGATGGTGATATTCAGTTTTGAAAAAATTCTTCAAGGTTATGAAGATGTGTTTGTTGGTGGTTTTGAGAAGTTTGCAACGGTGGAGGAAGGGGGAGATTAAACTGGACTACGAAGTGGTTGTGTGGTTGATTCTGAATGAAATAGAGGCACCAACAGGAACAAAATATTACAGTAAAACAAATCAAATAGTAAACAAAGAAAATAACACACACGATTTACCCTGGTTCACCCAATGTGGGCTACATCTAGCTGAGTCAATATTATTGCAATATGTCTCACCTCTCTCGTTTATAATGAATGAATTGCCCTATGATTTGCTATCACACCCATAACAAGAGATAGGTTTAAGAGACTAAACCTAGTTTTACAAGGATTCCTATTCCTAAGCCCAACCCAATAAGGAATTAATAACTTACAAGGAATCCTATAGCGGTTCTACATGGACCCCCAAATGCGTCTGCGTTACCCATTAATGCTGAAGTAGTCGAATAATCCAACAGATTTTAAAAGAAATAGATCTCGTGAAAGAGGATTTAGGAAATTTAATTTTAATTAGATTAAACATAATCAATAAAATTTATTCTTTTACTATTTGAATTCTGGCAAAATCCAAGAGAGAAGAAGAGAGAACAAAATAAAGAAAGGGAAGAAAACAGAGACGAAGAAGTGAAGATAAAAAACTTTCAAGGGCATTTCAGTCTTTTCTAGCACTATTATCTTTTAGCAAACAGAAATCTCTAACAGAATATGACCAAAAGTGGATGTTTATCATTTTCAAACTTTTTGAGTGCCACGTTGTCTTTACGGCAAACTATAGGTGGATGCATGTCGTTCGGCCTTTGTTTAGAAGAGTTTATGTTTTTTAATGATGTTGGGTGTGCCAGCTAAATCGATGTTACGTTGGAAGTTGGTATGGTTGCTAAAATAGTAATGGGATATGAGATGTGGGATAATGGAGGGAATAATAAATTTTATATAAAAAGTTATTCTATCATTTTGTATATTTAATCCTATATATACATATATATGATAAATAATATTAAATGTACAAATTTTTATATGGCACTAGCATTTTCCTATAGAAAATATAATAATTTAGCTCAAGTCATTTATCTTACATCACGATTGTTGCGTCAGGACAATAAATATATACATAATATTCCAATTCATAAGAGTGATTATATGTTGCTACCAGGTTTATTATCAGATAATAAGTTAAATAATTTTTTTTCTTTAATAATCAAATTCTGACATATAAACAACAATAAAACCGACAAGCTTTGAAATATTAATCAAGTTAAATAAAAAATATAAATATATTAAAATGATAAGGGAAAACTTTTTCATCATCATCTATACAATCATCGATCGGAACACTTGTAAATTTAGGAATTAATAAGAAATATGTAAATATTATTAACAAAATGTTCTTTTAAAATGCATGTATTAAGGGCACATATCCTAAGAAATTAAGACGTATATATAATATATGGGTAATGCTAAGTCCACAATACAATCTCACAACCTTCTCTCACAACCCCTAACATGATAACTCGTAATTAATCAGCTCGCAAATAAGTCTCGTCTACTTGTTATGGATCTCGTCAACCCATTTGCGAGCTGACCAATTACGAGTTGTCACATCGAGGGTTGTGAGAAAAGGTTGTGAGATTGGGTTGTGGACCTAGCATTACTGATATAATATATAACCATTCCTGTTAATATAACATTCTTATTTCTTTTAATAAATATGTATTATTAACACATATATCAACTTAGAATTATATGGATCAACTGGTCAACAAATTAATGATGTATCAGCCATTCGTATCTTAAATAACTTTTTCAAATGTTTTGTTAATGTTGAATATTTGTCAAACTTACATTGTATGTGTGCATAATAGTTGTGTGTGTGCACAAGTTTGCCAAACTTATGTTTTTGGCATGTTCATTTCACGTGTGTGCACAATAAAATTGTGCTCGCACACTCATGCCCAATCGCGATTACTGATTGCGACTTCTGATCTCAACTTTCAGTTCGAGTGTGTGCACAACAGTCTTGTGCTCACACACTTGAGTCAAACATGTTGATCACAACTTCTGATCATGGCTGTGAGCACACTGCTTCGTTGTGCGAGCATCGTACATTTGACTCACTTTTGCGTAAGTTGTGTTTTTGTCCAAACAACTAAGATATTTATTCTCAACTTTTGTGTTGTCATTTGGATCACTTACAAGTATCCTTATATCCTTCAGTAGTCTAGGGAAAATCATCTTTTTTCCCTCTTTTGTTGTGGTCCTAAACTAAAGCTGAAAACATTGCTATTTTTTTATCAACACTTGTCTGCTAACCTGGCCAGAATTGGAGTGCATGAAATTGGGTTTATTTTTCCATTCTGGCGACTTTGTTTTGGCTAACCTTTACATTGCATTTTGTCTTGTGCTCTAAAACTTTTAGAGAGTTTATTCCTTAAAGGTTCCCCATATGTTTTTGTGCCAAAACATCATCATCCTTCATCATTGTTGAATGGCGGCTAGAACATGTTTCCTTTGCTAATGCTGGAGCGTGTCTTCAATGAGTGAAGCTTGGGTGGAGCTCAAGAGTTTTCCAAAAGTGTACCTGGTGTGAAGAGATCCTTGGAGCATCAAGACATTAGAGATTCAAAATTTGGTGTTTAGTGTAACTAGAACAGAGAGTTCTCTTAACTGTAACTAAAATCAACTTTGAACAATATCTTATAATGTTTGTTGATTAGTGGATTTGCTTCGATTTAGACGAGGTCCCATGGATGTAGGCTAAAAGTGGATTTAGCCAAACCATGTATATATTGGTGTGCTTTACATTTTTAGCTTGTCATTATTGATTAGTTGTAAACCTGATTGTGTTAACAGAACTTGGTAAATCATTCCACTAAATCTTTAAAAATGGGTACCAAAACAATGAAATGGAGTTCACCAACTCTAATAAGTGGTATCAGAGCAAGTTCTGACAAGTTTCTTTAGTAGATCCTAACCCATTTTTGTTTGCTTTCGTGTGCATCTGATTGTTTTTGTGTTCAATTAAAATTTGGTCTGTTTGACTTGTTCTGTTTTTAGTCTGCTGCTTGCTCGTGTGTGCACATCTGTTTGTTGTGCTCGCATCTATTATGTTGATTGTCAAGAATCTCTTTAGTGAAAGAGGGTCTGCTAATAGACCACCCCTGTTAGAAGGCACTAATTACTACACATGAAGACTTAGGATGCGTGCCTTTTTAAAGTCCATTGATGAAAGAGTTTGGACCTCGGTTGTGAATGCTTGGACAACCCCGGTTGTTGTTGAAAATGAAGTGTCTAGTCCAAAACCGATTGAAAGTTGAACTAAAGCTGAGTTAGATCTTGCAAATTATAACTCAAAAGCTTTTCATGCTCCCTTCAATGTTGTGAATGTAAACCAAATGAAAGTCATTGTCAATTTTGAGCTTGCCAAGGATGCTTGGAATAGGCTACAAGTCAAAAACAAAGGAACTAGTGCTGTTAAAAAGAATAGGCTTAGAAGACTTGTTACTAATTTTGAAAACTTGGTGATGCATGATGATGAAAATATAACTAACTTTCATGGTGGACTTTGTGATGTGTCTAATGAATCCTTTGCTTTGGGAAAAATATATACTAACGCTGAACTTGTTGGGAAAGTTCTTTGCTCTCTCCCCAAGAGATTTATGTCCAAAGTTACCTCCATCGAAGAATGTTGTGATATGGACTCCATGGACATTGATGAACTGATTGACTCCCTTCAAACCTTTGAGATGAATCCGAAAAGATGGGACGTCCAAAAGCAGCCAAAGGTTTGGCTCTCAAACATGAGGTAGATTTTGACCTTTTTGAAAATATTGATACAAATGTGTTGATGATGAACAATGTGCTTTACTCATAAAGAATTCTGCAAAGTTTTTGAAGAAAACCATGAAAAAGCCTTTTGAGAGTGGAAATGGTAAAAAACCTTCTATGAAAAAGTCCTTTGACCAGCAAACCCCCTGGAAATTTTTCAAAAAGATTTGAAAAAGATAAAGAGAAGAAAAATAAGGGAATCAAGTCTTATAAGTGTGAAAGGTTTATTAGAGTAGATGCCCTAGAGCCAATCAATTATTGTAGAATTGACTCTTTGTAATAATGTTCATTAATCAATAATAAAAAGCATTTTATTCTATATCGCGTAAATCATTATTATTGCAATATATATTGATATATGTCCATAGAATGGTAGAACCGTGACGAGGGTATCAAGTATTTCAAATCTTGATAATGAGAACCCTATAAGCACATATGGTGGCCATTCTAGAAGCGTCAGTAGCCCCAGTATTATTCTGAAGTAAGGGCACAGATAATACGATAAGGCTATCATAGTGTTGAATGACCCTGTCGAAAGGTAATGATGGATCTCACTTGTCAAGGTTGTTTGGTGACAACCTGGTACAAGACATGGGTGCCTACTGTATTCGAATACACCGCAGCAAGTTCTCTGGACTTACCCACTAGAGGATTCCATATGGATGGTAACCCCAGTGTCTATGGAACAAATCCTCTAACGACTGGTGGTGCATGTGATCCTTAGACTTGAGATCACCGGAGTGCCTTGTGCACCGATTGGTGCAGTTTGACATTAGCCTAACGCAGTTCTATTCAGAGCTATCAACACGGTGGTGATTGGCTGCATCAAGGAGTGTATCAAGACTATGGTAGATTGACAGAGGATTCATCACTCCCGGGTACGGGAGAAGTTATCTCATGGCACAATTCAGTATATGACAATGACACTAAAACTATGGCCACAGTTGGATTGAGTTGTTGCTCTATC
Organism: Pistacia vera; assembly: GCF_008641045.1. Classification (NCBI taxonomy): domain Eukaryota; kingdom Viridiplantae; phylum Streptophyta; class Magnoliopsida; order Sapindales; family Anacardiaceae; genus Pistacia; species Pistacia vera. The sequence goes on along the minus strand of NW_022195314.1, from coordinate 683,705 downwards.
CAGATTATAATACAGGTCATTAGTCTAGAAACTGAATACATAATGTCGAGAGTAACCAAAGGTTGACACTATTTCTATGCCTTCGTCTCGTCGAGATAACGTATGATGAAATGATCGAATTGCACGGTAACCATATCGTTGACAGGTAGCTACTTTGCTGAATCCGAATCTATCGGGTGGCCATGATGCCTTGCTAGGGGCTAATCTTGGTTTGTGTATTAGTGAGATGATTAATTGGTGTTAATTGCGATACTATACACTGCCCGTATGATGAGGAGCCTACGGGTCACACACATAGGAGATAATTTAAGACTCGGGAAGAAAGAAGGGCGTTTTCGCCTTTTTAGGCAAAAGGATATTTTGGTAATTTCACAGTGCAATTAAATTTGCTGAGGTCGTAGCCTTTATTTAATTTGTTAGAAAAATTAAATAAGTGAAATTACGTTTAAATATGTGTTCGCATATATTTAATTAAATCATCATTATTGTTAAATGTTAATATATAGATTAAATATATATTAATTGAGTTTAATTGAGATAATGATGAAATAAATAAAATATCTAATTTGGGAGTGTTTGGTAACATGGGGTGTTTGGGTTGGAGCCCAAGGCTATTCCATATGGGAATAGGGCATTAAAGTTTTACTATAAAAGAAAATGTTAATTGTAAATGAGATAATAGATTCATTATATCATTTTTGATTGAAAAAGAGAGAACTGCTTCAGCCCCAAAAACACTCCCATGGCAGTATTGCATTTTGCCCAAAATCAATTCTTTTGATTTTCTTCTTTAATCTTAAAGCTAAGGAGGATCTAGCAAATCCCTCCTTAGTTCTTTGTGATTGTCTTCATGTGGACTTCATAAGTTCGATCCTACGCTTGGGTCGGTAGCAAATACGTACAAAGACTATTTTGGAAGAGCCTCCAAGCGTGCGTATGTTATTCTAAACTCTTGATTAATTTTTCTGCAGATTCTTTTATTTATATAAACTGTAAAAATTGTACCTTTGATCTTGGCTCAATGGGAACGATCCTTGTGATTATCGTTTTGTTTTTCCGCTGCGTTAACGGGTCGTTTCCTAACAGTGGTATCAGAGCCTAGGGTACTAAATTTCACAGTTTTTATGTGTATGGTTGATAACATGTATTTGATGATAATATGTTGCCATATTGAATCTGCGTAAAATCTGTCTCAAAACATGTTTTAAGAAATTATTAATTGATTAACTTTTAATTTGTTAATGATCTGCTGGTTTGGTATAATGGTTGATGGATTTTTGTCGAGATCAATGTGTTTGATTGATTGCAAAATCCATTTAAAGTGTATATGGTTACTGTATGAACATATCCGGAGCTACATATCTGTGTACGCTCGCCGTGGTGATATAACCCATTGCTGTAGCAAGCGTTGTTCACGCTAACGCTGGTGATGAAACCAACGCTTGCCGTGGCGATATAAAGCATCGCCGCGGCGATCGTCCTCTGGACGAGCGCTGTACAAAAACAGCGCTCGCCGTGGCGATCTTCCTTAGGACGAATGCTGTACGAAATCGCCACGGCAAATGTACGTTGAGCGTGAATGTCAAGTAACCAATGCACGCCGCGGCGATCTAACTCATCGCCTTAGTAAGCGCACTTTCGAGTGCATAGGGGCTAAAATGTAAAGTTTCAAAACTTTTAGACCAAACGTAGATCTACAAATTGTCAAGGGGTAAATGGTAATTAACCCAAAAATTTCAAAAATTGATTGTTTTTGAAATGTATGCTTTGTACTTGTTTGTATATTGCATGGTGCCCGGTACATGAGCTTTAGACCTAAGGGTGAATGTTTTAAAATATTTTTGGGTATGTATGGTTGCATAATTTATTAAATAGGGCCTGCGTGTCCTACCTTTCTCCTCTTCTCGATGTACATTCTCTTCTCATCTAATTCCTCTCGAATGTAAATCAAGGTTTCTAAATTTATTGACGTAAAGAATTTGTATAATTATTTATTGTAAATTTAGAACGATATTTTTTGTAATGTACTTGAAGACGGAGTAAAGGACGAGACAACCATCCTTGAAGACTCAAGATGTTTATTACAGGACCCCTAGGTGACCCACCGATTCCTCTAGGCTTGAGGAAATCGGTTTTAGTTGGGCCACGTAACGGCATGTTGTATATTATGTTTGGAATGCATGTTAAGGTTGAATGTTGAATAACATGCCAAACAATGTCATTCTAACAAAGATAATAATCTAATGAGACATTAAATAACAAACCCCTCAACTAAAGAAGCCAATCAATTATTGTAGAATTGACTCTTTGTAATAATGTCCATTAATCAATAATAAAAGGCATTTTATTCTATATCGTGTAAATCATTATTATTGCAATATGTATTGATATATGTCCTTAGAATGGTAAAACCGTGACGAGGGTATCAAGTGTTTCAAATCTTGATAGTGAGAACCCTATGAGCACATATGATGGCCATTCTAGAAGCGTCCATAGCCCCAGTATTATTTGAAGTAAGGGCACAGATAATACAGTAAGGCTATCATAGTGTTGAAAGACCTTGTCGAAAGGCTATGACTGATCTCACTTGTCAAAGTTGTTTGGTGACAACCTGGTGTAACACATAGGTGCTTGCTATAGGCGAATACACCACAGCAAGTTCACTGGACTGACCCACTAGAGAATTCCATATGGATGGTAACCCTAGTGTCTATGGAACAAATCCTCTGACGAATGGTGGTGCATAATCCTTAGACTTGAGATCACCGGAGTGCCTTGTGCACCGATTGACGCAATTTGACACTAGCCTAACATAGTTCTATTCAGAGCTGACAATACGATGGTGATTGGCTGCATCAAGGAGTGTATCAAGACTATGGTGGATTGATAGAGGATTCATCACTCCCAGGTACGAGAGAAGTTATCTCACGGCACAATTCAGTATATGGCAATGACACTAAAACTATGGCTACAATGGTATTGAGTTGTTGCTCTATCCGAATTATAATACAGGTCATTGGTCCAAAAACTGAATACATAATATTGAGAGTAACCGAAGGTTGACACTATTTCTATGGCTTTGTCTTGTCAAGATAACGTATGATAAAAGGATCGAATTGCACGGTAACCATATCATTGACAAGTAGCTACTTTACTGAATCCGAATCTATCGGATGGCCATGATGCCTTGCTAGAGGCCAATCTTGGTCTGTGTATTAGTGAGACGATTAATTGGTGTTAATTGCAATACTATACATTGCCAGTATGATGAGTAAAGGTGGAAAAGTAACCCACCCAGCCCGGCCCGCGGCCCGTTACGAACTTTGGTGGGTCGGTCCTAACCCACCCGCCTACAAAGGCAGGCCAAGTTAGGCCCACCATTTTGGGTGAAATGGCTGGCCCAGCCCGGCCCACCAACCCGAACCTGCAGGGTTAGGCGACGGTCCGGGCCAGGTTAGCCCGATTTTTTTATTTTTATTTTTATTTAACTTTTCAAATAAATAATTAACAATTTATAAATAAATAAATTATAAATGTAATTGTTTTTAGTTAACTTTTCGAATATCAATAATTCAATTCAATTAAATTTTTTTTTTTTTTTTTTTGTTTAAAATTTAAATATTAATTCAATTTTAATACAATAAAATTGTAATATAAGAAAAATTAGACTTATTCATTTATCAAAAAATAAAATAAGAAATTACAACAATTATTGCCTTGTTAAAAACCTCACCAAGAAAAACCCAATGGGAGAAAAACTTGGTAAAGAAAAAAGAGTGCAATAATTGACAATTAATTTACAAATTACATTTTACAAAAAAACTAATTTGGGGGTGGTTCACTAGGACCTCCCTCATCTGTATCATCAAAATTACAAAATTGAAAAGATTCTAATAAAGTATTGTTGATAACCTCGTATTGATCTTGATGGCGCGATCGTTCCCAATCTCGAAGACATGTGAGGACTTCAATCATTTTTGGAGAAAGTTTAGTCCTCCTTTCATTTAAAATTCTTCTAGTTGCGCTAAATGTTTGTTCGGATGAGGCGGTTGAGACAGGAACAGCAAAAACATCCAAGGCAAGTCTTGATAATACCGAAAAAATATATTTTCTAGCTCTCCAATACTCTAAGAGATCAAAGTGATTTGCTGGTAACATTTCGGGGGTTGCCAAATATTGTTGAAGTTCATTACTCTGCGACTCCATGGAGGACAGTATATTAGTTGTTGTTGGTGGTGGTGGTGGTGATTCTAAAGAGGAGGCTGTGCTTCGGATTCGGTCCTCTTTGGCCTATTCAGTGCATTCCAAGAGTAGAAGTCTTCATTTGTTTCTTTTGATGCAACTTCCCTAGATATTTCACCTCTTTGCGGGTTCCCATACCTGTTTTCATATTGGAAATATACTTCGAAAAGACTATTTTTTACCTCTCCTATTTGATTGAAATATGATTCGATTTGTAAATTTTCACTTAAACTGTCAAAACCATTTTCTAAACGTGCTAATTTAATTCTAGGATCAAATATAGCACCTAAACAATAAAGAAAAGGAATGGGTTCCCAATATTTCAAAAAAAAAAATTTCCATTGCCTTTATTGGTGCATTTAAAATTTCATTGTCTTTGTTTTTTGTAAATAACTCAGAAATTTTTATAATTGTACGTATTACCAATGGACTAGTAGGATAACACACACCAGAAAGTTGTAAAGTGGATTGGTAAAAAATTTTGAGAAAAGAATGAAATAATTTAGGTATCTGCCAATCATTTTCTACCAAATAATGAGGACCTCTATTATTTACTACAAAATAACTAATTATATTAGCATAAGGTAAACATGAATCAAGCATTAAATAAGTACTATTCCATCTAACAGGCATATCTAATGCAAAAGTTATAGGAGACATATTTGATTTTATACAAGCGGCTTGAAATTCAGTATTTCTTTTATTACTACTAGTAATCCAAGCTAAAGATTCCCTAATTCTATCAATATTTTGTTTAATTGTTTTCATACCACTTTTCATAATTAAATTAATAACATGACATGCACAACGTTGGTGAAAAAATTTCAAATTGTTATATAAAGGATAATTAATTTGAAAAAAATATATAGCTTTACTATTAGAACTTGCATTATCTAAAGTTAAACTTATCACTTTATTAATAATATCACAATCTTCTAAAACTTCAACAATTTTATTATAGATTTCTAAACCACTATGATCCACATCCATTAATCTAAATCCTAATAAAGATTTATTTAATTTATATTAATTATCAAAATAATGACTAGTCACACGAATATAATCTTGTTTAGCTCTACCACTCCAAATATTGGCAATTAGAGCCACACTAATATGACAAGTATGTAATTTATTTTTTAATTCTAATTTCATTTTTCTAAACAAGTTTATTAAATCATTTCTAGTTGCAGTTTTAGAATAACTTTTAAATCCTGGAAAAAATGAATTTTGAACAAATCTTTCAAAATATTTATCTTCAGCCATATTAATAGGTTGATCAGCTGCAGCAATATATAAAGCTAACTGTTCCCTATATACATCAGAATTATAACGCCAAGTAGTACCCATATTAGTTATTTGAGTTTGATTGCTTTCTCTATTTCCATGTTGATTAGCATGTCTTTTTAAAGTACTAGTACCATTACCTGAATCAGCTTTATAAACATTTCCACAATATTTGCATCTTGTTTTCTTGACTTGAACGCCATTTTCTGTCTCGTAAAACTTGTCGAAATGCACCCAAACGTCTGATGTGTGCCTGTCTTCGGTTTTGATGGCAGTTGATGAACCCGCCTCAGCTTGAGATGGAGTTGGACGAGGACGACGATTACGAGGACGACTTCTAGAACCACCGGGAGCTGTTGGAATCGAGGGCATATTTTGAGGTGTATCAGATTCTGAGACTAGGACAGCAGGACTATTTGAATCTCCTGCATTTATAGTAAAATCAGCAGGACTAGGACTAGGATAGTAGTTTCCTTCATCATTGAAATTGATGGGAGAGAAATATCTATCCATTGTAGTTGAAAAAAAAATTGATATAGAAGAAATAAAAATTAAAGAAAGAGAATTGGAATATGGAAATTGGAATTTGGAATTTGGAAAATTGGAAATATGAATAGAAAATTGCAAAAACTAATAAAAATTAAAATAAGAGCAAATTGATAACAAAGAGATTAAGAGAATAAATGAATAATTGAGAGAATAGAGATTAGAGAATATGAGAGAATGAGAGAATTTGAGTTGCGAGAAAAATATGAGAGTTTAGGGCCAAATTATAGAAAAAAAATGGGGAAAGAAAATGACGAAAAAGACCTCGCAAACAGCTATAAAATGGCTATATTTCAAGGGTAAAAGGGTAATTTGAAAAAATAAATAAATTTTATAATTTTTTTTATTTTTTTTCGACCAACCCCCAGGTCAACCCGGAGGGTTGGCCGTTGGTGTAACAGCCAACCCGGCGGGCTGTACCTGCCAACCCGCCGGGTTGGCGGTCCTTTTGCAGAGAGGACAAAACAGCAACCCGCAGGCTGTCGGGTTGCCATTTTGCAACCTAGCCCACCTTAATGGCAGTCCGGGTTAAACCCTCTTCATTGCAGGCCGGGTTAGGGTTGACCCGCCTAACCCGGCCCATTTGTTCCACCTCTAATGATGAGGAGCCTATGGGTCACACACATAGAAGATAATTTAAGACTCAGGAAGAAAGAAAGGTATTTTCGTCTTTTTAGGCGAAAGGGTATTTTGGTAATTTCACAGTGCAATTAAATTTGCTGAGGTCGTAGCCTTTATTTAATTTGTTAGAAAAATTAAATAAGTGAAATTACGTTTAAATATGTGTTTGCATATATTTAATTAAATCATCATTATTGTTAAATGTTAATATATAGATTAAATATATATTAATTGAGTTTAATTGAGATAATGATGAAATAAATAAAATATCTAATTAGGGAGTGTTTGGTAACATGGGGTGTTTGGGTTGGAGCCCAAGGCCATTCCATATGGGAATAGGGCATTAAAGTTTTACTATAAAAGAAAATGTTAATTGTAAATGAGATAATAGATTCATTATATCATTTTTGATTGAAAAAGAGAGAACTGCTTCAGCCCCAAAAACACTCCCATGGCAGTATTGCATTTTGCCCAAAATCAATTCTTTTGATTTTCTTCTTTAATCTTAAAGCTAAGGAGGATCTAGCAAATCCCTCCTTAGTTCTTTGTGATTGTCTTCGTGTGGACTTCATAAGTTCGATCCTACGCTTGGGTCGGTAGCAAATACGTACAAAGACTATTTTGGAGGAGCCTCCAAATGTGCATATGCTATTCTAAACACTTGATTAATTTTTCTGCAGATTCTTTTATTTATATAAATTGTAAAAATTATACCTTTGATCTTGGCTCAATATGAACGATCCTTATTATTATCGTTTTGTTTTTCCGCTACGTTAACGGGTCGTTTCCTAACAGGGTTTAGGCATATTCAATCTAAGTGTGCTAACACTCTAAAAAAGAAGAAAGGTAAGGCAATGGCATCCACTTTGAGTGAGAGTGAGGATGATGGGCCTGTAGATAATGAAAATGTTTTAGTCTTTACTGTGAATCAAAAAGATGAATAGAGTGTGTCCTCCAATGACTTTAATGATGTATATGCTGAACAACAAAAAGCATATGACAAGATGTATGATTAATGGTTAAAAGTTATGAAAAAGTTGTAATCTCTTAGAATTGAAAATGCAACCTTGTTGAAGCAAAAGAAAGCCTTGTCCAAAAAGATTATTGTCTTAACTACTGAACTAACTGAGGTTAAGGCCATTATTGATAAGTTAAATGCAGGTTCTCTCAAACTTGATGAAATCCTTGGGCAAGGAAAGTCTTTCGGAGATCGGTATGGTTTGGCTTCTCTCCTAGTGCTAGCACATCGACTTCCAGTGTGTCACATTTGTTAAAGACACCAAAACTTCTACTGAGGTTGTTGCTAGGAAATAAATGATGAAGGTAACAAAATTCATTCACATTTGTCATTTTTGCAATAGAAAAAGTCACATCATGCCTAAATGTTTCAGGTTCATTGCATATTTGAAAAGAATTCTTGAAAACCATAACCTATTCTCCAATGTGAGCACACATGCTAAGAATGGTTTCTCCAAACAAGTGTGGAAACTCAATTCTGATGTGAATTGCCTTGTGTCTCATACCTCATTACTTACATTTCAAAATGTTCTTTGATATCTTGATAGTGGTTGTTCTACTCATCTTGAGTGCATAGATAGTGGACATGTTACATATGGTGATGGTAAGAAAGGGAAAACTTTAAGAAAGGGATCAATTGCTTTACCTGGTTTCCCTTTGCTAAATGATGTTCTTCTTGTTGAGGATTTGAAAGCCAACTTGATAAGTGTTAGCCAAATTTGTTACAAGAACTTTGTGGTTTAATTCTCTAAAGACAAATGTTTTATTTGCTTTCTAACCGTGTTTCATGTTTCAGCTCTAAGATTGATTGCACTAACTTGTGGCATGAGAAGCTTGGCCATATGAACTTCAAGGACTTGGTAAGGCTCTCAAAAGGGAAGTTGTTAAAGGACTATCAAAACTTGAATCTCCAAAAGGTAATGTGTGTGATCCATGTCAGAAAGGTAAACGAACCAAGATCTATCATAAAGCTTCATCTAATCTCAATACCTCTAATGTGTTGGAATTGCTCCATATGGATCTAATAGGTCCTATGCAAACCGAGAGTTTGGGAGGTAAGAGATATGTGTTTGTTTGTGTTGATGACTTCTTTAGATATGCATGGGTTGACTTCTTGAGAGAGAAATCTGATTCTTTCAATGCTTTTCAAAAATTGGCTAAGAGGTTGCAACTTGAGAAGAGTTCCATGGCTATAAAGATTGTGAGAATTAGGAGTGACCATGGGAAGGAATTTGAGAACACTAACTTTGCTAATTTTTGTGAAATGCAGGGTATCTCCAATGAATTCTCTGCCCCAAAGACACCCTAACAAAATGATATGGTGGAGAGGAAAAATAAAGTGTTTCAAGAGATGACTAGGGTGATGCTTAACGCCAAGAAACTTCCCACAAGATTTTGGGCTAAACCCATAAACACAGCTTGTCACATCTCGAACACAATTCGTATTGCTTCACCACTGAGTTCTCACCATACAACTCTTGTAAATGGATCATTATCTCATTCGCACTTTGAAACAACTGCTGAAAGCTATTACAATATATGCATAATAACAATGGAAAATGGGGCCCAAAAACTTTCTTTTCATTATAAGTCATATGTCTTTTATACACAAAGAGTATTGTTTACAAAAGGTCATTTTTAAAAGACAAAACAGGGGGAACAATGTAGCTATTGCTCCTCGCTCGCCGACGCCCCTCCGACTGCATCAACACCTAGATCCTGCATCCACAAAGGAAAATAACGGGGTGAGCACAAAATAATGCTCAGTAAGTAAAACCCTCTATCTGCCTGTCCCCGTATGTATTACTCTTAATTCTTTCCTTATACTATTTCTGTTTCTACTAAACGTCATGGCCTCATCTTACCGGAGGTACGGCCGGATGGCGTTCACACAGTATCATCTCACTCTCCATGACTATCGGGTGGAATTCACACAGTACTAACCCGTTCTTAGTGGCTACCGAGTGGGGATCACGAAGCACCTACTCAGTTTTCATAACTATCGGGTGGAGTCCACCTAGCACCTACCCGTTTCTCATGACTTTTGGGTAACGATCACCAAGCATTAACCCGTCTCTAATCACTGTCGGGTGATGATCACAAAGCATCAACCCACTTCTAATAAATGTCGGATGATGATCACAAAGCATTACCGTTTTCTCTAAAACTAACCGGGTGTGGTCACAAAGCATCCACCCTTTTCTAATACTTATCAGGTGATATCACAAGATCAACCCTTTCCAATGGCTATTCGGTGGTGATCACAAAGCATCAGCCCGTTCCCATAACTGTCGGTGATGATCACAAAGCATCAGCCCATTTCTACTACTCTTCTCATTCACTCTATTCTAGCATTTTCATTCTCTCTACCTTAGAGTAGTTGCATACACAAAGCTTCCTACTCTTTCTTAGGTCACTTCTCAATGCATAAATAATGCATATGAGTTGTCATCTCCATTATTGCACTTAGGAAATACCACATGCAATGTTGCAAGAATTAAGGTTCACTACTCATACTCAACCTCTATTAGGCATTTCATCAAACAATTCAAGTGCATAATAAAACTCTACTATAGCATATATTCTAAATCATTCTTTAACCATCCAAAATGGGGAGAAACCCCCCACATAGCCACAAAACCTGCCAAAGAAAGACACTTCCAAAAAGGGTTCCACTACCCCTTCAATCCATCTCAAACTACCTTTCCAACCCACAAATCATTTCTTATATTTGAAAGGTATAACAATCACAAAGCAAACAAATCCTATTTAAGCCTCAATAACATGGCATATAACATGTATATCACATACATACATCATTGCAAGCAAAACCCTAATCAAGAAAATTCTAAACTTCAACTTGGGTTGGGATTTACTTACTTTGTTATGAGAGACTTCACTCACTCCTCCTTTCACTTGGTTTGCCTGACTTTTTCTCTACTCTTAACCAAAAGAAACAAAACCCTCAATATTCAATATATACTAAAACTCACAAGCTTTACACCAAAGTAAGAATCCTCACCTTAGAAAGTCTTAGGTTGTTTTTTTTCTACCCCAAATCACTCCAAAAGCCCTTTGAAACTCCTTGATCAAAAGAAAGAGAAGTTAAGGAAGCAAGAGAGGAGATTGCATTAGAGAAGAATGAAGGGTTTGCTAAGTCTTAATTCCTTTTAATGAAATTTATACACAAGCATCCCATTTTGCCCTACTCTTCTTTGGGAATTCTATATATATCCTTTAATTCATTAAAATGAAAGATCAGCATGCATGCTAAGAGTGGTGGAAATGGAGAAGAAAGCATAAAAAAAAAATTGGATTCAAAACCGTTTTTGAAACAAAGCTTGGAAAAGAATTATACCTACTCCTTTGCTTTGGATTGATGAAGATCAGCCTCAAAGTAATGAGACCTCCACACTTTAACACCACCTTGAGAGATTTAGAGAGTGTCGTGGCTTTTAGAGAGAGTTTTGGTTTTGCTTTGATTGAACAATGTGTGTATGAACAAAAATGCAACCTTTTCTGTTTATATATACTTGGGCAATTTTGCAATATTTTATTTTTCACTCCCAGCCCAATAATCTTATTTTATAAAGGGACCCCATGAATTTAATAGCTACCCTTTGAATAATCAATATTATTCAAGGGCCCATGTAAACTAAACTAGTTTACTTAACAACCCAAAATTTACCCCTTTTTACCCTTTAACTATTAAATTTTTATTTTTGTTCATCTCATTATCTAACACTTTAAGATATAAATTAAATATAATTAATTATTGCTTGACCATTTTAACCCTTAAAATGTCACAAATGATTTCTATGTAACTATTACTATAGAAATCCCTATTTACCCTCGGAAGGTGCTAGCCCTCTTCGGATAACATTTCTCTCTCTCATCCTTCTCTAACTTCCCAAGCGTATTGGTGTGACCATCTAGGTCCACCGTGGATTAGCCATGAGCCGATTCTGGATGAATCCAGAAATCTGTCCGAGGCCCAACGACTATGGTAAAACACTAGCAATGCCTAGTCCCTAAACCAAGATAAGAAATACTTCATCGAACCCATTTCAGATCATACTACCAGGCAGGTAAAGTCCCTCCATTGAGATATCCTAATCGAGTATGGATTCATGGAACGTCAATCCTAAACTCGATCTTCTACCGAATTGTCGATCAATATGTCCGGAACTTGTCATCACAAACTACTTTTGTATGACTAATAATGACTCTGCCAGAGATTCAGTTTTCTACATTTATCGATGTTCGTCTAGGAACCAAATCCGGATGGAGTCAGCGGTACTCCCGATCCTATATTTCCGAGTCAATGGATCCCCTCTTGACCATCGTTCGTTTCCGCATGTGAACAACGCATGACCAAATAGGCTTTTATGTGACAAACATGATTATTCTCGTACTTATACACCGTAAACCATACGCTCCATATCGGTATCCGACTCCAATGTCCAGGTCAAAGGACTACATCGTACACGATATAACCAAACGATAAATTATTGACTACATGCTTTTCCAAGTGATTTGTCGTTATTCGGTCACGTTCGAAAAACATTTCACCAACCGTTAATCCATACCAATGCCCTAGTGACATGACTATCATCGTCATCCGTACTTATATCAACTCATGATATCTTTCGGAAGCATCCGGTATGCCTACTGTACAATATAGTTGCCCAAATTTATATTGCTTCCGCAGGGAACCCTTTTCGATAATTCATTTACCTATTAAATGAATCATCTGGACAATTCATATACATACTTTATTTTAAATGCATGACTGAATAAAGGAAGCAATTTACATATATGAATTGAAGAACTCTTTCTTCTATTATTTATGATATATATAGATACAAGACAAAATGCTCTGAAACCGACAACACGAATGGTTTCTAGGGCATACACTAATATACACTAACAACAAACACACCCCCAAATCAACATACTTTCCATGAAAAATCCTTACATTTTACTCCCCACTTTTCCTGCTAATTAGGGGTAGAATGGTCAAATTGCCCTTAGGGAAGAAAATATCTAAAACTTAACAAACATTTTGGTCGGCCTGTCGCCGCGGCGAGGAATCTTCTGTCACCGCGGTGAAACTGTCCAGAGAGTTTCCCGTGGTTTCAACACCTCTTCGCCGCGGCGAAGCTTGGCACACTAAACTTCTTCTATTTTCAACAAATTTCAGGGCAAGCATTCAACACAACACTCAATCAAACAATTTTACCAAGAAACCAACTCAAATAAGAGCAAAAGAAGAAACAACAACTACGTACCTCAAGTGGGGCGTTACACACTTTCCATCTTTTCATGCTCAACCTGGAGCTCAGCATTCATTGATGCTAGCATGTAGGTTCGAGCTCGTAAGTCATCCTCCTGCCACTTATCGAAAACTTCATTTTCTTGTGGTGTGGTATCAGGAGACAAAGAAAGTGGAAGGGGTGCTTCCAAGACATACTCGGCCTTTTTGAAATTGAGAATAATTCTCAAATTCCTTAACCAATTATTAAAATTAGGTCCGATCAGCATGTTGTTATCAAGAATCCTCAAAAGCAAGTTATTGCTCATTTTCGTTAACTAAATATCACAAAATACCAAAAGAAACTGCAAGGAAAAATATAAGTTTTATTAGTGTGTTGTAAATTCAAACCCTTTAATGCTAATCTTATTAGCTCCCACTATTTTATTCAAATCTCATATTCCCCTAAATGATGATTTGGAAATTTCGTTGGAATAAATTTCCAGTGGGGAATCAAATTCTTATTAAGTTTAATTAAACCTCACATAATAGAAATCTTGGTCAATTAAATTTAACAAGTAGGAAACTATTTCCTTTTATATCACTATATAAGGTATGATTCAATCCTTGCCTCTAGTTTTGGATACCTCACATAATAGAAATCTTGATACCCTGGACTAGTTAAATCCAACTCATTATGCTTTCTTAAAATAGAATTCCCATTATACCCTCACATAATAGAAATCTTGGGTATTATGAAAATTTCTATCCAAGAACTAAGACAATTGATTTAGTATCATAAAATTAGCATCCCTGACATAATAGAAATCTTGGAATCTCTAATTTTATGCCAAAGAATTAATTGGCCCATAATGGAAAGCTTGGATCTAATATGGTTTGTTAGGGAGATTATTAGGTTTAACTTTTGATTAAAAAATATTTTACACTTATCGCATACATTAATTCGAATGCATCCATATAAATATAAAACATGGTGGGATGATCATGGGGTTTTGGAAAATACATCCTAATTAGGTAAACTATTCACCTAATTCTATTACTCCTTGCGGATCTTCATCTAATGATTGATCAGATCTCCATCCTTCGTCCGGTCGTACGATTACGTAAACCAATTTAGGACACACAGACCCAGATAACAAACTAATAATAAAATTAATTATTATTACAAGCCATTGAAAGAATATTACATGCCCAAATATCAAATATTTTTGGGAAAAATAAATATACACCCATGATCATCCCCTAATTAATATTCATCCATCACATTAATAAATATTAATTCAATCAAAGGCATATAAATAAATATTTATGCAAGTTGCAATAATTATAAACAAAGGACTTCGTGTAATAAATACATAAAAACATGCCATGATTGAACAAAGGGTACATGGATAATTTTACTACTCTTAAACTTATAATATCATTATATTATCCATCACATGAATATAAAAAAATATATATATATCCTAATTATTTCATGCAATAAATATATAAAATATGTCATGATTAAACCAAGGGTACATGCATAATTTCATCACCATAATATTTATAAAAAATATTATATTACCCATCACATTAAAAAATCTCTCACATCACATTCAATCAAATGAAATTAAAAAAAAAATGCAGATCTATGCATCATGCACCGATTTTTACTCAAAGATGAATCAACCAACTTGCATTCACAATACAGTCTAAGTCAAATGCATTTATAGCCTATTGTATCACATATAATACTTTCAAATATGCATTGGACTGTTTTGAGTTAACGGATCCTATCTTAACCATCAGCATGAAACTACTTTTTTGACATTCATTATACTCTGGTCAGAGATTTTCCTTTTCCAATATTTATTAACATTCATCTGGGAACTCGAGATTGGACTATTTTGAGTTAACGATCACATCTTGACTATCACTTGTCCTTGCACATGAATAACATATGACCAAACCGGCTTATTACACAAGACATTGTTAGTGAACGAACCAGTTATGCAGTGGAAAACAAAAACATAAACTACATGGATTGTTCCTTAGAACAAAGATCCGAGTACAAAATCACAGTTTATACAATATATATATATTAAATCTGCAGAAAAATCTGTTCAAGGTTTAAGAAACATACCCACGTTGGAGGTACCTCCAATATTGTCTCTGAACGTGTTTGCTACCGATCCAAGCGTAGGATCGAACCCACGAAGTCCACACGAAAACAATTACAAGGAACTAAGGAGGGATTTGCTAGATCCTCCTTAGCCTTAAGAACAAGGAAGAACAATCAAAGAAATTTGATTTTAGGCAAAAATCAAATCTAGCGTGGGAGAGAGTGTTTTGGTGTTGTGTGTTTTCTCTTTTCAATGAAAATGAAACAATAAAAACTCTTAACATTTTTCAACTAAAACTTTTCTTTTCTAGTATTATTTTAGTTGTCTTATTCCTATATGGAATAGGCTTGGACTACAACCCAAACACCCCATGTTGCCAAACACTCCCAATTAGATATTTATTTTTTATTTCATCATTATCTCAATTAAAATCAATTAATATATATTTAATATATATATTAACATTTAACAATAATGATAATTTATTTAAATATATGCAAACACATATTTAAACGTAATTTCACTTATTTAATTTTTCTAATAAATTAAATAAAGGCTACGATCTTAGCAAATTTAATTGAACTATGAAATTACCAAAATACCCTTTCACCCAAAAAGACAAAAATGCCCTTCTTTCTTCCTGAGTTTTAAGTTATCTTCTATGTGTATGACCCATAGACTCCTCATTATACCAACAGTGTATAGTATCGCGATTAACACCAATTAATCGTCTCACTAATACACAGACCAAGATTAGCCCCTAGCAAGGCATCGTGGCCACCCGATAGATTCGGATTCAGTAAAGTAGCTACATGTCAACGATATGGTTACTGTACAATTCGATCCTTTCATCATCCGTTATCTCGACGAGACAAAGGCATAGAAATAATGTCAACCTTCGGTTACTCTCGATATTATGTATTCAGTTTCTGGACCAATGACCTATATTATAAACTGGATAGAGCAACAATTCAATCCCACTGTGGCCACAGTTTTAGTGTCATTGTCATATACCGAATTGTGCCGTGAGATAACTTCTCCCATACCCAGGAGTGATGAATCCTCTATCAATCCACCATAGTCTTGATACACTCCTCGATGCAACCAATCACCACCGTACTGACAGCTCTGAATAGAACTGTGTTAGGCTAGTGTCAAACTGCACCAATTGGTGCACAAGGCGCTCCGGTGATCTCAAGTCTAAGGATCACATGCACCACCATTCGTTAGAGGATTTGATCCATAGACACTAGGGTTACCATCCATATGGAATCCTCTTGTAGGTCAGTCCAGTGAACTTGCTGCAGTATATTCGTCTACAGCAAGCACCCATGTGTTGCACTAGGTTGTCACCAAACAACCTTGGCAAGTGAGATCAGTCACTGCCTTTCGACAGGGTCGTTCAACACTATGATAGCCTTACCGTATTATCTGTGCCCTTACTTCATAATAATACTGGGGCTACGAACGTTTCTAGAATGGCCACCATATGTGCTCATAGAGTTCTCACTATCAAGATTTGAAACACTTGATACCCTTGTCACGGTTCTACCATTCTAAGGACATATATCAATACATATAGCAATAATAATGATTTTATGTGATATAGAATAAAATGCCTTTTATTGATTAATGAACATTATTACAAAGAGTCAATTCTACAATAATTGATTGGCTTTAGGGCATTTACTCTAACAGACATGACTAGTCTCGTGCTTATACACCATATGAACCATATGCATCCTATGTTGAATCCAACCATGATGTCTTAGGTCTAAGGATCAGTGGTACACTAGCACGATCCTACGATGCATCATTGACCATATCCATGTGATTCATCGTAATCGGTCGTACTCGATAAACAGTTCACTAACTGTTTCTCCATGCTAATGCCTTAGTGACATACCTCTTATAATCACCCACACTAATACCATCACATGATATTCAATGGAGACGTTCAACATGCCTACTATGCAATGTTATTACCGAATTAACATTACTTGCGTAGGGAATTCTTTGATGATTTGATCTTCTGAAGATCCGTGTCATCCGAACATTTCACATGCAATATTAAATATAATATAATATAAATGAAGCAGAAAATCAACATGTGAAATAAGAACACTTTCTTTTATTCATAATACATTTACAATATATAATGTCCTAAAACCGACAACATGATTGGTTCCTAGGGCATACACTAACACCCCCAATGTGACCTAGAGCGAGATCGTCCCTTTGGGAATCAAATGATCCTCGGTGAAACCATACAGAGGGATGGAGGCAGGCTTCAGATCTTCCTCATCTAGTTTCATCTTCTCGAAGGCTCGTTGAAACAAGATGTTCACGACATTTCCATTGTCCGCCAACATCCTGTGGACCTCGCACCGGCCTATTTCAGGCACAATGACAAAAGCGTCATCGTGGGGATGATGTAATCGCACCGCATCTTTCTCAAAGAAGGTGATTTCCTCCTCTTTGCGAACCTTGGTGGGTCGCGGCGTCGTGCTCATCACACTTATAGGGTCACGACGGCCTACGCGAGCATACCTTTCTTGGGCATCTTGAGAGTTTCCTACAAGGTGCGACCCTCCAAAGATGATCACTACACAATAGAGATATGTGCGACCACAATGCCTCTTTCCCGATTCCTCTTGATTTTTCTCCCAAACGGGAGCAGAGTCATTGACATACTCTTTGAAGTGCCCCTACTTAATGAGGTCCTCAATTACTTGTTTGAGGGCTCGACACTCATTGGTGTGGTGCCCATTATCCCGATGATAATGATAGTACTTTTTACTATTTCTGGCCAACGTGGGATTCTTCATGGGCTCGAGCTCTCTAAGCAAAGCGACCTCTTCTGATTTATCCAGAATAGCTGATACTGAGGCATTCAGAGGAGTGTATTGACTCTTGTCGCGATCGTGATGAGGAACTAGGGCATAGGATTTCTCGGGCTCGTACCGCTGCTTCTTTCCATTTCGCTGATCGTCATTAGCCCATCTGCGATCAGCCCTTCTATTCTCCCCCATGTGAGGAGCACTGCCCGAACGATCAAGGTCATGGCGGTTGAGTGCAGCCATAGAGTTTTCAATGTGGAGGTACTTTTCAGTAAGGTTGTAGAAGCGAGTAAGGGAAACATCATCCTCAGATTGTAGCTCCTTCCACAAGTCTGTCTGCAGGCGAACTCCTATGATAATGAGAGTCCGAACGGACTCTTTGGGAATGTGAGCCACTTTATGGAGCTCTCTGTGGAACCTGTTTATATAAGATTGGAGAGATTCATCCCTCTCTTGCCGTTTGTTGCTTAGATAGCTCAGCGGCATTGAGAACTTCCTATTCGCCTAGAAGTGCCTTAGAAATGTCGAGCTCGTTTAAGGCCATGAGTTGACTGATCCCACTAGGAGCGACCTAAACCATCGTTTGGCATGGGCGGTAAGGTTTATTGTCAAGCAATGACATTTTGCCAAGTCAGAGACTTGGTGGAGTTCCATAAGGGCGTTGAACTCGTACAAATGATCCTACGGATCAGAATTCCCATCGAATGCTCGTTGTCAGGCATTCTAAATCTCAATGGGAGGGGAGCACCTAACACTGCCGGAGAAAAGGGAGACGCCTCTGCGACCTGCCCTTGCTCATTTTTTTGAGCCTTAAGCTGATCCAGAGCTCGTTGTAGCTCCTCAATCTGGGCAGCGAAGCTATCTAAGGATCACTTTTCGCAACGTGGGTTCGACCCTCACAGTTGCGGTTAAGGAAATACCATAAATCGGACTCTTCCTCACCTCGATCGGAAGCTCCGGCCAATCTCAACACACACTGGCTAGAGCCATGTGATTGCATTGAGTGAATCAAGGAGTCTTCCCAACCTCCATGGTGGTACAAACCGACCCACAGACGATAGGAATCCCCTGCACAACGACGATCGAAGTCGTCCTCTTAGCGATATTAGGAATCTCCCCTCCTGGCACTTTTGTGGGAGTGCCTGTGCGATGTGGCCTGGGACGACTTATGCTGCGACATATAGTCGAGTCGCAATGCCACGGGTAATCTAGCCGGGGCACGATTGGTGTTCGCTAGTCCCTTGGAGCCCTTAGGTCTGCTGCGCGCCACTTGTTTTCCCTTTCTCTGATGCACTGTAGTGCGCATGGCATGGGCTTTTGCCCTTTTCTACACTTTCACGTGACCTACAGGTGTTTTTGGCAGTGGCACCGCCTCATTGGATTCAGGTGGCATGACCCGATCCAATTGGTCTAGCCTTTGGCTAATCGTTTGGAGAGTATTATTGAACCTCTCCAGGTAACTCATGACGACTGGATCAAGCCGCGAGCCTGAAGGGATACCCCCATGATATTTTGCTGGACTAGCGGCACTTCAGGAAAAGTGTCCTCCTGTACCTGGGGGATCTCTTTATTGCCATAGTTGGTTTGCTCAGATTCGAAACCGCAAGCCATTTGCTGTGGTGGGACCGATTAGTCAGAGATTTTTCTGATGAAGAGTAGGTACTAAATCAGGCCCTTCTTCTAGCGCCAAACTGTTGATGCTTGATTTTGACACCAACTATTCGCACATGAGAAATGTTAGGCAGACTTAGAAGTCACACGCGATATGAGAATATTTAGTTAAATAAAGAGTGAAAGGCAATGTTTAAAATGGTTCGGATGCTCAAAAACGAATCCTACGCCCACTGATATTGTATTAATGAGAGTAAAGTCAAGTCACATTCAGCGAGCTGAATTATATTTTAGAGAATACAAGAGAGAGAGAGAGAGAGTAAGCTATTCAAGAGTGAAATTAGCTAATCCCGCAAATGAGATGGAAAGCCTCTATTTAAAATCGGATAAACTAAGGTAATGATTACTAAATCTGCAAGTGGGTAGGTGCCGTGCAAATCCTTCTCTACGTCCCATTGCTCACCTACTCGAGTGATTTCCTCAACTCTCGCAGGGATTGGACACGTGAACGATTTCTAACCATCTGCTAACCTAGCACTCACCCACTGCATTGACAGTGGCATGCCACTTGCGTCATTGTGCAACGTGGCCGCATCTGAACGGTCGCAGAACCTTCTCAAGTTCTGACCATCCCATGCTGACAAGACTCCGCGTCAGTCCAACTTTTTCAGGCATAATAGTAGTTAAATGGGTTTTTTTCTTTTTAATGAAGTGGGGTGTGGCAACCAACTCGTTGTGTTGGAAATTGATACAGCTGTTGAAATATTAATACATGATTGAGGTTATATATATATATATATATATAAAAGAATTTTTGGCTTTTTTTTAACTACACTCGGAACTCTTACGTCAACCTAATTATTCCTGAGTTTTTATTAAGGGCCCGTTACAGGCTTCATTTTCTGTTTCTTACAGAATATTTATCTTACGTCATGTATCTTGTGTCACGAGTCTTGCCTCGGGGCAATAATTAGCATAATATGCGGTAATCGTATACCGAACAAAATTTATTGATGAAGGTGTAAAATCGGAAAGATGATAAGAGTTACTCTTAATTAAGAAAAAAGGACCTTTTTTGGTTTTCTTCACACCAAAAAACTCGGTTAATCCTATAAAGAGATACAACCAATTCTCTCCGGTAAAATCGATAAGGGAAATTTTTTTGTTGGACTCTTCGTCAATTATTTTCTTGTATTTCTTCATTGGGAAGTTTTTGAGTTGTAGAATGGAGATAGGAGACAGGAGGGAGAGATTTGGAGAATGGATCAAAATGGTTCCACCTAATAATCATTAACCATTCCCCATTCGGGGTTTATGCAAAATATGTCGACCAAACGGTTCCAGAAAAAAACTCTATTATCGAGCCGCACTTTCATTGTCCAGTTCTTATCCTTACATCCTGTGGTCAAAAAGATTTTCATCAAAGGCTTTAACTGCTTCTCTTTGTATTACACCTGCAATATTTATTAAAGATTCTTTTGTACGAAATTTATTCCTATTTATATTTTGAAATGTTTTCTGAACTTTGATCTTAGAAGATTTTTTTTTGTATGTTTAATGTTTTTAAGATTATATTTATTAATCCAATAATGTTGTTGAAATTATCCGTAAGTGGCATATTATTAAACGTTAATTGTAGTGTTAGAATCAAGAGCATGCATGATAGCACGGGAAAGGTGTTATTGATAAGATGGGATTTTGCTTTTCGCTTTTTTTTTTCTCTTTTTTTTTTTTTTTTTTTTTTTTAACCCATCACTTGGTAGTTTAAGTGGGTTATTTGTGCTATATATTAAAAAGAAAAAATATGTAATGGGCGCTGTATTGAGTGAAGTTATATATAATCATTTATGTAGTTTATAATTTCTTTTGGTCCACGTTTTACACGATCGCTTTGCTTTTATTATTGCTTCCTAACAAAGCTGACAAATAAAAAAGTGGGTCATCGTTTTTTTTCTTGAATAGTTATTAAGGGCTCGGTACAGGGCAGTTGTATAGCATTTAATTTCCTATACAAAATTTATCTTGCTTCACGATTTGTTGCGTCAGAGCAATAATTGTACTGTATATGCATAATATTTTAATTGATGTGATTAATTAGACATTAGTATCAGATATTCAGATTTATTAAAAGCTTAAGAAATAAGTGAGTGATTTCTCAATTATAAGTGTGTTGTTAAAACATAAGTTGTCATATTAGTTGGTATATGAAATTGGGATTCTAAGTTTATATGTATAATATTATTGTTAGAGAAAAGAGTAATACTCATTTTATCAAATTACAGCTAAAAATTGTCATATTAAAATGATATGTCATATTAGATAGTGTTGACTACGGTTGTGCAAAAAAAAAATCGAAACCCGAACTAAAAAATCGTTTTTTTTTTTAAACCAGTTTGTTCTTGGTTCAAAATTTGGGTTGAACTAGTTTACCGGTTCGCCCAATTTGAAATTTGATTAACTGGGTTTTTTTTTTTTTTAAATTCCCAAATTCTCAATTCCAATTTTCTTAAAGACTTAAATTAAAATTACAACAGGCAAAACAAATCAAACCCTAAGTCCTAAGTCTATACGTAATAAGAGAAAATAAAATATAATACAATTTTTATCAACTCTAAGTCCTAAATCTTCTAAGTTTTAATTTTTGTTTTGGCAGAATTTGAAGGAGGTATTATTTCCTAAAAGCTGTTTGCACTTGTGGTTGGTTGTGGTTCCTAAGCTTAATGTTGTACACACATACTATTTTTAAGTTATTCAATCATTTTGTATATTTACAAATTTATATATTAATTTTTTTCTTTGAGTTTTTCATTTAAAGATTTTGTAAAAAATATTATTTATACTATATAAGTACTTGATTTTTGTGTTGAGTAAAGTTATATTTATAAATTATAATAATTTGTGTATTTTATAATTTGTTATAATTTCTCTCCTCTAATCACTTATTCCATAAACTATCGCTTTAGATATTTTTCAGAAACACATTTCATATATGATTATAGAAGAATTAGATTAAATAATCTATTTTATAAAAAAAAAAAAATTATAAAAATAGGCTTTTGTAGCTTTTATGATTAAAAATTGCTTTGCAGAGTCAAAATACCCTTCACATATACAATATAAATTTAAATAAAAACTTAATTCATTAAATAAATAAATAATTTTTTTAATTATTCAAAACTCATGGACCTTAACGTGATATAGTTTTCATGAAAAGTTAGTATAAATCAAGTGTCGATAATTGAAAGAAGATTATTTTGAAAATGAGTAGAAAGGAGGGAGTGCGGAACTTTTTCGAGTCGTTCAAGATGAAAATCAAAAGGTGCGCTCTCTCTCTCTCTCTCTCTCTCCCCCTCTTTTTCTTTACTATTTATAATCAAAAGGGATAAAGATCTTTTTGATTCAATCTGAAGTAGAGATCCATGGATACAGAAAAAGCTCAATATAGGAGGCACCATTAATTACAATTGAAATCAACATACACATTCATTGTCTCTAGCTAGGTCGTGGACCCAGTTTCTTACCCTCCATCTGTGCTGAAAATGATCCTCATCTTAATCCTAATTTCATTGAATTGGATTCATTATCAACGCTATTTATTATTTACTATGAATTAAAAAAATATTATGGACATTCTATGATTTATTTTTTATTATATTATATAACCCAATTCTTTGCCCATTGTATTCTCCGTGGTGGCAAATTAGATACAATCAATTTGAGATGATAATTTGACTTGATCCAATCAATATTCAGCATAAAAGAAAGTCTCTTTCATTGAATATTATTTAATTTTTGGTATGATAAAATTAAGGGTTTTAATATGTGGACATAAATAAGAGGTCCGTCTTTAAATATCATGTGAACTAGTGGTGGTTAGTGTGTCCATCAAATTCTGCATTTTAGATTAAGCGTAAAAAACTTTATGTATGAAAAATAGTATATATACAAATTTTATATGTAAATTATAATTTAAGTTATCAAATCATTTTAATGCACTTTAAGTTGTACATGTGAGTTAGTATTTAGTATTATTTATCCATTATTAATAATATTATATGCACAAAATTCTTATGTAAATTCAAACACATAAATTGAATTGTTTTAGGATGATGGGATAATTTTAAACTAAATTGATATATTTTTTTTTTTTATTATTGAAGTTTTTTTTATAAAAAAGGATTTTGTTAAAAAAAAAAAACAATTACTTGTGCCACATATTAAAAAGAAAAAATATGTAATGAGCGATGTATTGAGTGAAGTTATATATAATAATTTATGTAGTTTATAATTTCTTTTGGTCCACGTTTTACAAGATCGCTTTGCTTTGTTTTAGGAATAATGGAATAGGATTATCGTAATCACATTCTCCTTCCTTAGTCCTAATCTATTGGGACAATTATATATTGACTTAAACTTGAAGATGGGAACTAAAAATCTCTTCCCTTTACTATAACCTTTAGAAAATAGCTTTAACCCTCTAAAAACTAATGACACCTTTTATAAATTAAAATTTCAAAAAACCCTCTGTAGAAACTACCTACAACTACCTTATAAAATATTAAATAATAAATCCCCTAATAAATCTTTTTCAAGCCCCCAATCTGAAAGAAAATTTTCAAAAAGATCTTTCCCTGGCATACTAATTTTACACTATCCTATTCCACTATCCTGACCTAAAAAATGAAAAAGCATTTGTTTTAATGTTTTTCAAAATCCAATCATATTATATTCAACTCAAAACATTAACAATTATTTTACTCAATAAAAGTTTTAAAATTAACAAAAACACCCTCATCTCCATCGGAATCGTAACAACCCACGACCGGCTAGATCTGGCCAGTTGTGCATCGATTTGTCCATTTCCAGCTAGATCTACCATGGATCTAGCTAGGCCATTGATGACGTCTAAACAACGATCAGATGTCTGGACATCAACGACAACCAGATCTGTGGCCGTAGATCTAGCTATTTCCAGCCAGCTTCATTGTGGATTTAGCCGAAAAAGCCAAATCGACGCACGACCGACCAAATCTAGCCAGTCGTGTGCCATCTCGATGGCTTCCAGGCACCGTTTAGTAGTGGTGGCTAACTGCCAGCAATAGTTGAGTGGGTGGGAGTGTTTTTGACAATTTATAAACTTTTATTGTGAGGGGTGTTTAGTTAAATTAACAAACCTATGGGGTTAAAATAAGCTAAATATTTTCAGAAAATATTTTTTGAAAATGTACCAAAAACATTTTCAGGATCCCATCCTATTTTCCAAACATCCTATTTAGAATAGAATGCTATTCTAAAAAATTGAACAAACAAAGCCTTTATTTTTTCAACCAATCAAACTCAAGTTGAAAGCTCTGGTAAAAGCGATCTGGGTATTAAAAACCGGATCTTTTCCTTGAGCTCGGGTCCAGATTTTTAAGTCGATTTTGACTTGAAATCTCTAGTTTTGGAAAAACAAGCATGTCAATATCCAACCATTTTACTACACCAATTGACTTGACTCACCCCACTTCAAATACCCGCATAACATTTCCAAAAGGCAACATTGAGAGCAATTTGGTTTATTGAACAAAATCTTGAAAAATAATGTAATGGGAAACTCTTCTAAATTCAAAGTTTATAAAAATACAAAAAATATTATATATATCATAACGAATTAGTAATTTTTTAACATTTTTTAAATGCATATACTTGAAAGTGTGAGAGCTTTTCAATCTCTCTTCAGTCCAGTTATAGCTGAAGTTCTTCTCGAGTTAAAGAGTGAGGAGAGAGGACATCAAGAAACACACCACAAGTAGCCTATTGGGAGGTAGATGTTTGAGGAGAAAAACTTCAACTACACGATCAAAATTATATTCTGTTGATTTTGGTTATATTTTTGGCAGTTTCTTCATGGGATATCATATGCTACAAAAAGGGTATCGTCTCTATGATCCTGCCACTTAGACATTCATGGTCTCTTGGGATGTTGTTTTTCATGAAGATATTTTTTCGTATAAAGATGTCATTCCTAGCTCTACCCAGACACGTATACATAGATTCCTTGAAGATGATCTCCCTCCCCCAAATCCAAACTTTATCCTCATTCCTACTCCTACTATAATCACAACAGCTCCAGATTACCGTTTACCCATAGAATCTCCACAAACTAATACTCCTCTATCAGAACACCCTCTTGATAATACGACCACAAAGCCCCTAAAAACATCACCTCACCCAAACCCAGATCCTCCTGCACGACGATCTTCCCATAGTACAAGGCCACTAACTTGGATAGCAAATTATGAATGTCCCACCATATAGAGAACAGGTACTCTTTATCCTACATCAAATTATGTCAGTTATGATATACTATTTCCTACACATAGAATTTGTGTCAGTCACATTTATGTAGACTAAGAACCATCCTATAACTTTGAAGTTGTCTCTCACACTTAGTGGCGCCAAGCTATGGCTGAGGAACTTAATGCCCTAGCTCACAATAATACTTGGGATTTGTTGCCCAGGCCTTCACACACAAAACCAATTAGGTGCAAATGGGTTTACAAGATCAAACACCGTTCTAATGGGTCTATTGAACTGTACAAGGCTCGGCTAGTTGCTAAGGGCTTCACTCAGTGTGAAGGCTTTGACTACCAATAGACATTTTCTCCTGTTGCCAAAAATGTCACTGTTCAGGCTTTTCTTTCAGTTGCCTTTGCTTGTACCTAGTCCTTACATCAGATGGATGTCCATAAGTCTTTCTTCATGGCAACCTTAATGAAGAAATTTATATGGATCTTCCTCCGAGACTTCAACGACAGGGGAAGAATACTGTATGTCGTCTATGAAAGTCCCTATATGGAGTAAAACAAGCATCCAGACAGTGGAATAAAAAATTCCTCCTACCAAAGCATGATTATGCGTTCTTTTCAAGACGTAGAGGTAATTCCTCCATTGTCCTCATTATATATGTTGATGACATCCTGATCACAAAAAATGATGAAGCTGCCATTAGAAACCTTAAGAAACATCTCAATAAACATTTCCACATAAAAGATTTGGGGCAACCAAAATATTTCCTAGGGATTGAAATTGCAAGATCTTCAGTAGGAATATCCCTCAGCCAAAAGAAATATGTTCTTGAACTTGTATCAGATTATGGATTGTCAAGATGCAAGCCAAGTGCCATTTTTGTCGAACAAAATTCAAAACTCACCACTCAAGAGTATGATAAAGTGGCTTCATCGACAGAAATAGACCCACCGTTAGAAGATGCTTCTCATTATTAGAGACTTGTGGGACGTCTCATTTATCTCACTATGACGCGACCAGATATCAGCTACGTTGTACATATCCTCAGCCAATTCATGCATGAACCAAAACAATCTCACATGGATGTAGCAATAAAGGTAATAAAGAATTTAAAAGGTTGTCCCAGCCTGGGACTTCTATTACCACGAAATGGTGATTTAGATATCACAGCTTATTGTGATTCTGATTGGGCCACATGTCCAATGACAAGAAAGTCCCTTACTGGTTTTTGCATAAAACTTAGGGGAGCTCTCATCTCCTGGAAGACAAAGAGACAGTCTATAGTATCCCTTTTGTCAGCAGAAGCTGAGTACAGATCTGTGGCTAAAACTACATGTGAGATCACTTGGATCCTTGGATTATTAGGAGATTTGGAGGTATAAGTTGAAAGACCTATTCAGTTGTATTATGATAATAAGGCAGCAAATGATATTGCGGCAAATCTAGTTTTTCATGAGAGAACAAAACATATAGAGATTGACTGCCACTTCGTTACAGAGAAAATACACGAAGGGATGATCAAAACAATGCACATTCGAACTTCGAAATAGCCAGCCGATATTTTTACAAAACCATTGTGCAGTAGACAACATTCATATCTCTTTTACAAGCTTGACATTTATGACATATAAAAACCACAAGCTTGAGGGGGAGTGTGAAGATATGAATATTGTTAATTAGGAAAACTAATATAAATATTATGTTATTATTACATAGCATAATTCATGCTAATCACATCCCTAATTATGTGAGATTACAACATTAAGGCATGATATATGTTTGCCTTTTACAAATTCTTATACTTGTATAAATCAAACTTTTGTACAAAACATTATAGATAATACAAAATACATAGAATTGATATTCTGTTTCTCTTCTTTCTCTAAGGCAGTCTCTAGCAAATTATTTTGCTTCTTTTGCCTTTTTGTTGTTGTTCTTCTTCTTTACTACTTCTTCTTCTTCAGCTTCTGACATCTTTAATATTATTTAATATTTTAACTCAAAATCCCTAGTTTCAGACACATAAGCATGGCTATTGCCAACCATTTCACTCGACTGATGCAAATGCAGAGCACGGTGCCCAGGCGGAAACTACTCCTTGAATCGTGGAGGATGGAGACTTATTCGACTGTTACTATTTTTATCTATGGATTTCAAAATTGCGTTGATTGTTAATTCTTTCCTAATTTATTTTCGTAAGATTATGTTGCTATGTTGGCAATTCTTTCCTAGTTTATTTCCTGAATTATAGCATCATTTGTAATCCTTTAAAAGAGGTAGTGATGGAGAAAAAAGGCAATTTCTGATTTTTGTTGAATGATGAACTTGAGATTGGAGAGATTCCATTGACAGAGAGACTCTGTTTGAATTGTTTTTCCCTCTGTTGCTATGTTGGTAATTCTTTCCTAGTTTATTTCCTGAATTATAGCATCATTTGTAATCCTTTAAAAAAGGTAGTGATAGAGAAAAAGGCAGTTGCTGGTTTTTGTTCAATGATGAACTTGAGATTGGAGAGATTCCATTGACAGAGAGACTCTGTTTGAATTGTTTTTCCCTCTTGGAAGTCGACGTGAGGTTTGCTCTAGAGGTTTGCACCAATTTTGAAATCCATAGATAAAAATAGTAACAGTCGAATAAGTCTCCATCCACCACGATTCAAGGAGTAGTTTCTGCCTGAGCACCGTGTTCTACATTTGCATCATCGACACTTCAAACACCCACTCAACACTTTCATAAACTCTTCAATATGATTATAAATGAGAGAGACAAAGATGTTGAGTGAGAAGTAAAACTCCAATAACTGATTTTTCATAACTATTCATAATCAAATGTTCCATGAAAATCTTTTTGACCACAAGATGTAAAGAGATCAAAAGCTTAGGAAGAAGAGGGTTGAGTAAAATATAATCAAAATTGAGATAGTTGTATTGTATTTGTATATTTGTATTTCTAATGGAGATGTAATTGTTAATGTTAATTCTTAATCTAATTTCTAAGTTTGTATTTGTAATTTAATTATAAGAATAGAAAGTGTTAGAAATTCAATTAATATTTCAATGTCTCATTATTTTATTATATTTTATAGTGATTATATATTTTTTTTAATTAATACAAATACAAAATGAGAATAAAGATTGGAACCGAAGTATGAAAAATTAAGAGAAATAATAGGGTATTTATAAGAAAAATTAAAAAAATTAATTTTTTTATAAGTTGTATCATGCCAGCTAGCGTGTCTTTTTTTTTTTAAAGCCCACGACATGGTCCACATGATCATCCCCTTGTCATGCCATACTTTTTTCCGTGCCGTAAGTTGTACCATCCTTTTTGGGGCAGTTTATTAAAACAACCTTTCAAGTTTGAATTAAATTAAAAAGCTATCAAGTTTTAAAGTTTTACTAAATAGCCATATTATTGATTAGGGGTAATTAAACTTGATTAGTGCTTAATTAGGATTAATGAAATATTATGTAATCTTTTAAAAATTATACTATATTCCCAAAAACCCGAAATTCTTGCAAACAAACCCAAACACCTTCTTCTTCCTCCCGCCATTAACGTATCTCCACCTTGGTTGCTGTTTCTTCTTAGCTTCGTCTACATCTTCTTCTTCGTCTGCATCTTCTTCTTCGTCTACATCTTCGTCTTCCTCCTTCCTCTATATCTTCTTTTTCCTCATTCCTCTATATCTTCTTGTTCCTCCGCTATTAACATTTTCTTCTTCCTCCACCATTAACATCTTCTCCGCCAAAGATCCCCCTCCTCCTCCTCCTCCTGACATTTCGTGTAAGTATGTGTATCTCCTCTTTACATTTTATATTTAGATTTACAAAGATTTACTAATGAATGGGATTTGGGTTATGATTTTGATTTAGTTGTTTAGGTTATTGGGTTGTGTTTGATGTAATGCAAGTTGAAAGGAGTGAAATTTGTTGAAAATTTGTTCTGGGTATGATGGACCGATTGTAGGTGGAGATGGCTGAAAATGTGTTTTAGATCTGATGGATCGCTTAAGCGATCTGATATATGACAGAAGATCGCTTAAGTGATCTGGTATAAGTCTAGTATAGAAGATCGCTTAAGCGATCTGGTATAAGTCTGGTATATGCCAGTAGATCGCTTAAGCGATCAAATATATGGCAGCAGATCGCTTAACCGATTAGGCTTATTTGTACTAGATCGCTTAAGCGATGCAGTAAGCAATATACTTCGGTGCGAAATTATATTTCATAATGTTTATTTAATATTTAGTCCTTTTTTATTAATTATCTATTATTATTAATTATTTTTTTCATTTCAATAGAATGTGAAAAGAACACTTCGGTCTTTGTCAATCAGCACCATAAATAAAACTGAAAAATCTATTGTTATTCTATTATTTTTGTTAGTTTTTGGCAAGAAAGTAACATAAAAAAAATATAATATTAATATAAAATTGAACTCTGCAACCATCTGCTCTGCACTCTGTAGACCAAGGCTAAATAGACGAGATCGCTTAAGTGATTAAGGGTAATTTACTTCAATATTTATTTTCCATGTTTATGGATATATGTTTAATATAGACGTAAAAGAATTAATTTAATTAAAATATAAAAATGGTCATGGTCCACTGAATGAATCGTACACATGATATGTTTAATATAGACGTAAACATTCTATATCATATATATTTAATATAGCCGTAAAAGAACTAATTTAATTAAAATATAATAATGGTCATGGTCCACTAAACAAACCGTACACCTGATATGTTTAATATAGACGTAAACATTCTACACCATATATGTTTAATATAGCCGTAAAAGAACTAATTTAATTAAAATATAATAACGGTCATCGTCCACTGAACGAATCGTACATCTGATATGTTTAATATAGACGTAAACATTTTACACCATATATGTTTAATATAGCCATAAAAGAATTAATTTAATTAAAATATAATAACGGTCGGTCTTGGTCCACTAAACGAACCGTACACCTGATATGTTTAATATAGATGTAAACATTATATACCATAAATGTTTAATATAGCCGTAAAAGAACTAATTTAATTAAAATATAATAATGGTCATGGTCCACTGAATGAATCGTACACCTTATATGTCTAAGATAGCATTAATCGCTTAACCAATCTAGTGAAATACAATAAAAGTAATCCAAATACACTGGATCGCTTAAGAGATTTCATTTCTCGCTTAAGCGATCCTGTGTATTTAGACTTCGTCACTTAAGAGATCTAGTTGTATTTATGTTATCGCTTAAGCGATTCTATGCTTTTACACTTGGTCGCTTAAGGGATCACGAACAAGACAGAATCAATAAGTGCCCAGACGCACGATCGCTTAAGAGATTTATTCTATCACTTAAGCGATCCTTTGCTTTTAACCTTGGTCGCTTAAGTG
This sequence comes from Pistacia vera, assembly GCF_008641045.1. Taxonomy (NCBI): domain Eukaryota; kingdom Viridiplantae; phylum Streptophyta; class Magnoliopsida; order Sapindales; family Anacardiaceae; genus Pistacia; species Pistacia vera. Next base: position 652,468 of record NW_022195314.1, on the reverse strand, counting down.
ATTACAAATTGCTTAAGCGATCATGTCCGAGGCAGAATAAACTTCTGCCTAGATGCACAATCGCTTAAGCGATTAAGTGTATCGCATAAGCGATTCTTCGCTTTTACTATTAGTCGCTTAAGTGATCATAGATCGCTTAAACGATCATGAACAAGACAATAAATAAGTGCCCAAACGCAGGATCGCTTAAGCGATTCTTCACTTTTATTGTTGGTCAAGAAGACAATAAATAAGTGCCTAAGCGCATGATCACTTAAGCGATCCTTTGCTTTTAATGTTGGTCGCTTTAAACGATTTATAATCGCTTAAGCGATCATATCTGAGATAGAATCAACTTCTACCCAGATGCACGATCGCTTAAGCTATATAAAATCGCTTAAGCGATCTTCTATCATATACCAGATCGCTTAAGCGATCCTTTGCTTTTACTCTTGGTCGCTTAAGCGATCATGTCCGACACTTGGAATTTGCGTCGGCATCCTCCTCTTCAGTTTCAATTTCAACTCTTACCCTCCCTTATTTCGCCAATAGAATGTCTTCTGTCGATGCCGTCTCCTCTCCTGGTGGAGCAACTTCAGTCATCGGAAGTTACTCCACCACAACTTCTTCTTCTCCATTTTTAGTAGACCCAGTCGTGCCTACAATTTGGGGAGTATATGGGTCTTTTTCTGTTTCTTTAAGGACTCAGCCATTATAACTTAATCGAGAATCGCAAGGAATGAAAAAAATGCAAAGAGCAAAGAAATTGAGAAATTGCAGAAAATTGGAAGAAAAAACGAGAGAGAGAACCTGAGAGAAATGTGTTCTGCCTTTTAAATTTTAAATCAACTTCTCTTTATTATAGTCTAACTCACAAATGTTTAAATCTTTTCACCGTAATCCTTTTTGTTGCTTTAATTACACTTAAGTATGCCACGTCATATTTTTTAACCCAAAAAAAATTAAAAAGATTTTCATGGCCATTTTGTTAAATGGAAACTTGGGATGGCCGGATAGCTAAATTTCCTCGTCCTTTTTTTTAAGGTGGGCCGGTACAGCCAGCTCTATTTAGAAGCGCTACTTTATTAATATATTAATATCTATTTCGCAAAAAACACACAATATAACAAACATTATCAGTGCAGGAAATGCTAGTTTATCTGTTTGTCTTCTAGTCTCCATTTATTTGGCAACATTGCTAAGCACAAACAAAGCTTAATTCGATGCGTTTACTTCTTCAACAGTTGCATAATGAATTCGCAATCCTCCCTTCCAGTTTTTATCCCAAATTTCATATAAACCAAAGAAAAGGTCCTCTTCACCTGACTCACCTTTTTTACCAGGTCGAATTGGAACGATGAACTGTTTGTCTTCAGGCTTAGGAATATAAAATTGAGCATCAGGTGTACCCTGCTCCAGCGGCTCAATCTTTTTCCATATGGAATTTCCCCTTGCCCCAATCTTAGCCATCAGAAAAAGTGGGAGGCCATTCCACCCAAAGGACTTGTTTGTGAAAGAAATGTTAAACTTTATTTCATATGACTTCCCAATTTTTACTCTTTTTGTGCCGGTTACCTGAAGCCAACACACCTCAATTAGCTCTGCAGGATTTTTTGACCTGTGTAGTGATATATATGCGGGAATTTTTCAGATTTATGGATATTATACAAACTCTAGTAAATCATGCTTGAATTACATAACTACCTTTAACTTTACTTCTCACTGTTAAATCAATAAAAATTAATAGTTCATAAGGAATATCAAAAAATTATATATATAGACTTTAATAATTAGAGAAGGGGGATTTTCTTCCTTTTTATCTGCTAGTAGTTTCCAGTATTTTTCGTAATTTTCCCTTGTAATATCAAAGGCTCCTTGGTAGTATATATATATATGGACGATAATAATTAGAGAAATGGGGATTTTCTTACCTTTTATCTAGTAGCTTCCAGTATCTTGGGTCATTGCCCCATGTAATATTCAAGTCTCCAGGGTTGATGTTATTATCCTGTACATTTCAAAATTAGTTCTCACTTTCATCATATATATTTCTCAACATGCAAACTAAACTCAACATTTAGGTCATAAATTTGATAAAATATTCCAAAAATTTAATAATAATTTGCATACTTTCATCTAAATATCATCATTCTCAAATCAAATCAAGATTCACTGACCCTTACAATTATCTCCACTGAAAAAAAAAAAAAAAAACAATAATATAAGTTAAAACATATATCAAATAAAATAAAATAAAATATTTTTATCAAAACATAGTTAAAAATATTTTGCTCAATAGATATAGAACTTTATAATATATGAAAAAATAAATAAAAATGAAAAGATAAAAAGGTTATGCTGGACCTTGTCTTCTTCTGTTGTCGCTGCTTCTTCTGGCGTCTGGCCTTTGTTGTTTTCTTCTTCTCCCTCTTCTCTTTGTGGCTGCTTGGGACAAATTGATATCAAAATTTTCTTTCAAACCTTTAAGGCTGTCATGAAAATAATCTAAAATAATTTGATTTTTCATTTTGATGCCTTTAAAATGAATTCTTTTTATTTTTTGAGAATAAAAGTCTATAATGAAAGAAAAAGGTGTTGTCTATTAATATAAATTTTCATTAATATTATTTACAGGTTCAAAAATCTAACTAATATTACTTAAAAAATAATTCAATTTCATTTTTCTAATTTTGATAAAAGAATCTTAAAAATAGAGAACTTTTTGGTAAGTGACTAACCCTGAGTCCCTGACTCTAACTGCATTTCATTTTTTGTCAGTGAAGAGGATTAAAAGAAGGAAAAAAAAAAAAAAAAAAAAGGATTATTCTGACTTTAATATGTGGTAAATTTATAATAAAATAAAAAATGATGATTTAAACGTTGAAACAATACCGGAATAGTAGGGGAAGGCTCCTTGGATAATGATTGACCTTCTAGCTCTTAAGAAGTAAAAGAGAAAAAAAAATCATGAATTAATTTGTTTTTAAGTAAATAATAGTATACCCTAATTAACATATTTCCTACACATACACTTGTGTGGGTTTTGAAGAAGAAGTTGGAGAAATATGTATTAGGGGGCATTTTCGTTCTTCAAAATTAGGAAATTGAACTAGGCTATTTTGTGATACTTTTCACTTTGGGGTTAGTTTTTATTTTACGGTCTAAAATATGATTAAATAATATAATTACCGCATAACTTTATAATATATTAAATAAAAATAAAAATAAATAGAAGAGAAAGTTATGCTGGACCTTTTTTACCTTCTCTGTTCCTTTCAACTTGTCATCTTTGGCCTGCTTCCCTTTGTTCTCATCTTCTTCTCTCTGCTGTTTCTTTACTTCAGAGATCTGTTTTAGAAACTCTTATTGGTTCAGTTTTTAGAAACTCAAACATAATATACTCCAAAAATAATATACTTCTAAAAACAAACTTTCTTTGGTACAATCCTCTACTCTCAATGTTAAGGTAAAATCAAAAAACAAAAACAAAAAAAATCTAAAACATATATCTATTGATGAAAAAAAAAATCTTCTTTCAATTATATATATATATATATCTATATATATATATATATATATATATAAAGAGGAAAAGAGAGAGCACCTCTGTGTTTTCTTCTTCATGCTCTTTCTTATCTCCAACCGCAAATTCAAGCTTTGTAATCTGCTTTGCCATAGTCTTTTTTCTTCTGTCCAATTTCAAAATAATCATCTTCTTTCAATTGTCGAGACTATATTTACACTAACTTTTCATGAGAACTACATTATTGAGGTCCATGAGTTTTGAAAAATTAACATTTACACTCCTTGTTTAAAACTCATATTCATCAGCTGCCATGTCCTTGTCTGGCCTTTACAGCTGTCATGTCCTTGTCTCTGCTCAAAGTCATTTTTCTCCCTCAATGAGACAAATTCATGTTAGAAATAGATTTTATTTTTAAAATTGAAATTTTTTATATTTTTTGTTGTTAAATGTGAAATAAATTTTGTATTTAAGTAATTAATTCTTAAATTCATTTATTTTGTTAAAACAGGAAATTTGAAATACTTTTAAATAATTACATAATGAAGTATTATAAAAATATTATTAATTATTTTTATATGTTAAAAGTTTTATGTAAATATTAAAGTAAACCAAGGATTAAATTGTTTTCTTAATTAATTACATTAATTAGCAAAATTGACTTGCCAAATGCTAACAGTCAACGAGGAGACAAAGACACTAACATTGTTTTATTTTAGACATATTTTTAGGGCTGATGAATTACATTTTCACCACCAAACTATCGCAAAAAACATTTTTCCCCCTTAATTTCAGAAACACCCAACATTACTCCATCTTAAAGAGTAAAAGGCGTTGAAGAAACAGAAAAATTAAAGTTGGAAACAAACATGGACGGCAACCAGCCTACACGATCTAGGTGGCTGGATTTGCGGCGAGTCTCTGGCTTTCGGCGATCTAGGTTGCCCGATACTAGCCTGGTGGCTTGGTCGCGATTGATCGACCGCCAGATCTTGGCCTGGACCACCACCAAATCTTTTACTTTTAAAATAATTAAAAAAAATTGTTAATTTTCTTTTACTCTTGTTGATTTGTTGATCAGTGTTGATTGCCAACTTCTTACCATTTTAATATTTTTAAATCTATAAATAAAATAATTAAGTTTTTATTTAAATTTATATTGTATATGTGAAGTAGACCTGGCAAACGGGCCCGGGTAGCAACGGGTCACGGTTGGAACGGGTCACGGGTTAACGGGTGAAAAATTCTCACGGGTCGACATTTTCATGATCCGTACCTGCCCGTGCGGGCACGGGTCACCCGTGAAAATGGAAGCAGCTTTTTACATTTTTCATATTTTTTACTATTTTCCATATTAAACTTATTAGTTATTAACTTATTATATTAAATAAATGGATGATTAAATTAAATTTCATTAGATTTCACCAATATTATTAATTCAATATTAATATTTTTCATATTTATATCAAACTCCACCATATAGATAATAGAATTAATAAACACTAAACATACATAGTAATTACTAATTAGTAAACACTAAACATATAAAATTGTTTAACATTCAACATACATAACATAGTAAACACTAAACAATTAAACATATATAATTGTTTAACCAAAGTACCAAACACACTAAACAAACAAAGTCGCCCTTGATTATGCAATCTCCTTCCCCGGCACTTGACTTAATGGCACAAGCAACTGAACATCATCAATTTCATCTTCTACAATTAACAAAATATAAGTTAACTATCATAATATATTAACAAACAAAAATATTAAAACATGGGAAATATAAGTTAAAATGTTACCTTTAACTTCATATCCAGAAATCCATGTCTTGGTGCATATCAAAGACTCTGCATTCTCTAGTAAAAGTGAACTTCGATATTTACTGAGCACTTTGCTACCAATACTGAAACTGGACTCCGAAGCAACAGTCGTTATTGGTATACTCATCACATCACGGGCCATCATCGAAAGTATCGGGTATCGATCACTATTTTTCTTCCAATGGTCCAGGATATCCAAATTGCAAAATTTGATACGATCAAATCTTGCCTCTCACAAATAAGTATCCAATTCGGACTTCTTAGTAGCATTAAAGTCACTCTTATAGTAGTCAAATTTCTGCACCATTTAAATACAAAATTACAAGAATATAAAATAAAAAAAACCTTATTAATAACAAGAATATAAAAATATTTAGGGAGTATTGACTTACACAAATATCATCTCCAATGATATTAGGATCACTAACTTGCACACAAGGATCGCTGGGAACCTGAACCTCATTGCCACTTAGACCTTCATAAGCAGCAAAAAACCTATACAACTCTTGCTTGACCAACTCCAACTTTCTTGTTGCAACTACTGGGCCATCAACTTTTTTGTAACAAAACTCAACAAACTCAAACTTGAAACGTGGGTCCAGAATTGTTGCAATTGCTAACACAACAGTGTAAGAATCCCAATATTTGTCAAATTTTCCTTTCATTTGACTTGCCATGGTACTAAGAACTTCATCCTCATTTTCCATCTCTTCGTATAAACACATTTGAATTCTCCACACATTTCTGAGATATAAGTTTACTGTTGGGTATTGGGAACCCAAAAAAAGAGTAGTGATCTCATAAAATGGTTGCAAGAACTTGCAAATCCTCACCCCCCTATCCCATTTTTCATCTGAAGGACAACTTTTATAATTGGGATCTATCAGTGCCAAATGAACAAACACACGACGGTATATTAATGCACTTTCAAGCATTAAATAAGTGGAAATCCATCTCGTGGGAGCATCCATTCGCAATCTTTTTGAGCTTGTCACACCAATTTTTTGAACAAGTTCTCCAAACTTGATTCTTTTAGCCTCACTTCCTTTAACATATTTTACACTTTCATGAATTTTATGCAAAGTCACTCTACTCACCTTTAATCCTTCTTGGACTATGAGATTCAAGATATGTGCACAACATCACACATGAAAAAAAGAACCATCACATAATAAAACATTTTGCACACAAAGTTGACTCCTTAAAATGTCTTCCATTTTATCATTGTTACTTGCATTGTCTAATGTAAGAGATAAGATTTTCTTTTCAATCCCCCAATCTTTTAAGAAATCATATGCTATGTCTGACAAAAGAGCCCTTAAGTGTGGAGAAGGAATATGGCAAAAATTCAGAATTCTACTTTGTAACTCCCAGTTCTCATCAACATAGTGAGCCGTTAAAGAAATATACCCATCAGTAGTACAAGAACTCCAAATATCAGAAGTTAAGCATATTCTACCCGAAACCCTCTCTAAAGCAAGCTTAATCTTTTCCTTCTCCCTGTAATATATCTTTAAGCAATCTACCTTAGCGGTGTTCCTAGTATAATGCTTAACTTCATGATTCAAATACATGTGGACATCCCTAATTCCTTCATACTCCACTATTGAATATGGATAGTTATGTTTTATGATTCCTATTGCCATCTTCTCACGATAAAATTCTTGAGAAATCTTCATACGTCTCAATTTAGTATCACAATCCATCATCATTTGATCTACACTACTAGTAATGGTACGTTTAGGACAACCTCCATATGACGCCTCATATTCTTAGTCCCATGACTGGAACTACCATGTGCATATGACCACGAATCATACACTTTACCCTCACCTCCCCATTATCTTCTGTATATGTTGTAAATTGACCCCAAACATCTGAAACTTTACGTCTTTTTGGACAAACAATACTACCAGTAGAAGGGAGTTGACCTACGGCTATATTACGACCTGTTCCTAAATCTGTAGACTCCTCCATACCAAGCCAATCTAAAGGACACAACAAAGTATTTACATTTAAATTAATTAACCAATCATAATTCATAACAATTCGTCCAAAAAAAAATAAAAACACTCCCATATATTTTACAAGCAAACCCGCCCTACCAAATGACTGGATTTTTCCAACTCAACAATCAACACCCCTCAACTCCAATAAGTATAACCAATCATAATTCATAACAATTCATCCAAAAAAAAAAAAAATTAATAAAGAATTTATGAATTCAAGTTGCATTAATAGCATATAAGGTTATCAAATACAAATCATAATATATTACAAATTGATCACAAGTTTGACTTATATGTTATAAGTGTGACATTTAATATAACAAAAACTTTGTTATATTTATTCTGTATAACTTAACATGGATGTTGAGGAAGTAACATGATTAATTAATTAATTTGAGAATTTTTTAAAGTATGAGTTTAAATGCACCAAATAATACACAATTTTTGTTAGCATAAAAATCAATGCTTCTTTTCTTCATTCAATTCTTTCACCAATAGTTTTAGAATTTATAGATCAAAGTTAAAATTTGGTACCCCACGGTCCCCACCCATAAATTGCCTAAAGCAATATTTTCTTTTTGTATCTCCTATCAAATAAAGAAAGATTATTTCTTTTTGTTTTTAAATGTGACTGCTTCTCAATGTTTTGCAAGCAAGATCTATTTGGTCACCTGCTTCTCTTTTCAACCAAATCATTAAATATATGTTGAATTATTGGTGCATATTAGATAGGATGTAGGAGTAATCTGCAAGGTTGTAAACAAAGGAGGGTGTGCTTGTAATTGTATCTAAGTAAGTCAAACGCAGCGTTTTAGTGTCTGTCCTGCCAAAACGCTGCGTTTGGTTACAGATACCAACTATTAAACAGTTGGTCTTGGTACTCGTCTTAGTCTTCTAGTCGTCTTCTTCAAAACAGAAAAAAAAATCAGTAAAAAGCTACAACCTACAGAGCAGTTTTTTGTCACGCAAGATTTGTCTTTTCTTCTTTCAGTTTCAAACTTTCAATTCGTCTCTACAAGATCTTTCAGTGCATGTCATTTCATGGAAGCTTCATTGTTAATTGCAAATCCAGGTGAGATCTAATGCTATGACCACATACATGCCCACAAGCCACAATTGATCATAACTCCAATTTAATCTAAAGATTGGTTTGAATTAAGAGACCACACTGACCTGACTGCTGCCCTGCTGCTGCCGTGCTGGTGCTGCCATGAGAGGAGATCTGGTGCTGCCGTGATTGAGATCTGCTGCTGCCGTGACCTGCTGCTGTTGGTGCCTACTGCTACCGTTAGAGAAGTCAAAGAATGAGGGAGAGTGGAGCTGCTGTGAGAGTGGAGCTGCTGTGAGAGTGAGAGAGTGAGGGAGTAGAGCTGCTGTGAAAGGAGTGGAGCAATGGAGCTGCTGTGAAAGGAGTGGAGCAGTGGAGCTGCTGTGGAAGAGAATGGCTGTTGCGTTTTTTGTTTTTTTCTCTGATAAGTTTTGCTATTTTGGTTTAGATTAGGGTTTAAGTTAAGACTTGAGAGTGAGACTGTGAGAGGACTGACAAGACGAGTGATAAGTTTTATTTTATTTTTTTTAAATTTTGAATTTGCAGGTCCGCGGGTAGTACCCGGTCCATCCGCAAAAGTCACAAGCGGGCCGGGTACGGGTCAGATTTTCATGGGTCGAAATATGTATTACCTGTACCCGCCCATTGGGTACGGGTACCCGTTGACCCGCGGGTACACCCGCCCGTTTACCAGGTCTAATGTGAAGGATATTTTGACTCTGCAACACAGTTTTTAATCCTAAAAGCTACAAAAGCCTATTTTTATATAAAAATAAATAAATAATAAAAATAGATTATTATAACCCACTTCTTATATAATCGTGTATGAAAAGCGTTTCTCAAAAATATTTAAAGTGATAGTTTATGGAACAAGTGATCACGAGAAAGGTGGTAATGTTTGGTTTTTCTATCAAATAAAATTTCAAGTTACAGCTTAGTTTTTCTATCAATTATGCCTAAAAAATCAAGGTTAACGTAGACTCACATTAGTAAGGATTAATCAGAGTTCAGGAAGACATTGTCCTGTTCAGGTGCTGCCACGTCGTCCAAGGACAGAAGGAGTAAGACTGTCCCTTTTATTAATACAATAGCAGTGGACGTAGGATTCGCTTTTGAACATCTGAACCACTTTAAATATCGCTTCTCGTTCGTTATTTCATCTCATATTCCCATATCACGTGTGATTTCTAAATCTGCTTAGCATTTTACACGTGCGCGTAGTTGGTGTCAAAATCAAGAATCAACACAAATAAAAAATCAAAAGAACAAATAAGTTAGATGATTGAAGGTTAAAGCTTAAACAGAATACTTACGAAAATAAAATAAAATAAAATTATTATAACATTAAAATACAAACAGTAGTTGTGAAGTTTATAAGTTGTTGATGTTGGATTTTGACACCAACTATTCGCATGTGAGAAATGTTAAGCGGGCTTAGAGGTCATATGTGGTTATGGAAGTATTTAGTTGGATGAGGGGTGAAGAACAATGTTTTAAGTGGTTCGGATGCTAAAAAGCGAATCCCATGTCCACTTGTGATGTATTAATGATAGTAAGGTTAGGTTGCATTCAACGAACCGAGTTACAGTTTAGAGAATACAAGAGAGAGAGAGAGAGTAAACTATTTCTAAGTAAAATTAGCCAATCCCCTAAATGAGAGAGAAATCCTTTATTTATAGTGGGGTAAACAAAAGTAATGATTACTAAAGCTACAAGTGGGCAGGTACTGTGCAAATCCTTCTCTACGTCCCATTGTTCACCTGCCCGAGTGATTTCCTCGACTTATGCATGGATTGGACGCGTGGACGATCCCTGGCCGCTGATTGGCCTGGCACTCACCTGCTTTACTAATAAGAGTCATTCCACTTGCGCTAGACACGACATGGTCGCACCTGGATGGCACAGAACCTCTCTGTGCTCTGACCATCCCTTACTGACGAAACTCCACATCAGCCCTACCTTTTCAGGCATAACAGAAGTCCCCATGTTTTTAAGGTTTTAAGGAATGAACCTTGAAAACTGCATAATTATGCCATGATTCGACATGTCTGGATGACGTCTGGTCGAGATGACCTAGCTACAAGAAGCTTAGGGGAAATTTTCTGACGATGACCCGAGATGGTCTTGCATAGAGTCAGCAACCTGCTTATACCTAACTTATTTCTACTGGAGAAGGAATCACAGATCTTCACAAAAAGATACGTGATGAAGAGTGTTATGTTTTTAACGACCTCGTCAGATATTTATCCGTTGCGCATGACAGCTAATCCATAAATGAAGTGTCTTTTGGCCTGACAGATGTGTCCTGTGCACAATAAATGCCAGCCATGCACATTAAATATGCGACATGCTAAAACGACATTCCTTATCAGAGTATTAAATGCGGATGGGAAAGCATTTAATGCAAAGGAGAGAATCAAGTCGTCCCTCAATTTTTTCAACGGAGAGACGCGACGATTGGATTTCTCGGAGCGTGGCGGTCACTCTTTCTCGCTGATTGGTGACACGTGGTCATGATCAACGGCCAGAAACGCATTCCATTGAAGCGTCACTCGACTTTGGAAATTCCAATCGTTGTTCCCTCCACTATAAAAACCCAGGGCCTTCTCCAAGCAATGGCATAACACTTACATTTTCAGAAGAAAGCAACAGGCTTCCGTGAGACCAATCTTTCAACTTTTTAAATCGGTGCGTGCTTTTGATCCTCACAACAGTAAGAAAAAGGTAAGGAAGAGCCTTCACTTGCTTTTCTTTTTCTGTTTCTAGTGTACCTAACTAGTCAATAATGGCGGGTTTTTATGAGGAATAAGTTTTTAGGATCCAAGCCATTGGGGGTGGTCCCTAATGGTTTTTTTAGGGTTTTGCTGTTCCACGTCATCGTACAAATTTTTTGTACGAAGACTGAGTAATCTCCACATGTCCCCCTTTTTTCAAACCATAGATATGGACCCTACAGCAACCAGATCAGATGAGGGAACAAACTCGCAGACGCAAGACGCTCCTGTGGGTCCTACGTAAGAGATTATGTCGGTAGTTACCTGAGACGAGGTACAGAAGGTAGTAGACCAATACGCAATTAGCGTGGATGTCTACCATTACCAGAATCACACAGCTCAGAATCCGCTAGAGGGAATGGTTGCGATCTTCGAAGCTATATTCAAGTGTGGAGCACTGATTTCTTTCCACTCTTTTATTAGGTCGTTCCTCAATCACTTCGGGGTCGCACCTTTATAACTGACGCCTAACGCGTATACGATATTGTGGCTATGTATATCGCGTCGCGTGTGTCGAATACGGCCTCAATGAACTGACTACACTAGAGCTCGCCTACGCCTACTATTTAAAGAAGAGCAAGGACAAAGATTCTTACTATCTCTTGAGGCGACCTACGATCGAGGGAGGCATTCACAATTACCCCAACAATGTCAGGGCGTACGAGAACAAGTTTTTCTTTTTTCATTACGATGGCATTTGCTGCTTTAGGGAACCGAGTAGGTTTTTTCCTGATTCATACCTAGTGAATCTTTTCTTTCTTTTTGGTTGTCTTCTAACAAACTCTTGCCTCTTCGTAAGGAACAAGTCGACCAGGCTGACAGAACTTTCTAACATCAGCTGGATAGTTTCATTCGGTAACCTACCAGATTTCTATTGCGACGTGAAGCGACTCGTGACAACTACAAATTTGAGGAAGTACGGCTTCTTCAACCCTAGATCAACCTTGGAACCCCTACTTCGTAAGTATCTATGGTCACTTTAGATTTTACTTTTGTGCGCAGCGAACCTTTAACTAACAATGCCTGTATACAACGGACATGCCGCCCAAGGTGCCGAAGTCATTGAGAGAGGAAAGGTTCATTTTTCCCCAAGTCGGCGCCACTGGACCAGCCGAGATGGGTCCTAGCGACGCCCCTGCTGAAGGAACACAGGCGGGTTCGCAGCCACCCACCGAGCAATCAATCGAAACTGCTCAGCTCGCGGCTGCTCAGCCGAAGCAGAAAACCATGGGCCAGAAGACCAAGAAAAGGAGGGTGCTACAGCCCAAAGAGTCAAAGTCCAGCACAGGAGTATCAGCTCCTGTCGCCGAGGGCATCTCGCTGGCTGGCCCCTTGCCTTCTCTCCTCCTAGAGGCCACGATCTGCCCTCTGTGCGAACAGCTTGGAAGGATTGTAACCCCAGTCACGCGCCTCGAGAAATTGTTGATGTTGGATTTTAACACCAACTATTCACACGTGGTTATTCAGTTGGATAAAGGGTGAAGAACAATGTTTAAAGTTGTTCAAATGCTAAAAAGCAAATCCTACGTCCACTTGTGATGTATTAATGATAGAAAGGTTAGGTCGCATTCAACGAATTGAGTTACAGCTTAAAGAATACAAGAGAGAGAGAGAGAGAGAGAGAGAGAGAGAGAGTAAACTATTTCTGAGTAAAATTAGCCAATCCCCTAAATGAGAGAGAAATCATCTATTTATAGTGGGGTAAATCAAAGTAATGATTACTAAAGCTGTAAGTGAATAGGTACCATGCAAATTCTTTTTTGCGTTCTATTGTTCACCTGTCCAAGTGATTTCCTCGACTTATACAGGGATTAGACGCGTGGATTATCCCTAACCGCTAACTGGCCTGACACTCACATGCTTTACTGACAAGAGTCATTCCACTTGCGCTAGACACGATGTGCCCGCACCTGAACGGCACAGAACCTCTTTATGCTCTAACCATCCCTTACTGACGAAACTCCACATCAGCCTTACCTTTTCAGTCATAACATAAGTGAAATTTGTTTTCTTTATAATTAGTGAATGATAGATTTAACATCTTCAAATTAGATAGGAAGTATAGTTGAACTTAAATTTTGGCTTAAACAAAAATATTATACTTTTTTTTTATTTAAGTTTTCTACACAAATGATCTTTAGCTTTTTGTCTAACTACATATTATTTTTTAATAAAATTATCTGTGTTACATATTAAAAAGAAAAAAATATGTCCTTTATTTTTAATTTCCATCAATCCACGTTTTACACGATCCCTCTGCTTTTAATATTCTTCCTAACCAAGTTGACAAATAAATTAGTAGGTCAACCTAATTATTTTTGAATATTTATTAAGGGCCAGTAGGCCAGTACAGCCTGTTTCCTACAGAAAATTATCTTACGTCATGTATCTTGTGTCACGATTCTTGTCTCGGGGCAATAATAAAGTACCAAACGAAATTTATTGGATGAAGGTGTGTTTTGGCAATTCTTCATGGGGCGGCGAGAAGAATAGGATTAGGGGTGAGCGGTTCTGGGTACTCTATATTTTTTTGGAAAATCAGAATTAGAACTGTATAGTGTAGGTTCCCAGAAAAAAGAATCGGAACCGGAACCGCACAGTGCAGGTTCTTCAATTCAAGAAACCGAAACCTAAAATGCAGGTTCCGGTTTCTTTCCAGGGTACCCTGTAAAAAATCAATTACCCCCCTATTAGTTTAAAAAATAACAAAAACACCTTATAAGTTTACAAATACACCCCTAACAAATTTTCATTATTCATTCATTTGTGTCCAATGTAACTCATAACCTTTAATCTCTAAGCAACACTTGAATTGTTAATCATTTAATTAAGTATTGTAATATTGTTTATAATAGAATGTTATAATTAATTAAATAATCATACCATAAATTTATAATATAATGTTATAATAATTTGATTAAGTATTGTGTAAATTAGTAAATTACTAATGTTTATAATATAATGTCATAATGATTAAGTAATCATTTAATTATGTAATGTTATTTAATTATATGATTATACTATAATAGTATAATGTAATGTTGTAATGAATTAAGTAATCATCTATAAATCTATAATTTAATATATATTAATTAAATTTCAAATCACTTAATTAATATACTAATGTTTATAATGAAATATTATAATTAATTAGTATCATATTACAAATAAATAAAGTAATGTTAATTAATTAAATTTTTAATCTTAATTAATATGTAATAGTATAGTAATTACTAATGTTTATAATGTAATGTTATAAATTCATAACTAATTAAGTAATTATGTATTATTTAACTATATAATGCTATAATTAAGTAAGTGATCATAATATTGTAATATAATAATATTATAATTTATTGAGTAATTATTTAACTATAATGTAATGCTTAATTAATGTTTATATGAAATGTTTATAAGGTAATGTTATAATTAATTAAATTTCTTATCATTTAATAAGTATTATGCTAATGTTTATGAAGTAAATTAGTAATTACTGATATTTAAAACATAATATATAAACTCATAATCAATTAAGTAATCATTTAATTATGTAATGTTATATTAATTATATGATCATACTATAATAGTATAATGTAGTTTATAATAATGGAGTAATCAATACTATAAATCTATATTTAATATATAATTAATTAAATTTCAATCATTTGATTAATATACTATTTTATAATGGAATGTTATAATTGATTAAGTAATCATATTATAAAATATAAAGTAATGTTATAATTAATTAAATTTTTAATCGTTTAATTAGTAATGTATAATATAGTAAATTAGTAAATTACTAATGTTTATATGTAATGTTATAAATTCATAACTAATTATGTAATTATGTAATCATTTAGCTATGTAATGCTATAATTAGTAGTGATCATAATATAAATGTATATAAATAATATTATAATTAATTGAGTAATTTTTAACTATATGTATGCTTATTAATGTTTATAAGTAATGTTATAATTAATTAAATTTCTTATCATTTATTAAATAGGTTTTGTTTATGTATTAAATTAGTAATTACTAATGTTAAGACATAATATCATAACTCATAATCAATTAAGTAATCATTTAATTATATAATGTTATATAATTATATGATCAACTATAATAGTATAATGTAATGTTATAATGAATTAATAATCATACTATAAATCTATAATTTAATATTATATTAATTAAATTTCAAATCATTTGATTAATATATTAATGTTATAATGAATGTTATAATTGATTAAGTAATTATATTATATTATAGGTAATGTTATAATTAATTAAATTTTTAATCGTTTAATTAAGTAATGTAATAATATAGTAAATTAGTAAATTACAATGTTTATAATGTAATGTTATAAATTCATAACTATTAAGTATGTAATCATTTAACTATGTAATGCTATATTAAGTAAGTGATCATAATATATGTAATATAATATATATAATTTAATTGAGTAATTATTTAACTATAATGTAATGTTTAATTAAGGTTTATAATGAAATGGTTATAAGTTAATGTTATAATTAATTAAATTTCTTATCATTTAATTAAGTATTGTGCTAATGTTTATGTAGTAATTAGTAATTACTAATGTTTAAAACATAATATCATACTCATAATCAATTAATAATAATTTAATTATATGTTATATTATTATATGATCTACTATATAGTATAATGTAATGTTATAATGAATTAAGTAATCATACTATAATCTATAATTTAATATTATAATTAATTAAATTTCAAATCATTTGATTAATATACTAATGTTATAATGAATGTTTATTTGATTAAGTAATCATATTATAATATATAAAGTATTTTATAATTAATTAAATTTTTAATTGTTTAATTAAGTAATGTAATAATATAGTAAATTAGTAAATTACTAATGTTTATAATGTAATGTTATAATTCTATCTAATTATGTAATATAATAATATTATAATTTAATTGAGTAATTATTTAACTATAATATAATGCTTATTAATGTTTAAATGAAATGTTTATAAGGTAATATTAGATAATTAAATTTCTTATCATTTAATTAAGTATTATGCTATGTTTATGTAGTAAATTAGTAATTACTAATATTATATATATAATGACATAATCAATTAAGTAATTATTAATTATGTAATGTCTATTAATTTATAATCATATTATAATGTAATGTTATAGTGAATTAATTATTAAGTAATCATACTATAAATTTAATGTAATATTATAATTAATTAAATTTTAATCATTTAATTAAGTTTGTACTATGTTTTAACAAAATGTTATAATTGATTAAGTAATTATACTAAAATCTATAACGTAATGCTATAATTAATTATTTCTAATTATAAGTCAATTAATACTATTTAATTATGTTATAACTTATAAGTCATTAATTAAGTATAATCAATTAATGTAATGCTATAATTAATTATACTTTAAATCAATTAAGTAATGTTTAAATTAATTAATTAGTAATCATTTAACTAGTAATAAATTTATTATGTTTTATCAATTTATCATATATAATTTTAATTACTATTTATTATAGATATACTTAAACTTGATAATTAAGTAAATAACTAAATATATTATTACTCAATCAAATATACTATTTTATTTAAAGATAATTCTTTAATAACATTAAAAATGTAAAACACTTTATTAGATCATAATTCCAATATTCACTTAATTGATCAAAACTTTAATATTAATGTATTAAATTATTAAGCTTTTAATAGGTGTAATTTTATATTATAGTATAATTGTATTCGTATATATATTTAATTAAGTTTTATTCTAAAAATTTAACTTTTTCTATTTTAAATTTTTTTATATGTAAAATAATAGAAACTCCCCCATTATTTACATTTCACAAATATTTCATTATAGTCCAAGTTCCAAAATAGGTTCTAAACAGGTTCTAAAAACAGGTTCTAAACAGGTTCCAAAACAGGATACCCCCTACAGGTTCCAAACAGGGTACCCTTTTTACAGGTTTCGGTTTCGGTTTTGGTTCCTCCACATGCAAGAACCGGAACCGAAACCGGAACCGGAACCGCACAGTAGCGGTTCCAAAAAATTGGAACCAGAACCTACCCGCATAGTGCAGGTTCTGGGTAGGTTCCGGTTCCGGTTCTTACCCTCGATTCCGGTTCTACTCGTGCTCACCCTAGAGGATTTGGGTTTGAGTGTGGGAGCTTCCATTGGGCGAAGATGTGAGAAAAATAGTTTTGAAAGGACAAAGGGTGGAGGATTTTTATCCTTAGCCTTATTGAACGTTAATTCTATTGTTAGAATCAAGAGCATACATGATTGGACGGGAAATTAAGGTGTTTTGTTTAGACTATTTTTTTTTTTCTTTTTAATGAAGTGTGGTGCAGAGGTGGGCATTTGGGACTGGATCCAAAAACTTAACCCAAAAACGCGGTCCTAGGACCGATCCTTGAGAGGATCGGTCTTTTGGGACCAGGCCTAAAGAGAAGGGCCCGATCCCTCCACTGAGCCCTCCTTCAAGGCTCGGGCCTAGGCCCAATTTTTTTTACATATTTTTCGTTTTAGTCCCTTGTATAATTATATAAAACCCTCTATAAATTTTGAAATAAACATAAATTATAGGGGTTAAAAGAAAATTTTTCAAAATTCATTAAAAAAAATTTTCCCATCAAAATTTATAAATTTTACCTCTAAAAAATACTAAAAACTCGCTATAAAATTTTATTTCACCCTTAAAATATAAAAAAAGATCGGAGAGAAAAAACAAAATTTTCAGACCCATAAGACCGATCCTAGGCCCATAGGACCAGTCCTAGGGATCTGTTCAGGTCCTAGAACTGCTCATTGCTGGTCCTTGACCAGCTCTAGTGTGGTGCGCCTACTGACTCGATGTTAAGTTGAAAATTGACATGATTGTTGAAATAGTAATGGGATATGAACATGACGTAGTTAGAAACTCATTATAAGGGGGTATGTTAATTAAAACTTAATAATATGATTGTAAATAAACATATAATAAACAATATATTATATGTTAATTTTCAAAGATTTATCTAGCTTTTATAATCAAATATTATAACTTTTATTGTAATATCACTTTTTGTTTCGACCCTTTAAAATAATGCATCAAAATACGTATTTTTTATATTTATCTTTTTTTTTTTAACTTCAATATTTTAATATGAACCATCTTGAGTAGTCTTGATGGTTAAAACAAATTAGGAATAATGTGGATATGCACACAATCTCAGTTTCGATTCTCCATCCGAACATCTGTAATTTAAGTGGGGGACCGTGGCGTGCATATATATATTGATTTTTTTTAAGTAAAAAGTATTGAAACACAAAACAATTGACAGTAATTTAATTCGACAAATAAATTTTAGGAATAATATTATTTTATAAAATATATGAAAAGACATACAAACTTTTTTCATTTTGTTCTTTATACACTTAAATAATTGATATAAAATTCATTATATAATTTATTATATGTAATTGTGCGATTTTTTTTTTGTAAAAATTAAGAATTTAATTTGATACATTTGATGAATTTAAAAATTAATTTCCTATATATATATATATATGAAGGCATAATAAATCAACATTAACTTGTATGGGTGAGTTTGTATATTTAGTGTTATTTATCTATTATTAATAATATTATATGTGTAAACTTCTTGTACAAATTTTGACAAATAAATTGGTATATTTTATATATATATTTTTTTTTTTATGGAAGTTTTTTATAAAAAAAGGATTTTGTTAAAAAAAAAAAAATTTTGCTATATATTAAAAAGAAAAAAATATGTACTGACGGTTGTATGGAGAAAAGTTATATAATAATTGAATAATACTATACATACATCATTCTTATACAATATTTCTCATACAATATTATGTGACAAAATGTGATTGGATGAAAGTTTAATTTTAACTTTAAATTAGCCAATCATATCTTGTTACATAATGTTATATGAGAAATATTGTATAAAAATAATATCTTGTCACATAATGTTATATAAGAAATATTGTATAAAAATAATGTATATGTAGTATTACTTATAATAATTTATATAGTTTATAATTTCTTTTAGCAGTGATGCTATGGGTACTAATTTGTGTACTAATTAAAGTATAGTACCCGTACTATATGTATAGTACTTGTACTATGCTTTAGTTAGTACACAGATTAGTACTCGTCCATTAGTATCCAAAGTATTATTCTTTCTTTTAGTCCACATTTTACAACGATGGCTTTGCCTTTATTATTACTTCCTACCAAGCTGACAAATAAATAAGTGGGTTGTCGTAATTATTCTTGAATAGTTATTAAAGGCTGGCTACAGGGCAGTAATATAGCATTTAATTTCCTATAGAAAATTTATCTTGCATCGGATACCTTGTGTCACTATTGTTGCGTCAGAGCAATAAATGTATACATAATCTTTAAATTGATCTGATTAATTAGCCATTGGTATCAGGTTTATTAAAAGCTTACGAAGTAAGCGAGTAATTTCTCATTTATAGTGTGATGTTAAGACATAAATAGTCACATTAATTGATATATAAAATTGGGATTCTAAGTCTATATCTAATTATCTATAATATTATTGTTAAAAAAAATACTAAGTTTAGCTGGGTCTCCTGGACCCTGGTCCCAGATTTTTTGTCCTTATATCGTGTGGGTAAAAAAATATTTATCGAACTTTTGATTATAAATAGGTTCTTAATTTGTTCAAGTTTCACTCCTCAATTCCTGACATCTCTTTCCCCGAAGGCTATATGTATTTTTGTCTCTCTCTTTTTCTCTTACCCGTCTTGTAGCGTATCAGAGAAATTGAAAACTTCACTCCAACGCTCGAAGAACTTCAGTCACAGCAGGACTCAGTGAGATCGCAAAGGTCCAGGTATATATATTTATATACAAACTTTTCATATATAGTTTACTAATGATATAATATTTTCCGTAGTTTTTTAAACTTGAAACTTAGAAAAGGGTTTCCCAACCAAAGCATTAATTTTCAATATATTTTGTTTAGAAATCCTAGAGAGTTTTGCTCTCAATGTTGTCGTAATGAAAGTTTTGAGTGGGTGTTTGATGTAGTGAAATTGTTGGACATTGGCATGCTTTTATTTGGGAATTTCGAGTCAAATTAAAATACAATTAGTAAAGAAAGACTTTAGCAACTATCATACTTATTTACCGATAATAAGCTGTATAAATAAACATCAGAAACACAATGTAAGATTTAAGTTTTCCGATCCTTGCTGATGCTGTGTGAGCACCTTAAGCTTTGACAACCTCTGACCCCCACCTTCAGTCTCATCCTCCCTTTATTCTTTTACATCCTCTAAAGTGTTTATAAAGCCCCTTTTTTCTTCAATGAATTTTCATATGTATATCCATTTTAATTTATACAATTTGAAAAGAAGATTTTCCGAGTTAGCTTTCAAGATTTTCTTCAGTAGTTCAAGAGAGTTTCCCTCAGATTTGTCTTGAAAATTTGACTTGATGGTTGAAATATTAATACGATACCTACTTCTATTTCTTTTTTTTTTTCTTTTAAAAAAGAATTCTTATCTCCGAATTTATAATTAATCCATATAAAATTAATCCATAATTGAATGATAACAGTATTGATTGACTTGGTCTCATGTTTTATCGTTAGTTTTGATTGATTTAAATTTACTTTTAATGAAAATACAATTATATCCCCACTAAACTTGAAGATGAGGGCCAAAGACAAAAATAGTAGGACAAAAAAATCACTTCCTTATAGCAGATTTCAAAACCTTATAGAACTTACCTAAGCCTAGGTCGACCTTATCAAAGCCAGGCCCGGTCCCGGGTATAACATATGCCTAGGCTTAGTTTGGTTATCTCTAATGTCTACATTTTTCTTTTTTAAATAGAAAAGTGATTTTAGACCTCATTTATTTTATCATTAGCCAGCAATTAAAGGATAAAGTCGTACTTTAAATATAAACAAAATAAAATGTTACTTTGCCACTTTCACTCACGCCTCCTTTAATCATTAGCAGGAAAATTTGTTGTGAAACTAATTTGACTTGGGGGTTGAAATATTAATGTGACACCTACTTCTACATCTCTCTCTTTTTTTTTCTTAAATAATTCTTATCTCCGAATTTATAATAATATTACATGAGGAAGATAATGTTTACTCCATATAAATCATAGATCCAGATTAAATTAATTAAAAAAAATCATAATTCAAGAATTTTATATAAGCGATAATGTTATCACAATTCTCTTCATGGACCCGAATTCACACATCATCACTTTGCTTCTATTATTACTTCCTAACCAAGTAAATAATTCATGAACACGTGTAAGAGATACAACTAAAAGTTAATTAGAGAAAAATTAATGTGCAGAGTTTTTGTTGAATTCTTTATTAATTCTTTTCTTGTCTCCATAGGAAAGTTTTTAAATTGAAGAATGGTGATGGACAACATTTTATTCGGTAATAATAAGCCTTACCAGGCAGCCCTGGACGATCGATGGGATGAACTGAAGAACATGTATGACGAAAAAAATGCATGGGCTTTGTCATCTGCACTATCGGCAGCCAGGGACACTGCATTTCACTTGGCAGCGTTTAGCAAAAGTGAAGAACCACTTCACTGTTTACTTAATCTTGCCAAAAAAAATCCTATGACAAAGTATGAGTATTTGGGAAAGAATGACTACGGAAACACAGCTCTTCATGAGGCTGCCGCCAATGGGAACATTAAGGCGGTAAAGCTCTTGGTCAATCACAATAAGAAGCTCTATGAGGAAGATGAAGATTATACTGAGTTCCTTGAGGATTTGAATAAAGAGGGTGAAACCCCACTTTTTAAAGCTGCTGCATATGGGAGAACAAAAGTGGTGAAGTTTTTGGCTCAAGAACAATTAGGACAATTGATCAAAACTCAAAAAGTAGTAGGAAAAGATAAAATCAAAGAATGTACAAAGCTTAAAGACATTCACCGCCAAAACATAGGCTTTACCAAGATAGAGCCGCAACCTGATGCCTCCAATCTGCCTGGTGCTATCCAAGGAGAAATAATATTAGAGCCCAAACCTGATGCCTCCAATCTGCCCGGTGCTTTTCAAGGAAAACTAATATTAGAGCCCAAACCTGATGCCTCCAATCTGCCTGATGCCACCCAAGGGGAAACAAATATGAAAAAGCATGATGCCTCCATTCTGCACGTTGCCATCAGAGGATACCATTTTGGTCTCTGTCTCTGCCATCTAGATTCTTTACTTTTGCTTTGAATTGAAATATTGAACTGCTATTTGATGTGCTAAGTTCTTTTCAAATGTTCGCTCAGAAACGGCTCTACATTTACTGAACCTAGACGAATTGTTAGCAGAATTGAAGGACATAAAAGGCTACACTAGTCTTCACCTGCTAGCCACTGTACCATCTGCTTTCAAGAGTGGATATCGATGGGGCATATGGATCAACAGAGTCTTATATTTCTGTAAGTATAGTTTCCATCTTTCTACAATTCTATTGAAACTAAAACTATTACTGTATGGAGTTAACGAGTGTCATCTCTATCTTAATATATATTTCATCAATTGATCCATATATTATTCTAACTTGAAAATATTTTATTATAAAAGGCATGTATTAATTAAGAATATTCTTTTGAGAGTCGTGATTATATATCGTTTAATTTCTAAATTAAGATATGTGCCCTTGAAACATGCATGTTAAAAGAACCCTTTTTTAATAGAATATACATCTTATTAATTCCTAAAACTTACAGGCCTTCCGATCGGTGATGATGAAAATGCTACTAGTTGTTTGACTACATGCCTCTCGATCAGTGATGATGCAGATGATGAAAAACCTACCAGGTGTTTAACTACTCGCGAATCGATAGTTAATGACATAGACGATATAAAAGCTACTAGCTCAAATAATATTTCCAAAGGTAATAGATACAAATTTTCTTTTGTTATCATAAGAATTTACTTTTGTTCGATATTAAGGGATACTCTATATGAATTTTCTCTACATCAGCATTGTTTGTTAAGCACCCTTTTTCTCCTAAACATGAATAGGGTGGGTAATATTACTGGCGAAAATCTTTGCACCAGTGAGAAAAATCTGCGAAGAAAAGAGAAAGCATAAACTTGCTTTCAAACTAAGTGAGCGCCTAATAGAAGTAGATACTTTGTGGAAAGAACAGATTGCAGAAGCCCTTCCAACATCTTCTACATCTTCTGATTCTGATGAACAAGAACATATAAAAATTAAAAGACCGGCCGAAGTAGACAATAAGCCAATCCCATTATTGCTGGCAACTGAAAGAGGAATTGTAGAGATTGTGAACAAGATATTAGAAGAATGGCCCCAACTAGTTGAGTATAAAAATCATCTAAATCAAAACATATTGCATGTGGCCATTAAGTACCGTCAGTCTGAGATCTTCGATAGTGTGAAAAATATGAAAATACCAATGACAAGGTTAGTCCGAGTGGTTGACACAAATGGCTACACTATTTTACACCATGCTGCATACATGGAGCATGAGACTACTGAAATTCACCCTGCATGACCTGTATACGAACTTCAAGAAGAGATAAAGTGGTACAAAGTAAGCCCCTCTTTCTCTACATATTTTTGCCCTATATTAATTAATCGTGTGAACTAGTCTACATTATAATGGAATACAACAAATTAATGAATTTATGTCCTATATGTCTATTTTGTTTATTAATGGATTTTAAAATAAATATCTAATATGGTATGAATTCATACCAATTGCTATTTAAATTTTAGAGAATTGACAACTCCCATTGCATGTACTCTAGTTAATGCATTATTGTGGCGATGGCAGATTTAAGAACCAATATGTATTGTTTATATTTCTATATATGCAGCGTGTAGAGAAGATAACGCCCTCCCACTACGCCATGTTGCGCGATAAAAAGGAAAACAAGACTTGTGAAGAACTATTCAAATCAAACCACAATGAACTACTTAGGCGAGCACAACAATGGATAAAAGATACTTCTCAGTCTTGCTCTGCTGTGGCTGTTCTTGTTGCCACCATCGTCTTCGCAGCTGCCTACACTGTACCTGGAGGTTCTAATGATAAAGGGTATCCAGTTTTCCTTAACAATGATTTCTTCTTGGTATTCACAGTCATGGACGTTGTTGCTTTAGCCTGCTCCTTGACCTCGGTTGTTATGTTCTTGTCCGTCCTCACCTCGCCTTTTAAGTATGAAGAATTCCACCACACGCTCCCTCGAAAACTCACAATAGGCTTTGCCTTACTCTTCATTTCGTTGACTACAACAATGCTTGCATTCGCGGCAACATTATTGCTCATCGTTCGTTTGGAAAAGCCACATTGGACGACCACTCTCATTTATACTGCTGCATTTCTTCCGGTAAGCATATTTGCACTTACGCAATTCCCTATGTATGTTGCATTTGAGGTTACTTTGCTCAGGGTTTGCAAGATGATCCATAAGAGTATTTCCAGTAAATTGCCAAAGAAGCTGTGCCTTCAGGTGAATGGTACTAAGAAGAAGGGTGATCAAAATAAGCCTTTGCTCCCTGTCTGAGGGATTTATATATTGTTGCTCCAAGGCTAAAGGATGATTGATAAATGTCACGGATGCAAAAGACTTCGGTTGAATATTTCTATTCTCCGATTGAATACTTATTAATCGGTGTGTGTTTAATAATATACTAACGTCTATTAATTAGAAAGAACATCTCTATTATCTAATTTTTAAAAGTCTTGTGGTAGGTGGATATTAATAATAGTAGGTTATAAATGGTATAATTACTTCTAAGATGAAATTCAGATGATACATGAAACAAAACGAATAAAAGAGTGAAAAAAAAAAAAAATGAAAATATTTTTATATAAATTTTCAATTTAAGTAATGTGTCCTTCCGTATGGAACATATTTGTGTTAGCAGGAACAAATGCAAAGAGATTATCACTTGAGCTCCTAGCGGATGAGATTTAAAATATATATATATATATATATATAACATTTATTAATTGAAATTAATATTTTCTTATGGATTATTCAAAATAATTTAATTTTACAAAATTAATCTCTCTCTTAGTAAATTATTTTGATTTTCTAACTCTTGAACCACTTTCTCTTAAAAAAATAATTGTCAAAATTAATGAAGAAAGAAAGACAGAGAGTTATCATTCCTAAATTAATTTCATAATATATCATTTTTGGCTTGTTATCATCTTCATCAATTTTTTTTTTTTAAATTTTAAATTGAAAACATTTTAATTATGTTTTCACTTTTCAGTAAGACCAAAATAAATTACTACTTATATATCAAAATAATAATGTTATTTTCATGTATACCCCCACGCGGAATTTCGATTTATCTTTTATTGGGTTAATGAAATATGGGATTGTCTATTCCCTATGGCTATCGATGTAGGCAGCGTGGGCCTTTGAACAATAGACTCTTTAATCGGTGTCATTTGTGGGCCTTTCAAAGACCCAAAATTTTTAAAGTTAGAATCTGACCTTTATATATGTAAAATTATTATTAAAATAATAAGTAAAATAAAACTGATGCTGTTTGACTTTGAAATATTAATCAACTTAAATAACAACTATAAATATATTAAAATAACTCTGTTAATCCTATAATGGAACCAATTCACTCTGGTAAAAAGTAATAAGGGAGAACTTTTTCAAATGTTTTGTTGGATTCTTTGTTAGACAACTCTATTATTGAACAAGTCAGCATTGATAGGAAAACCAAACAATACTAAATATTTTTGAGAAACACGTTTCATACATGAATATAGATGATTTATCTTTACGGGGATCTTAGCAACAATTCATTTGATCCATCAGATGCTCCATCTTGGTTCTCAACTTTGCCATCACTCACCACTTTGTAAGTCTTCTTTTTCTCTGTTTAAAATTGTGAAAAGAAAAAATCCCATTTCTCAAAAAGTCTCATAATTCTGAAGGTTTATGATTCTATATGCTTTCCAGAATAGTAGAACATGGTTCACTTCGAGGGCTTGTTCCAGATAAACTCTTCAGCTTCCCATTCATACAGCAAGTGTAAGTTTTCAGTAAAATTCTGAAGAATCTTTTAGAAATTAAGGGAAATTAGTCCTTTCGTTTTTTACAATCCATAAATCCCCGAACTCGAGCTTTTTTGAAACCGAAAACAATGATTTTTAATTATGTAAAAGTGGGATTAAACCCAAACTTGACGAGAACAAACTACAAGCTTAACCATTCAATAACCTATTCAATAATGCTAGGTCTATAACATTTTCTCAAAACTTTCGATATGACAGCTCGTTATTTGTTAACTCGCAAATAGGCAGACGAGACCCATACAAGCAGCAGAGCCTATTTTGCGAGCTGAACAGTGACAAGCTGTCACGTCAAAGATTGTGACTCTAACCTATTTTAGAGAGATCTTTTTTACACGTGTGTAAGATTTCGTAATCTTTATCAACCTATAAAAAAAAATATATGAAAAAACAAAAATTCCCTTTAAAATATATTAAAATTTATTGAACAGATTGCATGTCATAATTAAAATGATTTAAGTAAGAGCACCCAGTAGCTTTCGAGACTCTTGATATAATAATCTGTTTTATAAAAAAAAAATTATAAAAATAGGCTTTTATGGCTTTTAGGATTAAAAACTGCTTTGGATGGCAATTACAAAAATATCCTTCACATATACAATATAAATTTAAATAAAAACTTAATTCATAAAATACATTAAATAAATTGAACTTCTTTCTTTGGAAAATTCTGCCAGCCTCTTCTATGTTCATTCTAAATTATAACAGCTACTATACAATTAAGTTCTCTAATTTTTTTAATTTAATTTTGCAGTATAGAATTTGATCGTGATAAGTGATTGTTTGCAACTGCCGGAGTTTCAAGGAGCATTAAGATTTTTTAATTTTCCTCAATAAGTTTTGGACATGATAGTATGATTTGGTGCAGTGACATGTGGCATTGATGATTTCAATTCGTATAGGTATGTGCTGGAATGTCGATCACTTCAAAAATAGAGGTCACAGCTTGGGGCCATAGCTCGTCTGCACAACGCACACAGGGTCTCACTCTCTGGTGAGTAGGCGGAGGCCCCGCTCCCCAGTATAACAAAATGAAGAACTTGGAAATATTACTAAACTAGAAAAAAACCCAGGCTAATTGAAGAAGAGGAATTATAAACTGGAAAAATTTATTAACTCTGTTTTTCTTCCTTTATACAAACTATAGATATTTCTTATATAGTTACAAAATAATCTGATTTGGCAATCCAAGTCATTATCCTCAGCAAGTAATCTCAATCATTCCGTTTTTACGTACAAACTAACACAAAGTTAAAACTTCTGGACCGTATGATCTGCAGAAAAGTGAAAAATGCAGCCGTTTAATCTCTAGTTCTTCTTTCCTTATATCCAAGTAATCTGCTACAGTATTGATACAGTTGAAGTTGAAGCTACTGCGCGCAGTAGCTTCAACTTCAACTGTATCAATACTGTAGCAGATTACTTGGATATAAGGAAAGAAGAACTAGAGATTAAACGGCTGCATTTTTGCTGCGCGCAGTAGCTTCAACTTCAAACAGCTACAATTACTTCAATCTTAATTTCAAAACGTACTTGCTTCCTTCTTTAATTGACTCATTCTTCAACTTCAGCTACGTTGCAGCTTGTTTACTGCACTCTTGCATTTTTAACAGAGAGCGGGCGGGGGTCTCAGGGGGCAGCACCCCGGGCCTGTAAACGGTTTGGTTTATACAATGTATAGCTTGTAGGATTTTCTAAGAATTAGAACTCCTAATAGGGTTGGGTTTAGGAAGAAAAATCCTAGTTGTATTAGGTTTCTCTTCCTAACTTATTATATAAAACCATTATTTTCTTGTATGAATAATATAACAAGTCAAAATAAATATATTCATTGTAACGAAAGAAGTGAGAAAATATTTCAATAAACCAAGATAAATAGTACATATTTTCTTTTTCTTTACTAGTTCGATATCTGTGTATGATTATTTATTTCTTTGATTCCAAACACTTTTTAGTTCTTTCAGTATCTAAAATTGGTTGTGGGAAGGAGATTTTCTATTTTTTGTATGGCTAGCAATGAAGCATGACATCTCTGTGATGGGATGGGGTAGTGCTGTTATGGACTATTTAGAGCACACTGTATATCAAACTCTAACCTAACTTGTTCTTTACAATCTTACTGCTGAAGATGAAAATTTCTTGCTTCCTGCTTGAGATTGCTATGCAGTATGGCGCACTGTTAATAGGTTACTTTGACTCATGCAATATGCTTTTGTGATTACTGTTACTTGATCATTCAATACCTGTTTTTTTCATTGCTACAGGTGTTTAATGAACCAACAGATGTGCAGCATCCCATTATGGAAATGACCACTCGTGCTAAACTTAGTTGCTTGAGTTGGAGCAAGTATACAAAAACTCACATTGCTAGCATTGATTACGAGGGGATAGTAACTGTTTGGGAGGTAACGACTAGTCAGGTATAGTTATTAGCTATATCTTTCTTTTAGCTTCAGTACACCACATGCTCATGCTTTTCGATTAAACCTGCATTTATTATCATCAAATGTCCTCTTTCAATTATTTCTGGTTTTTTATCCATATGAGTTACGCTTTCTCTTAATTTTTCTACTGGATTTTTGCATAAATGTGCACTGACATTTTTTATCTAGAGCTGACTGTAGATATTCTTCCGAAAGAGTATGATTTGAGAAATGTTAGCCAGCCACTTTACGTGTTCAGCGGTCGCAGGAAAGCTGTTTCATATGTGACATTATACTGTTATTTGATTGCTGTTCCTTTGATTTCAAGGACCGATAAAGTTATCGACCAGTACTGCAGTAGGATCAAAGGAGAAAATCATAGAGCAAGCAAATTTCATGAGACTCAATTTTGGATGCCTTGTTCTTGAAATGGAAAGTTATAAACAATCGAAACATCTTTTGAGTCTTGTAGTCTACAGACAGAAATGCCTTGTTCCTGAAATGGAAAGTTATTTTGTTTTTGTTGCTTCCAAGCAAAACTGGAAGTAATTTTCTTGGATGCCCCCAATTTAATATCCCAAGACATAGGCTATTTTGAAGGTGGAGATTCTGTCTATTTGAGAAATTATTAACCTTTTAAGTAAAGAAATTGGTCATTTTTTCAATATAAGACCTTATTAAAGAGTCTAAAAGAGTGTATTATGAAAATAAGGTCAATAAAAATGGTCAGATTCAATATATTGACTGTGCACTTTGTGTGTGTATAATATTTTTATCCAATCTCAAATATTAGAAAGAAGTAATAATCAGTCAATTTACCAGTTTTAACTAGATGGTCCATCTGGGATGGCACAACTATTTCCATAGTTTGACAATTTATCATTGTATTTACCCTATCTATTACTATATTTTCATGAGCATTCAATAAAGTTCCTAAAATGACTTATGTAATGTACTTGAGCTGTTGAATGTTGATGGGTATTTTCTTAAGAACATTTCGTATCAGTTATGTGTTCTATCGATTGGATTGTGAGTGAACGTTTTATCATTATTATTTGATGATAAGATGATACTTGAAAAGGAAGAATTGGTTTCAATCACTAATCCCAAACTCGATACTGTGATATACTTTATCTCTTGAATTACAAATGGACATTTTACTAATGTTAATGGTGACTAAGATCTTTCTTCTTTTCAATCATTGGACTAGTGATTATATTGTGATCAACTATTGGACGAAATATGTTACTTTTAATAAGAGTATTGAAGATAATGTTATCTCCGTTCTTCACTGTGAATTATGTTCTGATAAACTCTTAATCAAGAGGTAGATAAAGCGATAACGTTATCCCAACTTTTACTAAACATGTCCATCAAAAGGTCAATGAAAGAATAAAATTGCCCCAACTTTTACGATATACAATTAAAGTAAGGGGATCGTATGCTTACGGAGATTCCATGCATTCAATTCTTTTTAAAGAAAAGTGTTTGTTGAATTGCATACCCATTACGCAAGGAATATATAGAGCAACTTTATTCCTTGCAAACGCATTACGCAAGAATAGATCCCCTTCCAATTGTTTATAAAGTTACTCTATACTTATTCCTTGCTTAATGGGTATGCAATTGAACAAAGTCACTGTCTCATTCACATCCCCTTTCAAAAATTCCCTAACCATGTTTTGTTTCCAACTTTAGTTATTCTGATTCTTCAACAGCTTACTCTCCAAGATGGGGGTGATTTTGGGTTTTTCGGAAATTAAGGGGGAAAACTGTTCTTTTGTGATAGTTTGGTGGTGAAAAAGTTAATGTAAATTGATTAAGAAGACAATTTAATCCTTGGTTTACTTTAATATTTACATAAAACTTTTAACATATAAAAATATTTAAATTTTTTTTAACTAACATTATTTTTATTATCTCTACTTTTGTGGACATTGTAGGGGATACTGAATCTTGGTTTGATACGAACGTAATGATATTTGGATTTAAAAAAAAAATAACTATTATAATATTTATGAAATATTTTATAAAATTTATGATATACATGTTGAGTCTAAGAATTCTTGGATATGGGTGACTAGGTCCAAGGGCTCTTTTCTTTTTAATTTAAAAAAAAAAAAAAAAATACTGCACCAATTGGGTCTCAGATATTTTTTTTTTCTATATATAGATATATGTTTTAGATTTTTTTTTTTTAAATTACCTTAATATTGAGAGTAGAGAATTGTATCAAAAATTATTTTTGAAGTATATTATCTTTTTAATTTAGTCATGTTTTAGGGTGTAAAATAAAAACTAGCCCCAGAGTGGAAAGTATTTCACAAAATAGCCTAATTCCATTTCCTAATTTTGAAGAACGAAAAGACCTCTTAATACATAGTTCTTTAACTTCTTATCCAAAACCCGCACAAATATGTGTAGGAAATATATTAATTAGGGCGTTTTATGCTGATGAGTGGTTAATGTTGGTTGTTTGGGTTTATTTTTGGCTGGGGATGTTGAAAATCAAAGGATATACAGAGTTGGCACGAGCTCAATGTTGGCTCAATATACTGAGTTAGTAGGGCTTAATGCCTGGCCGCTGCAGATAAGTACTAATCCCATGATAGTCTATCGAGTTGGCAGGGGCTTAATGTCGGCTCAATATACCAAGGTGGTTGGGCTTTATGCCTAGCTACTGTAGGTGGGTATAATCGAATCGTATGAGATTTGTTCAAAGGGTTGTCTTGCTTTGATACCAACTTTAACAGCCACAAATGGGTAGAACCTACCTTACAAATAGGGGTGAGCACAGGTAGCGAGTAGAACCGAAACCTGGGGGTAGAACCAGAACCGGGACTAAAACCGAAACCTGGGGGTAGAACCAGAACCGGGACTAAAACCGAAACCTACTCGGAATAGGCACTGTGTGGGTAGGTTTTGGTTCCAATTTTTTGGAACCGACACTGTGCGGTTCCGGTTCTTGTGTGTGGAGGAACCGGAACCAGAACCTAGAAAAAGGATACCCTGTTTGGAACCTGTTTTAGAACCTATTTGGAACCCGTTTTGAAACCTATTTGGAACCTGGACTGCAATAAAATATTTGTGAAATATGAATAATGGGGGGTTTCTATTATTTTACATATAAAAAATTTTAAAATAGAAAAAGTTAAATTTTTGGAATAACCTAATTAAATAAATATACTAATACAATTATACTTATTACATATAAATTACACCATATTAAAAACTTTAATATATTATAATATATTAATATTAAAGTTTTGATTAATTAAGTGAATAATTGGAATTATGATCCAATTAAAAGTGTTTTAAATTTTTAATATTATTAAAAGAATTATTTTTGAATAAAATAGTATATTTGATCGAATAATAATATATTTAGTTATTTACTTCAATTATAAAGTTCTAAGTATATCTATAATAAATTAGTAATTAATTAATTATATATGATAAATTGATAAACATTAATAAATTTAATTACTAGTTAAATATCATACTTAATCAATTATAACATTACATTATAGTTAAATGATTACTTAATTAATTATAATTTTATAACATTACTTAATTGATTTATAGTATAATTAATTATAGCATTACATTAATTGATTACTACTTAATTAATTGACTTATAAGTTATAACATTTAGTATATTACTTAATTAAATAATTAGAAATTTAATTAATTATAGCATTACATAATAGATTTATAGTATAATTACTTAATCAATTATAACATTTCATTATAAACATTAGTACAAACTTAATTAAATGATTAAAATTTTAATTAATTATAATATTACATTAAAGATTTATAATATGATTACTTAATTCACTATAACATTATATTATAGTATGATTACATAATTAAATGATTACTTAATTGATTATGGCATTATATTATAAATATTAGTAATTATAAATTTACTACATAAACATTAGTACAATACTTAATTAAATTATTAGAAATTTAATTAATTATAACATTATATTATAAATTTAGAGTACGATTACGTAATTAATTGTAACATTACATTATAATTAAGCAATTACTTAATTAATTATAATATTACAAATTAATTATAGTAATATATTAAAAATTTATAATATGATTACTTAATTCATTGTAACATTTCAATATTTCATTATAGTATGATTACATAATTAATTATAAGATTACATAATTAGATGATTATTTAATTGATTATGACATTATCTTATAAATATTAATTATAACATTATATTATAAATAAATGATTATTTAATTAATGAAATATTACATTATAGTTAAATAATTACTTAATTAAATTATAACATTATTACATTACATTATATTATGATCACTTAATTAATTATGATATTACATAGTTAAATAATTACTTAATTAGTTATAAATTTATAACATTATATTATAAATATTAGTAATTTACTACATTATCACATTACTTAATTAAATGATTAAAAAATTAATTAATTATAATATTAAATTAAAGATCTATAGTCTGATTACTTAATTCACTATAACATTATATTATAATATGGTCATATAATTAATTATAATATTACATAATTAAATAATTACTTAATTAATTATGAGTTATGACCTTATATTATAAACATTAGTAATTACTAATTTACTACATAAACATTAGCACAATACTTAATTAAATGATTAAAAATTTAATTAATTATAACATTACAGTATAAATTTATAGTACGACTACTTAATTATTTAATTAATTGTAACATTACATCATAATTAAATGATAACTTAATTAATTATAATATTCTATTATAAATAAATAAATTATAATATCATATTAAAGATTTATAATATGATTACATAATTAGTTAGAACATTACATAATCAGATGATTATTTAATTGATTATGACATTGTATTATAAACATTAATTGTGACATTACATTACAAACAAATGATTACTTAATTAAATAATCTGAAATTTAATTAATTAAGCATTACATTATAATTAAATAATTACTCAATTAAATTATAACATTAAACATTATATTATTATCACTTAATTAATTATAGCATTATATAGTTAAATGATTATATAATTAGTTATGAATTTATAACATTACATTATAAACATTAGTAATTTACTATATTATTACATTACTTAATTAAATAATTAAAAATTTAATTAATTATAACATTACCTTATATATTTATAGTATGATTACTTAAACAATTATAACATTGTATTATAAATATTAATATATTTATTAAATAATTAGAAATTTAATTAATTACAATATTAAATTATAGATTTATAATATGATTACTTAATTCATTATAACATTACATTATCGTATGATCACATAATTAAATGATTACTTAATTGATTATGGCATTATATTATAAATATTAGTAATTATAAATTTACTACATAAACAATATTACAATACTTAATTAAATTATTAACAATTTAATTAATTATAATATTACATTATAATTAAATAGTATATTACTTAATTAATTATAACATTACAATTTACATTATAATATGATCACTTAATTAATTATAACATTACATAATTAAATGATTACTTAATTAATTATGACATTATATTATAAACATTAAACATAAGTAATTAATTAAATTATTAGAATTTAATTAATTATAACATTACATTATTGTTAAATAACTATTAGATAATTATAAGTATTTATAACATTACATTATAGTATGATCACTTAATTAATTATAACATTACATTATAATTTAATAATTACTTAATTAATTACAATATTACTATATTACATTATAAACATTATTAATTTATAATATTAAATTTACAGGTTATGAGTTACATTGGACATAAATGAATGAGTAATCAATATTTTTTAGGGGTATATTTGTAAACTTTTAAGATATTTTTGTCATTTTTTAAACTAATAGGAGGGTAATTGATTTTTTACAGGGTACTTGGGAAAAGAACCGAAACCTGTATTTTAGATTCCGGTTCCTTGAATTGAAGAACCTGCACTGTGCAGTTTTAATTCCGATTCCTTTTTTTGGGAACCTGCGTTATGCGGTTCCTGTTCTGGTTCCCTCGGAAAATTCAAGGTACCCGAAACTGCTCACCCCTACTTATGAATCGGTTTGTAAGAGGAGGGTACCTAAACAGTTCTTAAACCATATAGCAAGTTATTTCTTAGTGATGCGAGACTATTAAGATCTTAGCAATAGTGAATAGGATAAAAAAAAAAAATAGCGTTGCACTTGATCTGTCTGACATAGAGAACTAATAAATTAAAATCAACAAATGATGGTTGTTTTTTTATTATTATTATTTGTAAATTATCTTATACTATTACTGTTCAACCATTAAATTATCTTATACTATTATTTACTTAAAAGCAAATTAATTCATTCTTGAATTTTTTTTTTTTTTATCCTATTCACTAACGAAAAATGAAATGTAGTTAGTGTCAGGGTTAGTCACTTACCAAAAAGTTCTCTATTCTGAAGATTCTTTTTATCAAAATTAGAAAAAATAAATTGAATTATTTTTTAAGTAATATTAATTAGATTTTTAAACCTTTAAATAATATTAATAAAATTTTATATTAATATTTTTCAAAAAAACTATACAAAACTATACGCAACACTTTTTTCTTTCATCATAGAGTTTTATTCTCAAAAAATAATAAAGAATTCATTTTAAAGGCATCGAAATGAAAAATCAAATTATTTTAGATTATTTTTAAATATGCTTAGATGATAGTATTTTATTTTATTTTACTTGATACATGTTTTAACTTAGATTATGATTCTTTTTCCTCTTTTTTTTTTTTTTTTTTTTTTTTTTTGGGTGGAGGTAATTCTAAGGCTTAGTGAGTCTTGATTTGATTTGAGAAAAATGATATTTAGATGAAAGTTTGCAAATTATTATTAAATTTATGACCTAAATGTGGAGTTTAGGTTGCATGTTGAGAAATATGCATGATGAAAGTGAGAACTAATTTTGAAATGTACAGGTTTATACGATCCACCCTTATTACATGGGGCAATGACCCAAGAGACTTGAATATTACATGGGGCAATGACCCAAGATACTGGAAACCAGTAAAAAGGGTGAAAAACTCTCTCTCTCTCTCGATATATATATATATATATATGGGTCAAGGTATTGTGACTTATATTATTAATTTAATTTTTTTATATTCCTATTTTTTATTGATTTAACAGTGATAAGTAAAGTTAAAGGAAGTTATGACTTGGTAATTCAAGCATGATTTATTAGAGTTTTCTTCTTACAGTAGTGTATAATATCTATAAATCTGAAAAATCCTGCATATATTCACTGTACAGGCCAACAGATCCTGCAGAGCTAATTGAGGTGTGTTGGCTTCAGGTAACCGGTTCAAAAAGAGGACCTTTTCTTTGGTTTATATGAAATTTGGGGTAAAAATGGGAAGGGAGGATTGCGTATTCATTGTGCAACTGTTGAAGAAGTAAGCGCATCGAATTAAGCTTTGTTTGTGCTTAGCAAAATGTTGCCAAATAAATGGAGACTAGAGGACAAAAAGATAAACTAGCATTTCCTGCACTGATAATGTTTGTTATATTGTGTGTTGTTTGCGAAACATATATTAATATATAAATAAAGTGATGTTTCTAAGTATATAAAGTTGGGATCCTACT
Organism: Pistacia vera; assembly: GCF_008641045.1. NCBI lineage: Eukaryota > Viridiplantae > Streptophyta > Magnoliopsida > Sapindales > Anacardiaceae > Pistacia > Pistacia vera. Next base: position 616,049 of record NW_022195314.1, on the reverse strand, counting down.
TTGGATCAATGTTTTGAAACCCAACCTGGGCAGTGATTTGGTCTGCCGACCATGTCTCAGGTCAAGCGATCGAATCGGTCGGACCGATGACGTTATCATGCTAACATCAATATGATGACATTATGTTGATGACAACATGATGACTTAATCAGGACAACATAAGCCCTAAAAAATAAAAAATTCAATAACAATCCCAAGATCATGCTATTTTCAACTGATTACAAATTTAATAACAAAATTCATGAATATAGCCACATAATAATTAATGAACATTTTCTAGCTTAAGGTTCTGGACTTCCGGTAAACAATCCCAAGCATATGGATGGAGGTATTAGTATTACAGAGCAGGTGAACTAGACTAAACAGAACCTGCATCTGAATTCAATATATATGTTCAAAAACAAAGTATTGCAACCATATCAGACATAATCTAACAAATTAACTATGAAAAAAATATAACTTGACTTGAATTTTTTCACAAGAAAGCTTTTCCTTAATTCACTTCAGAAGTCGAAAATTTCAAAATATAATAATAGGTAATAATAAACTCAAATATAGACCATATTTCAAATTTTCAGAAGACACATTTAAGGAAATTTTCAAAATACTTTTTTATATAAATTTTCAAAAGAAAACATAAAAGCTGACCTAAGCAAATGGTAAAAAAAGACAAATACAAGACTTGCAGAGAGTCAACACAAGCAAAACAAAAATACTCAGAGCAACACGTCCAACGAATTTCAGCTTAAAACTCCAGAATTGAAACTGAAAGATCATTCACAAGGCCATACTCCACATAATGACTCAAGAAATTACAGTCAAGGACCAAACCTTCGCCGTTGAACTGTTGAAGTTCAAGTTCAGTTTCTCCAGCACCACTGATAAAGCCACGTCATCCGCTTCCTCTCCTGCAAATTGGTAATCATGTATGTTAGGAGTCGCTCTACAAATTGAAAGTCTTACAAGCACAAATATGCAGAGTCACACAACTAGGATGCATAAGAGACACAGAGAGAGAGAGAGAGAAGAAAAAAAAGCTCTAGAAATATACCGGTGGTGGAGTCGCCCATGAGTACGGCCGGAGATTTAGGATTTGGAATTTTGGATTCGATTTCGATCTTCTTTTGAGTGAAGAAGAAGATTGAAGATGCAATTTGGAGATTGAAGGATGCAGGGAGCGAAGAAGCCCGATTGAAGATGCAATATGTGAGACTGGTTTTTTTTTAAGGGATTAACTGATTAAGTTTTAAGTGACCCGGTTTAGCCACCAGGCTGATCAGACCGATGGTTTGGTACTATTTTACCGGTCCGTTCCTGGTCCAAATGGATTTTAGGTGTAACTGACCTGACAAAACAGGTTGGGATCCACAGATCGACCTCATATCCGGGTAAATTATATATGGTAGCTTTACCCGTTTTGTAAACGGGTAGACCGGATATTTTTAATTTAAAGAAAAAAGGTTTTTCTCTTTCGTAGCATGTGAGCACATGCCTACGAGGCTACAACACCTTTTGTTTGCCTTCTCTCTCTCTCTCCAAACTTAACTTTTCTTCTATCGCATCAAACTTTTTGGTAGGTAGAGTTGGCTAAATTTATTCACAAAGAATAAAACTATGTGCACTAACCAATGTATACTAATCCAAGTACTAACATTGAAAATTTAAAATTTCCTCAAAAAAAAATTCAAATTTTCAATGTTAGTACTTGGATTAGTATAAATTGATTAATGCACATAGCATTACTCATTCACAAACTTCTCTTCTCTTGTTCATTGGTAGTCTGCCTCTTTCCTATCAAAATCATTCACAATCTCCATTCATTCCCCTTACCTAACCCACTAATTTTTCTTCCCAAAGAGTTTTTCAATAACCAACTCTTCTTCTTTGCGACTAAGGGGCTACTGGTATAATAGATCCAATTGATGGCGTAAAAAAAACTTGAATTCACCCAACCCTTCTCACTTCTGGTTCATCAAGATAGGATGTAGAGCAGCACATTTCCATATTTTCAAATTGTTTTCTCTTCGTGTTTCTCAAGATTTCGGAGCTTTTAATAATTTTTCTTTTTTGGGTTTGTTTTGTGTGGTTGAGTTATGGGAAAGAATGAAAAACATTGTGTAATTTTGGAAACATGTTTTCTTTTCTTTTTGTTTTTTTAAGGATTGAAGATTTTGAGGTTGTTTCTTTTTGGGTATTTGCTTTTGGGTTTGGGTTTGGTTTCAAGAATGGTGATAAAGATGATGAGGTGGCAGCCATGGCCGCCTCTTGTGAGTTGTGACAAAGAAGTATGAGGTGAAAATGGTGGTATAGAGGATGGAGGGGTGGGATCTGGCACATGAGATTGCAGAGAAGAAGGAAGAAAAAAGAACAAAGATTTGCCGTTGAGATTCGTTGGAAGGGTCCTAAAGTACTTTGAGAAGAAGGGTCAAGAGGAACTTCACCAGAAATGGGCACTATTTTTTTAATTTTTGAAACTGCATGACATGACAAAACTGATGTGACATATGAAATGGTATCTACCACCTCAACGCCATGTCAATTAGTACGAGATATTAGTACAGGAGATTAGTAAGGCTAACATTTTAAATATTTTTGAGGAACACTTTACATACATGATTATAAGAAGAAGTGGGTTATAATAATCTATTTTAATAAAAAAACAAATTTATAAAAATAGGCTTTTGTAGCTTTTAGGATTCAAAACTGCGTTGCAGAGTCAAAATACCGTTCACATATACAATATAAATTTAAATAAAAACTTAATTATTTTTTTTATAAATTTAAAAATATTAAAATGGTAGAAAGTTGTCAACCAACGCCGATCAACAAATTAACAAGAGTAAAAGAAAATTAATATTGTTTTTTTTTTTTAATTTTAAAAGTAAAATATCTGGTGGTGGCCCAAGCCAAGATCTGATGGTCGATCAATCGTGACCAAGCCACCAGGCTGGTACTGGGCAACATAGATCACCGGAAGCCAGAGACTCGCCGCAAATCCAGCCACCCAGATCATGTAGGCCACTCGTCGTCTGGCCCGTTCATTAGGGGTGTTCGAAAAAATGCAAAAACCAAACCGAACCGGTAACCAAACCGATAACTGAACTGAAAAACTGGTTAACTTAAAAAACTATTCGGTTACGGTTCAAAAAATTTAAAAAACTGGATTTTCGGTTAGGTTACCGGTTTGGGGAAAAAAAAAAAAGGGTTAACTGAAACCCCTTTTTCGAACCGAATATATATATATATAGAAAAAAAAAAAGGGTTAACTAAAACCCCTTTTTCGAACCGATTATATATATATATGTTAGAGTCATGAAAGTGACTCTATTTTGGTGATAAAAATACCCCATTTGTGATTAAATTGAAGTATATTGAGACAATTAAAGAATTTATGAATTTATTCACGAAAATCGCTTCCTAATATTTTTCTTATGAATTTAACTGTGTTTGGAATGATTTGGAAACTATATGAGTTGATTAGGTTGTGGTTTATAGATTAGGGTGATTTTGTCACTTTTATGCGTTTAGGGGGTAAAATGTCATGTTTGAGGGGCTGATTTTGTCACTTTTTATTGGTAGGGACTGAACTGAATTTTACACATTGTTCTATAAAAAAAAATTTCAGATCGACGTGAACAGGAGGACGCCATCACATAGTTTCGGGACCTTCATCTTCCACCCGACCCTTCGTCTTCCATTTTCCGTTTCGCGGACTCTTCGGCTTCCTCGACCACAGATCACCATCACTCCTTCATCACCAACGTGAGCCAACCACCACGCCGCGACGCTTCGTCTTCCACCGCGTCGTTTCGTCTCCCGGCCAGTTTGGCCGTTTTCCGGTGACTTTCCAGCTCCCAAAGGTAGATCTTCATCCCCATAGCGGATCTACACTTCCCTTGCTCAGCCGCCGCGGAAAACCGCCGGAATCCGTGATAGCGTCGCGCCTCTTCATCTTTCAGGCCAGATCCTGCTCATTTCCGGCGACTTCTCACCTCCCCGGGACCTGATCTGAACTCCCATCAACAGAGCTTTCCATCGGTCCTTCGGATCCCATTTCCACCACCGTTTTCCGGAGACCCACGGAAAATTAACGTTCCGGCGAACCGCGGCTATTCGTTATCCAGGCTGTCCGTTGGTCATTTTCGCCCCTTTTTGCACCATATCGCTGTCGGTTACCTCCTCTCCGCCATGGTCAGCTCCGTTTCCACCGTTTCGGCTCCGTCATCACCATCATGAGGGCTAAGCTCCGGTTGTCTGTTACGGCATAGGCGAGATCGGGATTGACTCCACGACTCTCCTCATCACTCTCGACTAGTTGGATGAGCCCGATTATAGGACATTTGGTAGTATTGTGGCTTCAGATTATATTTGTTTTCGTTTCATGTTTGATTTCGATATTTAATATGATTTGAACATAATTTGTGGAATATTGTTGTCCTTTATGATTTAATGTTTTCATAGAACTTGCTGAATGATAAACGTTGGTTTGAAATTAATTAAATGATGAATATTGCTTTTCATTACTTCGCATCGATTGTAATTGAGTTGTGTTCGGATTTAATTTAATTTCTACTATTGTTGCGTTTATTGTGAAGTTGGTTGATTGGATTTTACTGTTGACAAATTGTATTGTTAATCGCGTACCAACTAGTGGTATTGCCTTGTAGCGTTTATCGACGTTCAATGATAGTCTTTAACCAATCGAACTTGAGTGATCGGGTGAGACAGGATAGATTATACCTAGAGTGTCGGGAAACTATTTCATTGATTTACCTTGCCTTGTAGGTTTAGGGGATCGTAGAGGGTGGAGGAGAATGTGTGAGTCGGTCTCGTGTCGAACCAAAGCCGTAACGACAACATTTTTTTATAAAGTTTTTATTAGTTTTAATTGCACTATTTCATTATTTGCATTTAGTCTATTTAGTTTCATTAATCCATTGCCAATTTCATTTTCGCTACTTAAAATACATTAGGTTGTTAGTCTTGCTCCCTGTGGATTCGATCCTGCTTACCGCTACTACGGTATTTGGTTTAATTTAGACTGTGAACGATCGGTCTAAACATAATATATATATATATATATTAAATAAAAAAATAATTTCATTTCGGACTTTTATTTGTATCAATTTAATGTATTGTTAGTACGTTTAATTTTTATTTAGATAAGTATTGTTTATATTTACAATTTAATTTAGGAAAAAATTTTAAAAATAAGTTTTATATAAAAAAAAAAAAAACAGGTTCAAACTGGTTAACCAAAAAAACGGTTTTCCCTCCAAACTGGTTCGGTTTTGGTTGGGAATTTTCCCAAATCAAAAAACTGGTTGTTCAGAAAAGCAATTAACCGGTTCGGTTAATCGCTTTTGAACACACCCTACCATCCATGTTTGTTTCCAACTTTAATTTTTCTGTTTCTTCAACGACTTTTACCCTCTAAGAATGCTTCTGAAATTAAGGGGGGAAAAATGTTGTTTTGTGGTGAATTCAGCCCTAAAAATATGTCTAAAAAAAATGTTCTCCTCGTGACTGTTGGCGTTTGACAAGTCAATTTTACTAATTAATGTAAATTAATTAAGAAGACAATTAATCCTTGGTTTACATTATTTACATAAAACTTTAACAGATAAAATAGTTAATAATATTTTTATAATACTTTCTATGTAACTATTTAAAAGCATTTAAATTATATTTTTCTTTCCTGTTAATAAATAACTGATTTAAGAATTAATTACCTAAATAGAAAATTTATTTCACATTTAACAGCAAAAAATATAAAATTTTCAATTTTAAGAATAAAATCTATTTCTATCAGAATTTGTCCATTCAGGGAGAAAAATGAATTGAGAGAGCGACATGGCAATTGACAGCTGTAAAAGCACCGACAACTCTGGGGGATGTGGGAATATGTTATGAATATGGGTTCTTAACAAGGTGTGTAAATTAATTATTCAAAACTCATGGACTTATTGATAAGTTTTCATGAAAACTTAGTATAAATCAACGTCCACAATTGAAAGAAGATTATTTGAAAATGAGCAAAACATTTAGAAGTAAGAAGGGGGAGGGTGGAACTTCTCAAGTTCAACTGGGTTAACAAAAAGCATCAAGATGAGAATCAAAAGGTGCTCTCCTCTCTCTCTCTTTTAACTCTCTCTCTCTCTCTAATATTTAGAAGTAAGAAGGGGGCAGAGTGGAACTTTCTCGATTCGTTCAACTCGGTAACAAAAAGCATCAAGAGAGAATCAAAAGGTGCTTTCTCTCTCTCCCTCTCTCCCTCTTTATATATATATATATATTATATCAATCTTATATGAAGTTTTTATTTTAATATATTTGATGCATAATTAACTAAGATTATTATTATGTTATTATTATATTATTTGTGGAAATGCTAAAGGATACTGAATCTTGGTTTGGTTTGAGCATAATGATATTTGGAAAAAAAAAAAAAATTATTTATGAAATATTATAAATTTATGACATACATGTCGAGTCTTAGATTCTGGATTTGGGATCCAACGGCTCTTTCTTTTTAATTAAAAAAAAAATTCTGCACCAATGTGGTCTCATATATTTTTTTCTCAATATAGATATATGTTTTAGATTTTTTATTTTGTTAATTTTTTTTTTTTTAATTTTACCTTAATATTGAGAGTAGAGGATTGTATCAAAAATTATTTTGAAGTATAGCTATATGAGTTTAGAAAATTAGTTTTGAAGTATATTTTGTTTGAGTTTCTATAAACTGAACCAATAAGAGTTTCTGAAAAGTATCTGGAGAAAAGAAACAACCAAATGAGAAGAAAAGAAAGGGAATCAGGCCGAAGGTGACAAACTGGAAGGAACAGAGAAGAAAAAAGGTCCAACATAACTTTCTCTTCTTTTTATTATTATTTTTATTTCATATATTATAAAGTTCCGGTAATTATATTATTTAGTCATATTAGAAGAAAATGAGAGAAATAGCCTATGTTGAGAAGTCTCACTACATTGATTCGTGGGAAATAAATAAATGCATTTGCTTTATAAGGAAATAATTATTAAATTATAAGAATGAAATCAATTGCATGAGCTGTCACAAGAATCTGCTCAAACGTGTTTGCTAAACTCACAGCTGCTATACATGGCATGTATCTTTGCATGAGCTGTCCCATGGTTTTGTTGGCATATATCTTTGCATGAGTTGTCCTCCGTTCTTGACTGAGTGGAATTAGCTGGACCGTTGTCCGGCTGCATCACAATTGCAATTTCCATATTTGGTTTATACGTATTCGAATTTTCTATGTATCAATATTTTTTAGCGTAAATAAAAACTAGCCCCAATGTGAAAAGTTCACAAAATAGCCTGTTCAATTTCCTAATTTTGAGGAACGAAAATGCCCCCTAATTTCTCCAACTTCTATTCAAAACCCACCACAAATATATGTGTAGGAAATATATTGATTATGCTAATTATTTACTTAAAAACAAATAATTCATTATTGATTTTTTTTTCTCTTGTACTTCTTAATAGATAGAAGGTCAATCATCATTCATCATCCAAAAGCCGACCCCTACTCGGTATGTGTTAAAAATTATCATTTTTTGATTTATTATAAATTTACCACATATTAAGTGAGAATAATCCTTTTTTTTTTCCTTTTAATCCTATTCACTAACGAAAATGAATACAGTTGGGTCAGGGTTAGTCACTTACCAAAAAGTTCTCTATTTTCAAGATTCTTTTCTCAAAATTAGAAAAAAGAAATTGAATTATTTTTTAAGTAATATTAGTTAGATTTTTAAACCATAAAATATTAATGAAAATTTATATAATATTTTCCCAATAAACTATGCGCAACACTTTTTTCTTTCATTATAGACTTTTATTCTCAAAAAATAAAAAGAATTCATTTTAAAGGCATCAAAATAAAAAATCAAATTATTTTAGATTATTTTCGGGACAGCTTAAGGTTTGAAAGAAATTTTGATTTTCAATTTGTCTCAAGCAGCCAGAAAAGAACAAAGGGTGACAAAGGAGAAAGAAGAAGAAAAGAACAAAGGCAGACGCCAGAAGAAGACAAGGTCCAGCATAGCCTTTTTATCTTTTCATTTTTATTTATTTTCATATATATAAAGTTCTGTATCTGTTGAGCATAATTTTTTTTTTTAAATATGCTTTGGTAAAAATATTTATTTGATATATGTTTTAACTTAGATTTTATTATTATTTTTTATTTTATTTTTTTGGTGGAGGTAATTGTAAGGGCTAGTGAATCTTGATTTGATTTGAGAATGATGATATTTAGATGAAAGTATGCAAATTATTATTAAATTTATGGAATATTTTATCAAATTTATGACCTAAATGTTGAGTTCAGTTTTGCAGTGAGAAATATATATGATGAAAGTGAGAACTAATTTTGAAATGTACAGGTTGATAAGATCTACCCTAGAGACTTGAATATTATAGGGGGCAATGACCCAAGACAGTGGAAACCACTAGATAAAAGGTTAGAAAATCCCCCATTCTCTAATTATTATCGTCCAAATATATATATATATATATATATACTACCAAGGAGCCTTTGATATTACATGGGGCAATGTCGAAAAATACTGGAAACTACCAGCAGATAAAAAGTAAGAAAATCCCCCTTTCTCTAATTATTAAAGTCTATATATATAATTTTTTGATATTCCTCATGAACTATTAAATTTTATTGATTTAACAGTGAGAAGTAAAGTTAAAGGTAGTTATGACTTGGTAATTCAAGCATGATTTACTAGAGTTTTCTTCTTACAGTAGCGTATAATATCTATAAATCTGAAAAATCCCGCATATATTTCACTGCACAGGTCAACAGATCCTGCAGGGCTAATTAAGGTGAGTTGGCTTCAGGTAAACGGCAGCAAAAGAGTAAAAATTGGAAAGTCATATGAAATAAAGTTCAACATTTCTTTCACGGAAAATTCCTTTGGGTGGAAGGGAATCCCACTTTTTCTGATGGCTAAGATTGGGCAAAAGGGAAATTCCAAATATCATTTGATTAAGCCACTGGAGCAGGCTACACCTGGTGCTCAATTTTATATTCCTAAGCCTGAACACAAACAGTTCATCGTTCAAATTCCACCTGGTAAAAAAGGCGAGTCAGGTGAAGAGGACCTTTGGTTTGGTTTATATGAATGTTGGAATTCAAAGTGGAAGGGAGGATTGCGTATTCATTATGCAACTGTTGAAGAAGTAAGCGTGTCGAATTAAGCTTTGTTTGTGCTCAGCAATGTTGTCAAATAAATGGGGACTAGAAGACAAAAGATAAATTGGCATTTCCTGCACTGATAATGTTTGTTATATTGTACATATATTAATATATTAATAAAGTGGTGCTTCTAAATAGAGCTGGCTGTGCCAGCCCACCTTAAAAAAAAGGATGGTACAACTTACGGCACGGAAAAAAGTATGACATGACAAGGTTGACGATCATGAGGACCATGTCGTGGGCTTTAAAAAAAAGGCAGCCGGCACGACACAGCCACTCTAAACCCTAGCTGGCACGACACAGCATGATAAAAAATCAATTTTTTTTAATTTTTCATACTCTGATTCCCATCTTCATTATTATTCAGTATTTGTATTAATTAAAAAATATATATAATCACTATTAAATATAATAAAACAATGAAACATTAAAATATTAATTGAATTTCTATCCTTTTCTATTCTTATAATTAAATTATAAATACAAACTTAGAAATTAGCTTAAGAATTAATTTTAACAATTACATCTCTAATAGAAATACAAATATACAAATATAATACTATTATCTCAATTTTGATTCTACTTCACTCAACCTTCTTCTCCCCAACCTTTTGATATCCTTACATCTTGTGGTCAAAAAGATTTTCATCGAACCTTTGATTATGAATAGTTATGAAAAATCAGTTATTGAAGTTTTACTTCTCACTCAACATCTTTGTCTCTCTCATTTATAATCATATTGAAGAGTTTATGAAAGTGTTGAGTGGGTGTTTGAAGTGTCGAGTGAAATGGTTGGCAATAGCCATGCTTATGTTTCTGAAACTAGGGATTTTGAGTTAAAATGGTAAATAATATTAAAGATGTCAGAAGCTGAAGAAGAAGTAGTAGTAAAGAAGAAGAAGAAGAACAAAGAGGCAGAAGAAGCAGTATAAACTGCTGGAGACTGCCTTAGAGAAAGAAGAGAAACATAATATCAATTCTATGAATTTTGTATTATCTATAATGTTTTGTACAAAGATCAATTTATACAAGTATAAAAATCTGTAAAAGGCGAACATATATCATGCCTTAATATTGTAATCTCACATAATTAGGGATGTGATTAGCATGAATTATGCTATGTAATAATAACATAATATTTGTCATAATAACAAATATTAGTTTTCTTAATTAACAATATTCATATCTTCAAACTCCTCCTCAAGCTTGTGGTTTGTATATGTCATAAAAGCCAAGCTTGTGTAAGAGATATAAATGTTGTCTACTGCACAATGGTTTTGTAAAAATATCGGCTGGCTGTTTCGAAGTTCGAATGTGCATTATTTTAATCATCCCTTCTTGTATTTTCTCTCTGACGAAGTGGTAGTCAATCTCTATATGTTTTGTTCTCTCATGGAAAACTGGATTTGCCGCAATATCATTTGCTACCTTATTGTCACAATGCAACTGAACATGTCTTTTGACTTATACCTCCAAATCTCCTAATAATCCAAGGATCCAAGTAATCTCACATATAGTTTTTGCTGTTTATCTATTCAATAATATTATTGACAAAATAAAAATTACAGCAAGTCAATATGTTATTTTTCTCAAATATATCAGAAGTAGAGATGGAACAGAAAACTATTATTGATATTAATAATATCTAACATAGATAAATAAGAGTGCAAGGTGATGAAATGAGGGTCTAAAATGTTGAATGACAGCTTAATATTATTACACATAACTAAGCCAGATGTTGACACATACACATTGACATGAGCACTCTTATGTACAGCCAAATTACACAAACTACTGCTTAGAGGTGCCACAAGCCAATAAAATCATCATCATCATCATATTCTTCATCCACTAATAGCAGCTTCATTTTTCTCTCTCATCAAGCAATTTATGAGAAAAATTCTTAATTTTTGGTAGAAACGATTATCGATCTTAGCCCACCAATGGGTGATAGAACATCCTCATCTTATCATCATCATCATCATCATAATCTTCATCCACTCATAGCAGCTTCATTTTTTCTGTCCCACCAAACAATTTATGAGAAAAATTTGTAATTTTTGATAGAAACAATTATTGATCTTAGCCCACCAATGGGTGCTAGAATCATCACAGAATACCCAGAAATATGCAGCTTTGAAAGACAATGCATATATATGCATATTTATTATCCAAGATAAGCTAGATCTCTTTGGTTTGTGGATGGCAAGCCACATCACACAGGAGAGCTGAGAGCATAAAAGCATAACAAAATTTTAATTGACAGTATAAAAATTTACAAGCTTTTGTAGTTTGGAAATGTCTAAGACAATGCTTACAAAATATATTATTGGGGCGAAAGCAAGCCCTCAAAGAATCCAAGCAAGTAACCAAAGAAAGGAACACATATACCAACTGCCATTGTAAATGTTGAATTAACAAATATTAAAAGAAATTACTTTATTAGTTTGTATTCCCTGGAGAGAAAAAAGAATAGTTGGACATGTACTTACCAACATATGTACTTCAGGTAACAAGGCGAAGAAAGAAGGAAGGTGTGAAATGCAACTTCTTCACCAGAAAAGCTTCAAGCATATCGAACACAGGCATTGCAAATATCTGCAATTTCCCAAGCTAAGAGGAAGTAATGTTAAAACTTTTCCGAAATAATTCAGATATAAAAGTAAAACTCGACAGATGATGAAGACTAAAGTGACTATTGAATTATTGGACAATCACAAAATGTTACCTACAACAACAAGCCAAGTGGGTTTCTCTAATGTGATGAGGATGTTGTCATGGACATTGTTTCCGAAAATGTAGTAACCAACAATTGAGACTAGGAAGTAACACAAAGCTCCAACAATATATGCAACTGCTACTCCTTTCCACATTGGTCCTTTTGATGGATTCTCAAGAGTTAAGGGAATTGTTGCTTGGATCTTCAGAAATTGGGTGTTTAGTTTTTAACAAACAGTATGTGAAGCTGTTCTTAAGCATTTTGTGAATTCTGGTATCTTAACGGATTTATTTCTATATATTTACGTTTTGATGTAACAACTCCTCCAAGTTAAATAAGTTTTCCTTAGTCAGTGACGCACCTTGTCCTTGATACTAACTTAAATGAACTTGTTCTAAGTTTCTTTGCTTTCATGAACAGCGAAATAATTTTGTCAGCCAAGAACAATTTGTTTCGGGATGATAACAATTTATCCCTCAGGTTTGGTCTAATAACATTTTAGTCCTGTGGAATTTTAATATTAATGATTTGGTCCTGAGGTTTGTTACTGACAGACACAGACTAAAAATGTTACTGAAATTTTGTACTAGATTAAAGTGTTATTAAATCAAATACAGGGATGAAATGGGTATATCTTTATTTCATTTGTGACTCGTTCTGGCATGCTTCAAATAAAATACCAATTTGGGCCGGGATTGCCCGAGTTAGGCTCCATGTGTAACTAAAAAGTGAGGGTCTGGGCTCAGAGAAGGCTCACTGTCTTTATACCCTGGCCGGGCTTACCCGGGATTTTTGGCCTTGGATATGATTGATAATTATTAAATTTATTACTTATGGTCGCGTTGGATTTGACTTTAGGTACTCTTAATTTAATCAGGTGGTCTCTTAATTTAAATAGCAGTCATTAACGGTCAACGACGGTCAACTTGATAGTCTCTTTGGCCGTTGTTGACTATTAGATCTAGTCTTTTACGGCCGTCGACAGTCAGATCTGGCTTTTTCCGATCAGATCCATAGTAGATCTGGCCAGATCGACACACCACCACCTAGATTCGACCAGTCTGAATCGTAATGACAGATTCCAACCAGATTCTGATGGTGATGGCCGAAATCTGGCACTGTAGTGGTGGGGGTGTTTTTGTTATTTTATAAATTAGGTGTTTTGTAATTATTAACAAAGCCAATGATATTTTCGTCCACATTGTCCACTGTTTTGGGGTAAAATTGAATAGAAATTTGGATTACCGAAGTACTATTTTAATACCACCCTCCCCCCAGGTAATATTATTCCCAGTTATTTACCCCCTTTTTGCCACTGTTTTTTATCTTATTTTCCGGTAAGTTTTTATACCAAAATGCCAAACAGATAATCTGTTCAATTAAACAAACATTACCCTAGTTAAAAAATTTCAACGGATCCAAACAGGCCATATGGTTACAAAATAAATCTGATTTGGCAATACAAGTCATTATCCTCAGCAAGTAATCTCAGCCATTCAGTTTTTACGTACAAACTAACAGAAAGTTACAATTTCTGGACCGTATGATCTGCGGAAAAGTGAAAAATGCAGCCGTTTAATCTCTAATTCTTCTTTCCTTATATCTAAGTAATCTGCTACAGTATCAATACAGTAAATTAAAGGCAGCAAAACAATGCAGCTGCGCGCAGTAGCTTCAACTTCAAACAGCTGCAAGTACGATTACTTCAATCTTAATTTCAAAACGTACTTGCTTCCTTCTTTGATTGACACATTCTTCAACTTCAGCTGAGTTGCATTGCAGCTTGTTTACTGCACTCTTGCATTTTTAACAGAGAGCGGGCGGGGGTCTCAGGGGGGCAGCACCCTCGGGCCTGTAAGCGGTTTGGTTTATATAATGTATAGCCTGTAGGATTTTCTAAGGATTAGAACTCCTAATAGGGTTGGATGTAGGAAAAAAAAATCCTAGTTGTATTAAGTTTCTCTTCATAACTTAGCATATAAAAACATTATTTTCTTGTATGAGTGACATAACAAGTCATAATAAATACATTTATTGTAACAGAAAAAGTGAGAAAATATTTCAATAAACCAAGATAAATAGCGTATATTTCTTTTTCTTTACTAGTTGGATATTTATTTATGGTTATTTGTTTCTTTGATTCCAAACACTTTTTAGTTCTTTCAGTATGTAAAATTGGCTGTGGGAAGGAGATTTTCTATTATTTGTATGGCTAGCAATGAAGCATGACATCTCTGTGATGGGATGGGGTAGTGCTTTATGGACTATTTAGAGCATACTGTATATCAAATTCTAACCTAACTAGTTCTTTACAATCCTACTGCTGAAGATGAAAATTTCTTGCTTCCTGCTTGAGATTGCTATGCAGTATGGCGCACTGTTAATAGGTTACTTTGACTCATGCAATATGCTTTTGTGATTACTGTTACTTGATCATTCAATACCTGTTTTTTTCATTGCGACAGGTGTTTAATGAACCAACAGATGTGCAGCATCCCATTATGGAAATGACCACTCGTGCTAAACTTAGTTGCTTGAGTTGGAGCAAGTATACAAAAACTCACATTGCTAGCATTGATTACGAGGGGATAGTAACTGTTTGGGATGTAACGACTAGTCAGGTATAGTTATTAGCTATATCTTTCTTTTAGCTTCAGTACACCACATGCTCATGCTTTTCGATTAAACCTGCATTTATTATCATCAAATGTCCTCTTTCAATTATTTCTGGTTTTTTATCCATATGAGTTACGCTTTCTCTTAATTTTTCTACTGGATTTTTGCATAAATGTGCACTGACATTTTTTATCTAGAGCTGACTGTAGATATTCTTCCGAAAGAGTATGATTTGAGAAATGTTAGCCAGCCACTTTACGTGTTCAGCGGTCGCAGGAAAGCTGTTTCATATGTGACATTATACTGTTATTTGATTGCTGTTCCTTTGATTTCAAGGACCGATAAAGTTATCNTTAAACATATTATTGATAATATATCGTATTAAATTCGTATACATCTATATCGTATTTTTTTCGTATTCGAATTTTATAATCGAATTTTTACAAAGGTATTTTTTATCATCTGTCGTATCATACCCATAAAATTCTCGTACCCTTTTTTTGTCGTACCCGTATTTACTAACTAGGGACAAAGTATGTAGTTGATCTTAGTGTTAAGTAAAGTTTATAGAAAGTATTTATCATAAGAGTGATTATATGTCGGAACTAGGTTTATTATAGGAAAATAAGTTAAACCAAAATTTTCTTTATAATCAAATTCTAACGACTAACATAAAAACAACTATAAATTAGAATATTAAGTTAAAATCTTACCTTTATATGTGTAAAATTATTATTAAAAAAAAGTAATATAAAACTGATACTATTTGTGGCTTCTCCAGAACAACAAGCTTTGAAATATTAATCAAATATAAATATATTAAAATAACTCTGATTATCCTATAATGGAACCAATTCACTGTGGTAACAACTCTATTATTGAACAAGTTAGCATTGTTAGAAAAACTAAGCTGTAACTTGAAATTTTATTTGATAGAAAAACCAAACATTACAATTCACATGTACAATATAAATATAAATTATAGCTTATAATTTAAATTTATACCAATTCCTCGTGATTTATAAATTATAAATACATTTTTAGTTGTTATAGCTTCTCTCCCATAATCACTTGTTCCATAAACTATCACTTTAAATATTTTTGAGAAACACTTTTCATACATGATTATAGAAGAAGTGGGTTATAATAATTTTTTTTTATTTTTTATTTTTTATTTATATAAAATAGGCTTTTGTAGCTTTTAGGATTAGAAACTGCGTTGTTTAGTTAAAATACCCTTCACATAAAATATACAATATAAATTTAAATAAAAACTTAATTATTTTATTTATAAATTTAAAAATATTAAAACGGTAAGAAGTTGTCAATCAACGCTGATCAACAAATCAACAAGAGTAAAAGAAAATTAACATTTTTTTTTATTTTAAAGTAAAAGATCTGGTGGTGGTCCAGGCCAAGATCTGGTGGTCGGTCAATCGCAACCAAGCCACCACGCCGGTACCGAGCAACCTAGA